>NC_052534.1:89176125-89485330 GCF_016699485.2 Gallus gallus | reverse complement strand
TATGATATGATAAGACTTGTTACTCTACTGAAGAAAAACATAACATCTTCTACCAAACAGAGAAAGAAAAAAAAGACTAGTACAACTGAGAAGTCAGGCCTACATTTTTAAGGGTGATAGAGTTAACCAGAAAAAAGAATGGTCAAGACAGATGGTGGACTGATGGATATTTGTTGGCGTTCTCTATCAAGACTGGATTCATTTCCTATTGATAAAATTTAACGAAACACATGTTATTGCTCCAGTACTACTTAGTAGGACATGATGTTCTGTATCACTTAAGAAACAGGAAATAATTATTTTAATCTACTTTTTCATTTTACTAATTTCTTCCACTAATTTTCTTTCCTAAATTTACTTTAAGTGACATTTTTCATAAAAAAAAATCTGATTATAGTACCCAGTATGAATCTATTGAGGAAGTACTGTGAATTATTCTAACGTACTCCAAACACAATTTTAAGGTTTTAAACAATGTAGATGTAGGACAGATATCGACTTATATGAATTACAAAATTTCACTGAAAATGATTACTTTATCTAGCAGTTTATGTAGCTCATGGTTTTCTATTAGTACAGAATTATTTCAGCAGTCTCCGTTATATTCATTATTTGACTTCAGAATTATCTGTTTGTTAAATCCTGCATTATTTAAAGTAGGCAAACACAGGAAACAGATGAGTTTTGGCACATGATGATTAAATGACATCATACCTTCTTGGACCTTTCTGACAGCCTGCCAAAAATAACATGCCAAATTTGAAGCACTCTAGAAGTGAGACCTCATTTTTGCTGTAGAAGTGGAACATATTCATTAATCAGCTTTTACTATGGAAGCTTTTTTATTTTATTCTCTTTCTAGGAATTCTGAAATAACTAGATAACTCAGAGTACTTTAAATAACATGGAAAGAAGTATAATAAATATATGATAAAAATGGAAGCTAGAAAGATTGTTCTTACAGAACAAACAGATGAGCTTGGTATCATTTTAAATCCAGTAGTTCTAATACTTTAATTAATTACATTCTATTAATTCTGTTTATCCGTTCAAAAAAGCAAAAAGAAAAAAGTAAATGAAGTTGATAGACTGCTTATTAGTTTATAACAGTTTTCTATTAATTTTGCTTGATTGAAAGGGAGCAAATAACAGTGATAATATATCAAGATAATAAACATGATGTAAATTTGATAAGATTTTAAGATAGTGCAGTTAGCATACAGATGCTTTAACAAGAAATATGATAATCCAAATTCTTTGTAGGAGAAGGAATTTGGTTCTTACTGTGCTGTTGCTTAACAAGATGTTAAGTGCTGGCACCCATATTGGCTTGATTTTGAAAAGTTGGTAATGCTGTTAGACACGTTAGGTGAGGCAATTGTAAAGCTCATCCCTGCACACACAGAGGAGCACAGTGAGCTGACAGCAAGCAGGGAAACGAAATACCACTCTGCTCCGGCCCACTGAAAGAATCATCAGCCCATTGCATGCTTAATCTCCAGAAGCCCAGAAGAAACCCCGAGGTCACAGGGTGCAGCAAGGGGCACTCCAAAACCTCACTGCATAGACACAACCTCTTGTCCTGCTTCCCCTGGGACTGTCCTGAGGTTCCTCAATCCCACGGGCTAGAGGACACCCAAAACCAGGACTCACTTCTCCCACATCACCTCCAGGGGCCCTGCCCATGGCTATAGAGTTCATCTTTGAACACAGGAGAAGTGCATGTGGGGACTGGACATGCCTGATTATGGATTGTTTAGGGGAGGATCCAATGTCAGGGAAAGGAATATATGGAGGATGTGTCAGGGGAAGCATTCTGTGATGGCAGGCACTTGCCTAAGGGCTAAAACAAGTGTCCCCTATAGTGAAATCCCCAGAGAAGTCTGATGCATTCACCCAGATAGAAGTGGTAAGAAAGGAGATAGGTTCACACAGTCAGTTGCCCTCAGTGCCATCCTTGAACTTTCTCCCAGTTGGGGAGTTGGACTAGAGAACCTTTAAAGGTCCTTTCCAACTCAAAAAATTCTATGATTCTATTCTATGAATGACAGTGGAAGCCAGAAAATGGGCAGAATCAAATAAGATTATAATGCCCTAGGAGTGATGAAGTAATGAACATTGATGCCCAAGTTACGCTCTCTTCAGTTTTGCCAGTATGAAGGAAGAAAGAAGCCAGAAGTACACGTATAATGCTTATCAATTCCTGGCTATGTGGCTGGTGCAAGATCTTTGGTTTTTATGACAGTGGAACTTTCTACAAGGATTATAACTTGTTAGGGAAGGATGTGATCCACCTGTCTAGAAGACGCAGGGCAATCTTAGGCAGCAGGCTGGCCAACTTAGTGAGACAGGCTTTAAACTGAAAGAGGGGCAGGGTACAAAATAGTAATGCTCACACTATTGCAACTGACTAGGGAGTAACCCAGGAAAATCAGAACAATAACAAATGTTCCTTAGCTGCCTCCCGCAACATAAGCCAGAAGGCCAGCCACCTCCAGAGTGTGTATAACTATGAGGGATCTGGTATCCCTTCCTTTTCTTCTCTGAAGTGTCTGAATACAGTATGGGAATAAACTGGATGAACTATACTTCTGTGTGCATCCAAATGGCCATGATCGCACTGTGATTATAGACACGTGGTTGGGCAGCTCACATAACTGACATGCTGTCATGGATGGATATGTATTTAGGAAAGACAGGCAGCAGAGCAAGGTGGTGGAGTTTCTCTTTATGTGAGAGAGCAACTGGAATGTATCAAGCTCTGCTTAGAAATTAATAAGGAATTAGTTGAAAGCTTATTAATTAACGGGCAGGCTTATATAGGTAACATCATTGTGGGTGTTTAATACAGGCTGCCTGATCAGGAGGAGGCTGATGAGGTTTTACACAGACAGCTGAAAGTAGCTTCATGATCACAATCACTGGTTTTCATGGAATCTGATTCTCACCTTTTTAAAGAAAAAAAAAGACCTATACGTTAAATGCCTTTTACATGTATATGCTACATAGTCACCAGAACATACAATTGCAGCAGTGCATTTGTCATCTCTAACACATGGTGCAGGCCCTACAATTCTGGAATAAAAGAGAAGTTCTAAACACAAATTATTTGATGGTATGGAGGGTAAAATTAAATTTAAAAGCACAGATAAATTAAATAGCTTGATGGTTTTCTGAGTTATAGAGCTCCTCTGTTTTCAGTATAACTACACTGTCTTTGATCTTGAATGATGATTTATGAAGTACAAAAATCAATAAAGATTCCATTCTAAAAAATAGCATTTTAACCACTGTCTAGGTGAACATAAACAGCAACTGACAACAACATAACATTTACTTGTCTTCCTTTAAAGTTGTATATGCAACATTATGTAGAAACCTGAAATACAATTTGTGCTGTGCCAGGGAGGAGCTAAATTTCCAAATGATGAATATGACTTCTGGATAAGAGTTTCATTTTGAGTAATGAAGGAAGACAGCGTTTAGATGGGGACATGCCTTGTATAGAATTGACTTGGAAGTCAAATGTATGTTGCATTCAAGCATGTTTTTAAAGCAAAAACCAGACTGAATGCAAAACAATTCATTATAGAAAATGAGATCAAGCAAAATCTTAAAACAAACTGCAATGTGACATACAGATACTTTTTTTTTCAAAAATAAACCCATGGAGGTGCCAGATCACAAAACAGTAAGAGTTACTCAGCATAAGAGCAGTCATAACATGAGTCAGCTCTTCACTGTCCCAGATAATTAAAAAGAAATTTCTACTACCGCCGTTTTAGCAATGTTTAAAGGTAAAGGAATTTTTCTGCTGCAGTTTTTATATTTCCTACCTTGAAACTGAGCATTAAATCCCTTTCGCCGGTGGTTGCTGTCAGATGTAAAATGAAGTCGTAACCAGTTCTTACTGCTGATAACAGGGGAGGGTAGATTCATACCAGTGAGCCTGGAAAAATAAAGAAGGCTCTAATGTTAAGGGTGCCAAATATCACATGAACTCTACAGACAATAAAGAAAACAAGAACGAAATCCAAAACATACTGCTGTTCCATTTACTTTCTTGAATTTGATAGTGCAAGAAAGAATTAAATAAAAACTGGATTCTGGAGTTTATTTTGTCAACTCATTTACAATTATCTTTCTGTTTTACCTATTTTCGCCATTTTGTGTTCAGCCCAATACTAATGTATACTGGGAAAACTGTTATTTGTTCCAAAATACAACAAAACAATAAATAATGAACTGAATTAAGTGTAAACAAAATAAAATGAGATTTGAAAAGAAGTGCTATGAGCTATATTACATTAAAAAAAAAAATACAGGAAAGCCTTTCATCAATACTTAATCTTCATTACTTTGACATAATTAAGATATTTCTATATTCATCTAACATAATCATGTTTTTATTTTCAATTATTTTCTTGTTTTGGATATATCATAGAACATCTTCTGAGCTCCTATATCAAGTCTGTGAATCAAGAGTTGAAGAGTAAAAACAGGATTCTATTTTTCAATTTGGAACTACCTTCCATTTTGAAATCCTTTGAGCTAAAATATTTAAACAAGCAGCCATCCCGGTAATTGTCAAAATGAGAACTTTCAATGATCCTCCCTTGCTTCTATAGTTCTAAAGCAGTTTCACATATAGGTGAAATGATCTAACAACTGGCTAGTGTGTTAAAAGAAAAAAAAATGTGTGACTTTCTTCCACTCTCCCTCCTTCTGCATGTCCTCCATCCTTTGCTTTAGTATCGCCCTTCCTCACTCGTATCAACTTTGATTCTTGCTGAACATTTCTCTGATCTCTTTAAAATAGCAGATTCTTATCTTCTAGATAAGAACTGAACAGTTTCAGAGAAAAAGTTTAAATTGTGTCTTCTTCATATGGAACATGAAATAACGGAATATTTGTAATAGCTAACATCTATCTACCAGGGTTCAGAATTGGAGAGAGGGAGCAGGGGAGAACCAGATGTTCCTCATTCTGGCATCTAAAATAATTACATCATGGATGAATTTTCTCTTTTTATTTTTCACCCTGTTTTCACAGCAATATGCACATGGCTGTTTATTTTGGTTGCTATGAAGGAATCCTTTCTATTTTACCTTAGCATTATTTGGTGTTAAGATTGAAACCAAATGAGCACATACATTTTTGGGGTGAAATATTTGTAAGGAGCATGTTAGCAAGTCATAAAGTTCCCCAAGCAATTCTCCTGAGAATTTTTCAGGATAACAGGATATGCTCCTGGGAAGATGAATGAGAGTGACAGCTGCTTTTAGACAAATGAAGAAAACCACTGATTCAGTAACCCATATGGTTCTTGCTGTACAGGAAAATTCTGATAAACACTGAGGACCAGAAAAGTTTGCCACAGAACTTCATATCAATATATTTTGTCAACTTGGGCCTGAGAATATATGCTTGAATGAAATCAAGCATTCATGAGTATAAAAAGTATGGAAGAAAGGAAAGCAGACATTGACAAGTCACTGAGATAAGCCCAAAACCGAAGTCTTAACCAGAGTTGAACAATTTAAAAGATTCAGACTCTTTCAATTGAGTAGATAAGAAGGCTACATTTATAATTGCTCAGTTTTCCTACACAATATTTCCTACATCTTGAGAGGAGAATGCTTAAACATTACTAGATAACAGCATGCTGTGATAGTTTCTCTTCACAATGAAATACTTATACATTCAAAAAAAAAACTGTGTTCCCCAATCATACCATAAGGAGTCACCACAACATTACATTCATTACACTCATTAATAACGTAACTGCATTATATGCAAACAGTGCCCATAAAATATTTTGGATATGTTTCATATGGAATGATTAATAAGAGACAAGAAGATAACTCTGTGATAATCTCAAACTTTCAAAATGCATCATTATAGAACATTTTCTAAGTCTTGCAAACCATTACTCCTTCCCTTCAGTCCCTTCTCATGGCATTTACTAATTACCACATGTAAACATGCTAAAGTTTACAACACTATTTAAAACTACATTATTCTATTTAATATAAAATTATTTAAAATTATGCTTTTTTGTTTTCCATTAAAGAAATGCAGTTTTAAGTGACACAGCCATATTTAGGCTCCTTGCACTGGAAACTATACTCAGACCCTTCATATTCAGCACTGGGGATATTCAGGTTGGACACATGGAAAATATCCTCTCTGAAAGAGTGGTCAGGTACTTTAATAGGCTACCCAGAGAGGTGGTAGACTCACCATCCCTGGAAATGTTCAAGAAACTATTAGATGTTGTACTTAAGGACACAGTTTAGCGGGGAAATATTGGTGGTAGGTGGATGGTTGGACTGGACGATCTTGGAGGTCTTTTCCAACCTTGGCAACTCTAGGATTCTATGAAACTTAGGTAGAAATTTGGTGTGATATCCCATAATTAATTCAGATCAAGTCTCCTAAGATAAACTTTAAGTTTCTCACCTGAGCAAAACTTTACATTCATGCTTAGAATCACTTACACCTGGTGAAACAAGGGAAAAAAGATGTAGTTCACCTTACCTAACTTGAGCTGTCAGCCTGCAGCAGCCTGGGAGTGGAATAAATATTTTGGGGGTGCACATTTTCAGAATTTTCAACTTTCACATTAATTTGAGACTAATGTCACCTTAGAAATAAGAGTGAGAATGACTAACTCAGTAAATAGCAACATCTGAACCTCATCTAAATCTTATAAATTCTATTATAACCTAGCTCATGCGACAGGTCAAAACAGAATTTTATTCTCTGAAGGTAGCCTTCCCAATTTTTAACTACTCTAACTTTGTGTCCAATAGATATATCATAGAATGGTTTGGGTTGGATGAGACCTTTAATATCATCTGGTTTCAACATCCCTGCTATCAGCAGGGACACCTACCACTAGACCAGGTTGTTCAAAGCCCCATCCAGCCTGGCCTTGGACATCTCACTGGGCGACTTGGTCCAGTGTCTCGCCACCTTCACAGTAAAAAATTTCTTCCAAGTGCCTAGCCTAAATTACCATCTTCCATTTTAAAGCCATTTCCCCTCATTCTGTTGCTACCCACCACTTATAAAAAGTACAAAATCAGTCTTATTTTTTGTACTTCACTATACCTCACAGCGAGCATTATGCCTGAACATATTTCATGTTTGGCTGCAGGTTAAAGCCAAAGGTGTTTCTTTTTTAATTTTTATCTATTGCTCGGGAAAAAAAAAAAAAAAAAAAAAAAAAAAAAAAAAAAGCTTTATTAAGAATACTTCAGTTTATTAATTCAATAGTATTAGCAGATATTTTTCTTTGTTATTGCTCTGATATTTGACAAACATAACTGGGACAATGTTCCATGGCACACCGTACAGCATATACTTCCTCAGGAATATTATTACTGCTTTCAAGCTGATGAATAATGCTGATGCTGATTAATAATGAATAAAATAATAATTCCTTGTATGTTTAGGCTTTTGCTTATATATGGCTTTCATTGTCCAGCAAGAGAGGAACATTAAGTTCTAGGTCACAGCAATTAATTAGACTTTACTGTTCAATGCAATGATATTAAACCCAGGTCCTAAGTACTGAAGGCCATCCTTTTATAGCTTTGCAAGGAATTCTTACATCCAGATCTAGAGAAGATGCATTCAGTCCTAAAGTTAATATGGTAGTTTTAAATATTAATTTACCTCCAGGACAACAAGCTCACAATTGAACAAAGAAAACTAAATAGTTACCTTTTTTGTTGCAATTAATATGCAGTAATTGAGCACTTGGGAGATAAATATTTTGCTTTAATAATTCTTCCCTAGTTTACTGTAATTACTAATAGCTGAAACGATAAAATGTAGATCTTACAGCACGCAATATTCTGTTTAAGGATGCTGCAGTTACTGTGCTTTTACTGCCATAGCCCAGATGGGTACTTTTTGCTAACATTCTGAAAACAGCAGAATTTTTAGTTCTCTTCATACTAATTCCTGAACAAATTCCTCAGTGAATAAATAAGGGAGAAATTTGTATTTCAGCAATAAGTTTTAAAATCTACTCATATGATGTCACCCAATTATTTGTGTAGGTTTTTGTTGTTGTTGTTGTTGTTGTTGTTTTTCCATTTCTTAAACCTTCAGTTACCATTTCCTAGTACAGGACTAAAAATCTAAGAAGGTAAATTGAAAAGCAAACATCGAAAGCAGTAATCACTAATCTTATTATGAAATATTTATTATCTGCCAAAGTCACTGTCATTTTTCATGCAGAGGCTACTTTCCCAGAGTTGTTCCTTTTTAGTCACAATACCTAAGGAAAATAATAATAAAAAAATTGTTTAAATTATATAACATAATATCTATTGCAAATACAGTGAACATTTTTAAGTACATTAGGGATCTACATTTGTGCTGAAAAAGTCTATTCTTTAATACCTTAAAAGACAAAACTTATGACAAGTGAGATTATATTCTCAGCATAGATGGTGGCAACGAAAACTGGTATCAGGAGGTGTATTAAGTTTTCAGTAATTAAGTTCTGTCATTTGTAGTTGCCTCTGTGAGGTTTTCAAAACAAGCTAGAATGAACATATAAATATAATGAGCTGAAACATGGTTTTCAGTTCAGTGCAACCAATTTCACTAATAACATTTTTCCATTATGTATTTTAGGTTGGATGAGTTGTTTCTTTTTCTTAAATCAAAGACTTTAGGTGTCCCATTTGGATTTGTTACAAAATAATTAAAGAAAAAAAAAGAAAAAAAAAACTATTAAAAGTCACTGAAAGGAATATTTCACTAACTGAGTTTTTTATTGGACTTTCATTTGCAGAATTCACGTTGACTAAAAAAATTCCCCCAATTTTTTGTATTTAAAAAAACTCAGTTCATATAAGGGGGCATTTAGCCCGCTAAAGGACAAATTTTAGAATACGTTTCTATATCGTGCCTTACAGATGTTAATTAGTTTAGGATCTATCTATCAGACATACAATCTGTTTGATATTAAAATATGAAATAAAATATCTTGTTTCTCTATCTTCCTTTATAGTCCTTGATTATTGTTCTCTCAGACCATAAACCAATGAAATACTGTTATCTTAGCATACAGATAAACATTACCTCTTAAAATAACTCACTGGTTACCATCCATAGACTAAGGAAGTAATAGGAAGCAGTTAAAGTTGTTCCAAGGATACAACTGGGTAATTTCAGAAAATTATTTCTATTTCATCTTATAACTTTATGAAACTATGTTTATGTTTTCCATAACAGTACGTCATAAAATACATGCATTTTAAACAATACATTTAGATGCCCCAGATTCCTGGAACTTGTTAAGATCCTATGAAAGAAAATAATACTTATAAAAATAGAGGATATATGTCAAATATTATACCACCTATTATCGTCTGCACTGTAAGAACTTCGAACTAGAACACTTGCCTTTATAACCTAGCTCCCACCTATTCTGGGGAATATCATATATGCTTATGTGTATATATTTACAAAATTCTACCATCTTCACTCATTTTTGACAGATGTGAAGAAATTCTTTCCAGTCTAAAAGACAGCAGCAGCTTGCCTATTGCTCATAGAGATTATAAAGCCATAAATGCTAGCTGTGCTCAGTGATCCTCTTACACCTCTAGCCTAAATCAGGTTAGACAGATTTGTGCAACAAATACATGTACAACCACTTTTTGTACATGAAAACTAGACTGTATACAAAAGTAGCTTTATACTTCCTCAGGAGGTAATGCAATCCT
Organism: Gallus gallus; assembly: GCF_016699485.2. NCBI lineage: Eukaryota > Metazoa > Chordata > Aves > Galliformes > Phasianidae > Gallus > Gallus gallus. Next base: position 89,475,577 of record NC_052534.1, on the reverse strand, counting down.
ATGAGTAACCTATCACAGTGTAAGAGCCTAACTGACAGCTATAACCAAGCATTATGTCCAACAGGATTGGTCTACAGCAAAGAACAACTTTATTTTCAGTCATCACATCACTCAAAGCAATCTTTTCAAATTATGTTCTCTCACATTTTTGTGTTACACCTTATCCTATGAGTCCAAAACCTTTTGAGTACAGGGATTATTTGTATACAGCACAAATTTCTGCATCTCTGCATTTCTGCATCTGTATATTCCAATCCCTGATATTTACATTCAGCAATCCAGATGATCATAACTAAAGTGGTCCACTCTTACCAGACAGCGATTTCTAGACAGCAGTATTCAGACTGATGCTTTTATCCCACAGTATTAATCCAATTCATCCCTAATACAGCATGGCTACTTATAGCAGTGTTAAAAGGAATCAGCTCCTATTAATCAAGACACTCTTCCAGCTGTCCTTCATGTCAAATTGCTCAAAGGACTGTCAACTGAGAAGGGCTTAGACAAAACCTTTAGAAGAAAAGATAGCATGACTGACTAACATGCATAACTGATTGACTGAAAACTTTGCATTACATGGAGGAAAAAGATCAATCTCAGGTTAAATCAATTTTTGATTCCCCAATTTTCACTGAAATGTGTAAAACATACTAAATGTTATATGGTAGCATTATATACCATATAATCAATTTTCTTTTTGGTATTAAAAATAACTAACTTCAATCAACAATTTCCCTTTCGTCTTCATTCTTGTGGATGTGAAATTCAGCCTAGTTTGATGACACAAAGAATGCTCATATTGTCAGTTATTTACAATTATGTATATCGCCTCTGAACACGTTTTTGCATAGTGGAAATCATAGTTACAATGTGTAACAGAAGCCCAACACTAATGTAAATAACAGTATATTTCTAGGTGCATCTTTATGTGTGACTTGAGAAAGTTAAGAAACATTCCAGACTGACTGAAAAGAGCAGAAAACTTCACCTGAAGTGTTTCTGGTTTTTTTATTTTATGGACTGATTTTAACAATGTAAAATCCAGTTCTGAAAAATCTCTGATCTATACTTAATTCATACTGAAATCTACAGGAAGTCCAAGTGCAGTGGGCTTTCAACATTAGCTCTACCTGGTACTAGAAATGTCTTCATATTTATAGACAGGACTATAAAACGATTCTGGTTGAAAACATCATTAATATTCTATTTTTTATATTAAAAATATTTCTAATTGTTCACCGTATAATGTGATGTGGTTGCTGAAATATGAAATCTTACTCTCTTTGAAAGCCATATCATTTAGTATCCTCACGAGGACATAGTTTCAGAAATTGAATAATTACATTTCATAATTTCAGTGTAATCAGCAAATACTTGGATAAAACATTTGCATGACAGTACCTACGCAGTGATAATATTTAAACATGTAAACCATCTTCTTACTCAGTATCTTCATAAGATAAAACTGAAAAAAAAAAAAAAAAAAAAAGAAGCCAACTCACCATATATGTATAGACCTAAATATATGTTCAAGCCATGTTCTTCTTATTTCTAAAAAGTAATTTTTCCCTAGGAATGGAAGTTTTGTATAGATCTCCTCCCCCCCCCCCCCCAAAGCATGTTACAAGCTGAATTAAACAAAGAACAGTATATTTACTCATTTCCGTGATGATATGCACTGCACTGATATCCTCAAGTGGTAAAATCAGTCTTGGTCAATTTTGTTGATACCTGGCTTAACCTTTAAGCGTAAAGCATCTCCTGCCAGTTCTAAAGCCAACCTTGGCAAAGAACTAAGGCAAATATTTACATTCTTAGTACATCTCATTAAGCTTGACAAATTCACTTATCTACATTTGTGACATACTTTCCATACATTGATTACATTATTTTGTTCTTATAATTCTATACTTCAGTACTTATTAATAAAAGCATAGAATTATAGAATGGCCTGGGTTGAAAAGGACCTCAAAGATCATCTAGTTTCAACCCCCTGCCATGAGCAGAGTCACCAACCACTAGACCAGGCGGCCCAGAGCCACATCCAGCCTGGCTTTGAATACCTCCAGGGATGGGGCATCCACAACCTTCTTGGGCAACTTGTTCCAGTGTGTCACCACCCGCTGAGTGAAAAAGTTCCTCCCAGTATCCAACCTAAACCTCCCCTGTCTCAGTTTAAAACCGCTCCTCCATGTCCCATCACTTTCCACCCTTGTAAACAACCATTACCCCTCCATTACTCCCTCCTATACACTGGAAGGCCACAATGAGGTCTCCCCGGAGCCTTCTCTTCTCCAACCTAAACAATCCCATTTCCCTCAACCTTTCCTCATAGGAGAGGTGCTCCAGCCCTCTGATCATCTTAGTGGCCCTCCTCTGGATTCGTTCCAAGAGCTCTGCATCTTTCTTGTGCTGGGGGCCCCGGGCCTGGACACAGTACACCAGATGGGGCCTCACAAGAGCTGAGTAGAGGGGGCCAATCACCTCCCTCTCCCCGCTGGCCATTCCTTTTTTAATGCAGCCCAGAACACAGTTGGCCTTCTGGGCTGCAAGCTCAGGATACTGGTTCACATCCAGCTTCTCGCCCACCAGGACCCCCAAGTCTTTCTCCGCAGGGCTGCTCTCAAGGACATTTTTCCCCAGTCTGTACAAATACCTGATTTTTCCCTGGCCCAAGTGCAGCTTGGCCTTATTGAACCTTATTAGGTTCACGTGAGCTTACTTCTCCAGCCTGTCCAGGTCCCTCTGGTTTCTCTTCCCTCTAATGTATCAACTGCACCACTCAGCTTGGTGTCATCTGCAAACTTGCTTAGGGCGCACTCAATGCCATTATCTATGTCATTGATGAAGGTGTTGAAGAGCACTGGTCCCAAGACCAACCCCTGAGGGTCATCGCTTGTGACCAGCCCCCACCCTGACTTAGAACCACTGATCTGCATCCAGCCAGCCAATCCCTAATCCACTGAACAGTCCAACCTTCAAATCCACACGTCTCCAATTTAGAGGGAAGGATGTGGTGAGGGACCATGTCAAAGGCCTTGCAGAAGTCCAGGTAGATGACATCCGTCACCCTTCCGTTGTCCACCAAAGCCCTGACTCCATCACAGAAGGCCTCCAGTTTGGTCAGACACAAAAATCAAGAAGCCTCACTGTCAACGGTTTAAAGGCTGGTCTGACCTGGTTCCGCGACTAGTGGGGCAGAGGGATTTCACAAAATCCGCGCCTCCAGGAAGGGAAACAGGGGACCCCAAAACAATCAAAAACAGCGGCAACGATCTGATGAGAAACAAACTAATTTACTAAATATACTATGGGAATGTAAGATAACACACTATAATACAGTATAAATCAAAAATAATTGAGAGAAAGATTGTCCACGAGCCAAAGGCCTTACGCTAATACTGAAGCCTTGCGTGCAGTTGGGAGCAGCAGTAGTGAGCCGATCCAGCTGGGAACACGGCGAGATGAGAAGAGGGACATGTCAGATGACCTGCGCCCTTTTATCTGTTCCCTTGAGCAGGAAAGATAACAGTACTCGAAAAGGCTCTTGGGGAATGTAGTTGTTCTTCTCTTCCAGACAGGTACCCGGAACTAAAGCATTTGCTCCTTAACTCCCAGTACACTGCATGATGTTGTGATGTGGAATACTGATAACCATAAATCATAAAACCATGACACTCACCAAGCAATCATAGTTATACACACCCTGTTGTATGTCAATGCAATATACAGTATCAGATAAAAAAGGGCAACAAATGCACTCTCGTAGTAGAGATATCTCTTCTAAGCTTTACATGTGGTGTATTTCCAGTTAAAAAAAAAAAAAAAGTAGTTTCCAAACAGATGGTATGGACAGTTCTCATTATATATAAATTAAAATACTATTAATTTCAGGCAGTCTACAGTTATTGCCAATATAAAAATATACTTTTTTGATAGTTCGAGAGAATAGTGGGATGGGGAGAGAAAACCTTCCCGGTAAACAGAGTGCAAGCACACATTAACTCTTTTTAATATTGCATAATACAGAAGCCAGGATATTTATTTAGAAATTTGAGTTCAGAACTTAATTTCATTATTTTTAAAACACAACTCTATCCTTCATAAAGTTTATCAGTGATGTTAAAATGCAACACTAGTACCAGAAGGTGTGTTCCTTCTCTGATGTTATGTGAATTATTCTTATTACTTAAAATTTTATTCAACTGAATGTATTACTGTTTTTTCTTTTTTTGTTGTGGGGTTTTTTTTTTGTTTGTTTTTTTTTTTTTTTTGTTTGAGCCACTCTTTGTGCTAATTGAGCACAGAATTTGGTAAGTTATGTTGCCTGAATCAAGCCTTCTCCCAAGCTTTTTTTGTATGGACAATTTAGAGTTCCTATTTAAAGTTTTCCTTATCTCTTTTTAACAGCCAAATGTCTTCTGACTAGAAAGAAAGTATCAGCAACAATGAACATTGTGACATAAGTATTTTTAACATGGCTAAGAGGCAAAACCCTTCAGGTAGCAAATGAATAACTTCACTAGATAGCAACACTGCTATTTTTAATTGCTGACATGATGGGTAATTTGCTGTTCAAAATATGTGAAAATTTAATAGAAGTTGCCTGTACTGTTTTGTTAAGTTTCTTGCCTACACTGCACATACTACCCTCAGTCAACCTACATTTTTAATGTAACAATTAAAACAAATTCTAAGAAAAAAATACAGAAACCATTAACGGCTTGACAAGAGTGGGAAACACCAAAGAATAGTGATGCATACAACAGAAAGAATTGATAGGTTACACTTATTACATACTTGGTTGTACCTTTTGCAATATCATCCAACAGTAAATAAAAAATGAACAAGAATTTTACTCTGAAGATTACTTATCAAAGTGTGTGGGTTTTTTTTTTATTTTTTTTATTTTTTATGATAACACTTACATTGAAGAAAACCTGAATGGCAATATCAATTCACCATTCTCATGAAAGAAGTCACCATATTTCACCAGAATTTAGTGTGGGTTATTGCAAAATACCATCATATTCCAAGAAAAGAAAATTGAAGCCTAGAAGCCAAAATAAAGGCAGCCAGGATTCAGTCCTTCAGCGTAAGCACCACTGTCAGACATGGATAGATTTTCATAGTTCCGTGATGGTGCTTTTTCTTTATTATGGGTAATCCTTTAGTCAGATAGATACAACTACAAAAATGAAGTAACAACAACACATATAAGACTTTCAAGCTTGAAAAAATAAAGTTTAGTGAAGAAATACCTCTCAGTTTCCTTGAAAAATTCTCAGCCTTCACTCTAGTATTTTTCTGGTAGACAAACTTATGCAAGGAGAAATAGCTTTGTTTATCTTGACAGTAAGAAGGACAAGAAGAGGAACAACAAAAAATACAGAGGGCAGCAGATGTATTTAACTGTATAAAAAAAGATTAGGTTAAGAAGAATATACAGCAAGTTTTTGAGTCAACTTTAATAATTACTGTCTTAGCATGTGCTAGTGAAAGCTGGAAATCTAATGAAAGACTGGACAGTTTGACAGCAGAAGCTTTGTGAAAATAGTAGGTTAAAAATGCATTTATGAACAGATTTAGTTATTCAAAGAAGTTTACAAATCTGACTTTCTAATGTTATTAAAAAAAAAAGTGAAATTATCTGGAGCATAAGTTAACCATGACTATAAATCAGCAATTCAGTTTATCTGTCAGTGCATTGCAAGAAGAACGAACAGCCAGGAGTAAGCACTTCATCAAATACTGCTTGTGATTAGTGGTATTCACCAAGTACATGTAGAGGATTTCCTTAGTTAAATTGTCATTCATTACAATGAATGTCTGAAGTAGTTTACATTGCATTTTTGTACTAATTTCTCTTCACAGTAAAGTTTCAAGTTTCTGATAAGGTGTTGAGACTATGTTATATTTAACTGAAGTACTATTACATGAAATTGTACCAGTCCAACTAAACTCCAGTTGACACTGCTGTTGAAAGCTCTGCGTCAATGTGCTGCCCTATCACAAGAACTATTGTTTCCAAATCACTGCATATTTACTTCTCCATCACTGCATGACTGTCTGATTAGCATCATTATTATTCAATCTAAGCTTTATTCAATAAATTCTCCATAAATCAATTAAAAATAAAACAAGTTCAATGTTTTGTTTAACTCACTGAAGTATTTTAGCATTACTTGAGTCCAGTTATTGTAGACATTTCTTCCTGGAAAAAACTGTATTTCAATTCTCAGCAAGATTAACCAGTTAAGACTGTTCTACAGTAGAATATATTTTCTGTGGTTCATTAGATTAAAGCTTGTAAAAGATTACAATACTTCAACAGGCCTTATGACATATAATTATCTACTTTAAGTACATTTTACAAAACACTGCTGATACACAAGTAAAGTGTGGATTTGTTATCTTTTATGACTGTAAATTACATTCCAAAGCTGGTATCAGGCTACTACTCTCTTAAGTCAATTTCTTCAGTAATACTCAATTGCAGTGGTAATGAACACTAACAAAATACTACTATGAAGTCTCCAAATCCTAAAATGCCTTTAAAAATTCACTGATATTTAACTTAATATGAACCACTTCCCAGATGCTAAGGATAATGATAAATATAATAAATGATAAATTATAATCATAATGATAAAGCACCTTACCCATTACCAACCAACCATCTGATATAACATGAGGAAGAATACAGAACCATGACAGAAACTTAGAATCTTTAGAGTTGGAAAGGATCTCTAAAGGTCATCTAGTCTAACTATCCTGCAATGAACAGGGACATCTACATCTAGATCAGATTACTCAGAGCCCATCTAGCCCTGCCCACCCGTCCTTGAAAGTCTCCAAAGGACATTACTTTTACCATCTCTATGGGCAACCTGTTCCAGTCCCTCAATGAAGTTACTATAAAAAACTTCACATATTCAGTCTGTATCTCCCCTCATTTAGTTTGAATCCATTTCTCCTTGTCCTGTCTCAAAAGACCCTGTGAGTCTGTCCCCTTACTTCATACAGCCTACTTTATATACAGAAATATCAGGTCACTACCACAGAGCCTTCTCTTCTCCAGAATGAACAGCCCCAGTTCTCTCAACCTGTCTTCATAGGAGAGGTGATCCATGCCTTGGATAATTTTGGGGGCCTTCCTCCAGATGCACGGTAACAGGTCCTCCTGTACTGAGGACTCCACATCTGGAAACAGCACTCCAGGTGAAGTCTCACCAGGTCAGAGTAGAGGGGCAGGATCACCTCCCTTGACCTGCTGGCCATGCTTCTTTTGATTCAGCCCAGGATACAGTTGGCCTTCTGGGCTGTAAGGGCACATTGCTGATTCATGTCCAGCTTGCCATCTACCAGTACTAAGTGCTCTATCCTTACATCTCCTAGCTTGTACTGATATGATGGGTTGCCACAACCCAGGTACAAGACCTAGCACTTAACTTTGTTAAACCTCATGAGGTTTACCTGGGCTCACTTCTCAAGCTTGTCTAGGTCTCACTGAATAGCATCCCATCCTTCAGGCATGTCAATTGCACTACACAGCTTGGCATCATCCTCAAACTTGAGGAGGGTGAACTTGATCCTGCTATCGATGGCACTGATTACGTTCAAGAGCTCCCAAAACAGGGAAGATGTGGAGCTTTTGCAGAGGACCCAGAAAAGGGCAAGAAGGATGATCCAAATGCTGGAGCACCTCTCCTATGAACACGGGTGAAGGAACTGGCTTGTTCAGCCTGGAAAAAGATAAAGCTACCAGGAAACCTTATTGCAGCCTTCCAACGTACAAAGGGAGATTATAAACATGAGAAGGTAGATAGCAATAGGACAAGGAGGAATAGTTTTAAACTAAGGAGGTGAGATTTAGACTAGATGTTAGGGGAAGTTTTTTTACTGAGGGATTGGTGAGGTGCTGGAACAGGCTGCCCAGAGATGCTATGGATGCCTGATTTCTGGAGGTGTTTAAGGCTAGGCTGGATGGGGCTTGGGGCAATCTGATCTAGCACTTGATCTAGCAGTTGACAGCCTTGCCTGTGGCACAGGGCCTGGAACCTGACAGCAATTGAGGTCCTTTCCAAACCAAACCATTCTATGTTTCTATGGCAACACTGCTTCAATGGAAGGAAAGCACATATCTGTTTCAACTCTGAATATGTTTGTGATAACTTCATCAAAACCCTTTGTATTTCTCCTGTTAATGATTTATACTTCATCTTGACACAGAAGCACAGGATTTGGAAGGGATCTCAAGAGATCAAGTCCAACCACCCTGTTAAAGCAGGCATAAAGCAGATTCTTCTGATGTGTGATAAACAACTGAAATAAACAAAATACCTTTCCTGATTCACCAATTTTAATGAAGAACAGATCAATACATTCACATACAGTGTCATCTTACAATATAACTTCCAGTAAAATTTGCTATAACTTCTGAAATAATCAATTACATAGGTCATTCTGAAAGTAATACCTCCTATTTATTTCCATGAAAGCTAAAACAAGGAGCACTATAACACTATATGATTGATCAAATTCTCAGCTAAAAAAACACTATTTTTTCAACACAATCACCACTGTGACCTGTGCATTTTCACCAGCAATGAACAAGAGCCTGCATGCTGCATTCTAGAATCTGTACCAGCAGAGGTGACCCACTGTAGCCACTACTGAAATGCATCACTGCCCACTTCACTGAGCTAACATACAGCATTCAGTCTCCACAAGTGTTCAGCAAGTGTCAGTGAGTGTCAATAGGTGCCATTATTTTGCATGAAGGTACTCAGTTCTACCCCTTTGCTTCATACACACTTTCATGTCAGACACCACTTTGTCATGCTGCTCCACTACCACGATCTGTTGCACAGCAACAAAATGTAATGGAATATTAGTGGGAAGGTTTAACCTCTACTGCAGTATCACCAATATTCACATCTGCCTTCATGAGCTGACAGAAAAAGTAGGAGGAATTACTTCTGGACCAGCTCTCTTAAGTGTAAAAAGATTAACAAATACTTAACTTTTTCCCTAATGCTTACTAAACTAAATGTCACTTAATGAATAAGAATGAAAAAAGAAACAACGACCTATATGATGTTCACACTACATTTTAAAAAAGTCAAACAAACACAGAGACACATTAATGAGATGATCTTTAGGGATGAAGAAAAACAGAAGTGAGGATAACAGAAGTGAGGATCTCTATTAAGTTCTAATTGGGTAGTTTCTAAAAACTAGTACTACAAAGGCCGCAATTTTTTTCCATATGCAGTTTTATATCTAGCTATAGTTTTCCCATATTCTTCAACTTATTAGGAAGCGGAACTGTGATCCCAAAGAGAATGCACGTGAAGAGCGAGGATAACATGTCTACCTAGTAACACCAGACACAAGAAAAACTCTGTATAAGTGAGTAGTTTTAGAGGAGAAACTATCTATAATGAGTGAATATACCAAAATCTGCAGAAGTCCTCAGTTAACATATAGGATTTCTCAAGTTACCAAAAATGGAAACACTAAAAAAATTATTCAATTTCCTAAAAAGAGAAAGTTTCCTGGAGATATTATGAAATTGCATAACAATGAAAGACAATCCTAAAATTAGATAAGTTTATTTAATCAAGCCCAGACATACCCTTTATAAAACACATTTTGAAATAAGTAGAATCTTCTCAATATAAAATTCACATTGTTTTCTAGGTAGAAGCCTCTAGGCCTTCCTCTTACTGAAATGAATACTGTTATCAGTAAATACTAACTTTTCACTGAGCAGCCTATGGCCTACAAGAGGAACTCAGATTCAGAAGAACTCAAGCTATCAGGCTACTTCACACTGCCAAAAATAAAATAAAAAAAATAGAGAAACTGTTTGTCTCATTTCCCTCTAGCAAGGAAAAGAAATTAAGTAACTTGCATCTTGGAAAATCAGCCCAATTGTTCTGCTCATGAATAAGTAAAATAACTTCTAAGAGGTTCTTAGCAATACTAGGCAAAGTATTCACAGGTGGGCTAATAGTCGTACACAGAAAGAAGAGCTGAACTTACCCAATTGGTGAAGAGGCTCTCTAGCTACATAGCACTCCTTCATAAGAAGCAGCATACATCCAAAAAAAAGCTCTCCCTTCTGTAGCTGGCCCTTATTTGAGCCCAGGGTGATTCCACCCCTTCTGGTCACATGGGAAGCACAGGTGCAAACAATGTGCCTGTGCTCCCTGGGCCAGCCACAACTCTTCACCAGGTACTCAATCACCAGTCCAAACCCTGACCTAACAGTTCCCTTACTCGTTCAAAAGACAGTGTCAGGTTGGGATGTAATGTATACGGCATCTTTTTGACTGTGCTGAGAAGAACAGCTAGCTCACAGGCTGAGACAATCACAAAGATTTCCTCTCCCACACACAGCGTTTGCCACTTAATCATTTCTGGTTGGCTTCTTACTCAGAATGTAGCTCTTGGGCTTCTTATCTGAAGTAAACTTTCACCTCAGAAATAAAACAATCCTTCCTCAAAAGACTGCAATGTAACATATGCTTCTTCTGTAATAGAAGACGGAATATTAAAGTAAATTTTCACTGTCAAAGAGAGATGACCTATAGCAACCTACTGGGCAACTGGTTGTGGAATTTGCACTAAGTTTTTTTTTTTTTTTAACTGTTGGCTATGCTCTTGATGAAGTGTATTTAGATGAGCAAAAATTGTAATTTCAGTTTGCCGAGCAGGTATCCAAGGAAAGAAAGTATTTTTTTTAAAAAAAATTGTTTGATAAAGATACTGCAGAACTGAATATTAAAAATGAATTTATAAAAAATGTATTTAATGTAAGTAACCAGCAACAAATCTAGAAGTAATATGTAGTGGGAAACATTCCTACTGCCAGTACGAGCTGGCAGAGGTGATTGCTGAACCATTCTCTGACATCTTTGAGAGGTCTTGAAGAATGGGAGAGGTACCTGAAGACTGAAGGATAGCCTATGTCACTCCAGTCTTCAAAAAAGGCAAGAAGGAGGATCTGGGAAACTACAGACCAATCAGCCTCACCTCCATCCCTGGAAAGGTGATGGAACACCTTGTTCTGGATGCCATGTACAGGCAATTGCAAGAGAAGAAGGTGATCAGGAGTAGTCAACATGGGTTCACCAGGGGGTGGTCATGCTCAACCAAACTATGATGCCTTCTATGGTGTCACCAGCAGCTGGGTGGATGGTGGGAGAGCAGTGGATCTAATATTAGTGCTGTTTTTACAGATTCCAATCACTCGAAAAAGACAGTGCGTGAAAGATGTAACCAAAGATACTGATTGTATTAGAACACACACTGCTGATTCCTTCTATTTGTTGAAGTCTGGAAAACTACAGAAGTTTACTGACTAAAGATTTTCAAGAAGCAGACAAAGATAATTTATATGTAAGAATTGACTTGAATAAATGATACTTTTTGGCAGGCACTGATATATTGAATGTTAGGACACACCACATAGGCTATTCCACATTTATCAAGAAACCTTCTTTTATTTTCATTGCACGCTGTTGTTTAAATTCAGCAGGGGACACTGAGAGAGATAGTAATACTTTGTCAGCTTCAGATTCCCCTAAGTTTTGTTATTTCATGAAAATTGGAATAATAAAGAAACAGAGCACAAACTTGTCTTTTGAATCAGGTTTGCTAATCATATGTTTGAGTTACTTGTACTACGCAGAACATCCTGAATGTCTCTGGACACTAAATTTCTGAATTCAGCCCTAACTCTGTGCAGAAGACCAATATGAGACTAAAGCACCTAAATTGTATACACGTGCAAACAGCCTACCTGCCTGATTTGGTTAATCCTCTTGGTCCAGGAGTGACTTTCACTAGGTCTTTTTAACATGTTCAGCAATTCAATTTTTAAATAACCCTCTTAAGCAAGTGAATTCCAATGCCAGTGCCCATCTGAGAGGTGAAATGGATTCACAGGTTATGTTTAGTGTATTGTCTGGCATTTATTGACTAATAACAAGAGCTTAAACACCTTCCTAACATGTATGCATTAACATACAGACATTTGATTCAGGTGCTTTATTCTCTGCCCATATTCTATTCAAACACAGTACTGCAGCTAACCTGTAGACTAATCAACTATTTACCTTATACCTTAGGAAGCTACAGGAAGATACGTCATTTCTATTTTTAAATAATTAGAACAAGATTAAATATATTTATGGATCCATATACTCAGAAAGAATGTGTATAGTTATACATAGCTACCGATTTATTTCATTTTTCAATATGTCAAAGTAATTAAATTTAAACTTTGAGTTTTAATAAAGTGAAATTGATTACAATCTCTATCTAATAAAAAAATGCAAAAAAACTGAGATACTTCTATGACAATCCCTGTGACCACATAAAAATGGGCACATTTTATTTCAAATGAGTGATATTTTTATTTCCCAAATTGCTTTAATTTTTTAAACATCTAACAGAACCAGAAGTAATCACCCATTTATCAAGTTATCATAAAGGAAAAATAAGATATATTAATTTTGCGCCACTCAGGCAGCTCCTATAAGTTTTCAGATAAGATATGCAATCCTATTCCCTTGTGAACTGAAAGTGTTCTGTAATGAAAAATTCAAGCTGTATTGTTAAATTTCATGCAGAAGTTACAGCTGGCCTTAAGAGAAAATTATTTGAGAGCTGCTTTCACTGTGCAATTGGAGCCCACTTGAAATAAAGCTGCTGCCAAGTAATTAGAAAAAATCATGATTTTTGCACATTGGTTTAGGTCACTGAAGAGTTAAAAAAAACTATGGGAATAAAAAGCTTCCTAGCGTGGAAATCTTCAATATTTGGAAGTATGGTAAGTAGACAGAGTTTTTTGCATCTGCATAGGCCTGAAGAAATAAATAAAACTTTAAAACAACTTGTTATCATTAAATATATATATATATATATCTAAAGCACAGTAATTGTATTTCTGCCCTCAGTCCTGAGTTTAAATTAAGAAAAAAGAGCCTTTTTATTTCCCTAGGTTATAAAATAGTCTTTAAGTATTTTTGAACTCCCACTGACTTTGGTGATAAGTTTTCAACGTGTAAAATCTGCAGGGGTACAGCTACAGTGAGTGAGTATCTGAAGAAAGGACACCCCTGAAAGAAAGAAAATCTCAACCTCAAGCATCCCCAAAAACCTTACACCATAGTGTGGAAATACTCAAGAGAGTAAACACAAAAAAACATGCAATAGGCACTCACAAAGTAACACATCTGTATAATTATACAGATGAGAAAGCACTGCAGATAGAAAGATTGGCATGGCATGAAAATGACAATATAAAAGCTGCTTATTATCTCAGTAGGCTCTGTAAAATGGTACACCTGATCATTATTGCCTATTTCAATTAGTCATGAGTCCATCAGCAGTAGCTGTAGAATTAACTTTCCTTCCTTTGAGGTGGAAAAGATTTTTGTAGCATTTATTCAATCAGTTCTCAAATTAGCCGATGAGGAGCAGTTTAATGACATGCCAGGTCTACTGTGCTCATGATAATGTGTTTTGTCCTTTCTGATAACGTCAGGTATCTATCATTATAAAAGAAGGAGGCAGTGCAATTTCTTCAGTGGAAATAGAGAATTAACTCTTGGGTTACTTAACAGGTTATTTAAGTGATGCTAGAAGAAACAAGAAGCTTCTAATTCAACTTATGGTTATGTGCATAAAGGTTTTTATACAGTAAACAGCAATATCATCAATGGAAGATAAGCATTTAAAATAGACTCACAGTGTGAGCAATTTATTCTCCATATATGTGTCATGAAAGCACATATATCTTCCATAATTATACTATCAAATAGTTTGAAAAAAAGATGGTTAAAAACATATTATGGTAAAATAGCAATTTTGATCCAGCAATCTCAAATGCCCCGAGAACACTAACGCATTCTGACCTCACTTGAATCTACGTTTCTGAATACTGATACATTTCTTTCAGACTATGATGAAGAACCTTGAATGTTTCTGAGTCACAAGAACAAAGAGCATTTGAATGCCATGTTTCCAAGAAATATCAATAGTAATTGCATTTCTAGAGTATTTTTCTGAGGCTCATGACATTTGTAAAAGATATGATTTCCTGTATCATTGTCTTAATGATGTCTATAATTCTTATCAGATATTTTGCTTTGTCAAGAATACATAGAATATGTTTCGTAATAAATGTATTTTAGCCTATTGGATAAACAATCAGAAAGAAATTAATTACAATTTATTCACATTGAGTTTATGTACATAAATTCTAAATGTATTTTATCATATAGAATTATTGGCTGATGAATGGTCTATGTATCGTATGAAAACCAACATGATACCAAAACAAACAAACAAACAAACAAAACCTACGAAATTATTGCAAGAGCCATTTAATAGCTCACTGATTAGAGAAAAGAACTAGATAACATGAAGGTTTTGTTTACATTTTCTGTGTGCTTTTATGAGAAAAGCTCTTAGCAGATATTTTACTGCAACATTTATGATTAAGGTAATAGGTTTAGACAGTGGATGATCAACTATGACTAATAATGCGTAGTGGATATAGTATGTTAATGATACTTGAAATAGGATGGCAACAAAGGTGGTGAAAGGGATGAGAACAAGTACCAAGAAGAAAAGCTGAGGACACCTGGGCACTTGGGTTGTCTAGTTTGGAGATAAAATGCTGAGAGGTGACCTCAGTGCTCTCTGCAGCTTCCTGAGAAGGGGAAGTGGAGAGGGATTTGCTGGTCTCTTCTCCCTGGTAGCCAATGACAGAATGCCAGGAAACAGCACACAGCAACATCAGAAGAGGTTCAGATTGGACATTAGGAAGGATTTTCTTTTTTTTCAACGTGGTCAAATATTGGAACAGGCTTCCTAAATGCATCTCATTGTTTAAAAGGCATCTGGACAATACCCTTATTAATGTGGTTTAACTTTTGGTTAGCTTTCAAGTGTAAGGCAGCTGAAATAGATGATTTTTTTAATGTCCCTTCCAACTGAACTATTCTATTCTATTCCATTTCAGTCCATTCCATTCTCTCCATATATAGAGTTAAACTCTATAAAGTTAAAAGGACAGGCTCTTTAATGTCAACTGACATCACATCTGGAAGACCTAAGAAGATAAAAGCATATATTTTTGCCTTATAAATAGAGAAAGATGATTAAAAATAAAAATTAAAATCTGGAGAGTTATGATTCTGGGGAGGACAAAAGAGAAAGGATTCTCTCCCATGAAATCCACTTTCACAGAACTTGAGAGAACAGTATTTTTAGCTAATTGTATTGTATTTTGGAGATAGCATAACTTATTTATGTGATTCAATTTTTAAAATCATATTTTTCCTTACCAAGTTCATGTATATTACAATCAATGGTTTTGCTTGCATTTTATTTTATTAATTCTATTTTCATGCCATCAGCAGATAATTATGAGTAGAAAGAGAAGGTTTTACTTACAAAGGGGTCAACAATTCATTTATTAAACTTTTGTTTCTATTTGTAACGGAAGGAAACTCATATTATAGCAGTCAACCACTTCAGCCTCAGTAATTTTTTCTTTCCATAACAGTATTTCTCAATATAGTTTTCTCATCTGATCAAAGTCACTAATTAATTAATTAACAGAATATACTCCTAAATAGAGATAAGATTTAAAACCAACCAACCAGCCAAAACAACAAGAACAGTAAATAATCAGCAAGTAAATTGTATTGGATTTTTGGTAGACCACGCTAAGACCTGACACATTTGATGTAAAAGCAAGGTCAAATACTCATAAAGTTCATGGAAGTAAAGTAAAAGGCCTTAGCTAAAAAACATCCACGTTGAAATTACACTTCCTTCATGTATAAGAAGTATATGAAACACTGACAGTTTTTACTTCTACAAACTGTATTCTCCCATTTTTTCACATGTATGTTGCTATGTCCACTTTGTCTCTCAGGTTGTTGAGAGAACAGTTAAGGATCTCTGTGTTATATATATGTACATATCCCAGGACAGCAGACATTTAGCCTGTAATCTGAACACCAGCATGCTACTGCAATACAATTAAATATAGAAAACAACTGTATAATGCACGGCTTAACAGAATGTTTTTATATATAAAAGACATTTCAAAATAATAGGATAGAAATACTGCAGGATGTACAGTACTTTGTGTCTTCAGGATTCTACAGTAAATAGTGATACAGGTAATGCTGAAATAAGATGACAGATTTGGAACTCCGTTATGCTGTAACAAAGTTTGAATGTATGCTTGTTTATATGCATGGTAAATGGTGTTGAAAATACCATTTTCAGGAAGAACTCTGCTCAGAAATATTACCATTAACTTTTCTATGTGGTGCTTGTATTAACAAAATTTTTGAAAAATATTTAACATTTTACTAAGAACATAACAGTACTTCTGAATTTTAATAACTCCAGGGTTCTGAAGTTTCTCTATATCAACTACTCAGATACAAGAAAATACTTATAATTTATAACAGTGAGGAAGACCAATTGACAGCTTGACTGAGGTATCCTCTGCAGCTGACCTGTGGTAATGAGAGTGCCAAATAAGAAAAAAGTCTATTAATGGAACAACATAAAAATCACTTTTAGATATTCTACTACTAGAATTTCTGTGCAGGGACTTCCTTATCATCTCATTATTAGTGCGTTCAATAGAAATTCTTGAGGAGGGAAATTCTTCGAAGTATAATGAAAACCTGCTTAAAGTATCAAAACCTAACTTCTGGCTCTGCAGTCAGACAAAAGACTTATGAAGCTATTAACAAGAGACTGTCTTCCAAAGAGCAGCCTAATTTTGCATTAAATTCCTTTTACTTTTGTGTTCGCAAGCCCCATACTAAAATGTTCAGAGCAGAACTACAGTCTTTGGAAATTGATATCATGTAAAGGGTTCTACATTTTTAATCAGATAGTATACTTCATGAAGCAATAAATCAAGAAGTCTTTGTAAAACACAACCATCTTTTTCAAGTAGAACTTATTTCAAGCTTGATCCAAAGTTTTCTTTATCCATTTTTGAACATGGAGATTCCTATGCAAAAGTTAGGTGGGGACTTTCTTTGTCACCTAATTCCTAAAAACAAAAATAAAACAGATATAATTCCTGTGATCTACAGTAACTAGCTAGTATGACCAACTTTGGGAGATAAATTTTAGCCCTTGATATTCAGCATGTTGCACAAAAATTAAAACAAATTTTATCTCATTCTGATTAAATGAAATCTTCATCATAAATGAATAGGTGAGGAGAAAATTAAATAATTTACCCAATAAAAATTCAATTTATTTCTTCATTAGACTTGCTTGATAAGAAATCCTGTGCTGTATATCAAAATAAAGCACGAAATCTCATTGGTGTTCTCTGTGATTTGATCTCAGTAGAGCATCTCCTTTTTTCTCAGAAATATTATCCCCTCTCTCATAAGAGATAAACATTCTAGCATATTGTAGGGACCAGTCCCACAGTGAAATGATAAATGCTGAACCTTTCAATCATATTTTTGTTGCTCCAAAATTGAAAGAATCAGGAAAAGAAGTTATGCTTACATTGTTCTGTGTTACTTTGAATTTGCACATCATCTGTTTATGGTACAGTAAGCCTGACTATTAACACTAGAAAGCCTTTATCTCCATCTGTATAATGGGAATAATATTTGCCCTTTTCTTGATGGGTACTTTCAGAAGTGGTGATAACAAATATTGCATGAGACCAAGAACTATTCATTGTCTTCAATTCTACCTGAGAAATTCTATCCTTACATAAGTTTCTCTCTTACACCAAATTCCCTCTTTCCCAGATCTTCTCAGTAGTCTGGTGTCACATATTTGTTTGAATACTATTCCTGTAGCACTGTTATCAACTTTTTAAAGGCACAGAACAACAACTGTTTGTATTATAAAATGATACTGTACTGAGGGACTCAGATTCAGCACAGGGGCCTGATTGAGCTGGCAAATTTCAACAGATTTCCAGAGCAAAAGGAAATGAGGAAGTTATTTTTGTTCCAGAACATGAAGACCTCTGGAAAGCTAAGCAGTAAATGGATTCATTGTAGAGTTCCTACAAAGATATTATTTTTCCTTAAAGGTACTGAAAGCTCTTCTTCCTGACTTGTAGTGGATTGTTCACTGTATGGAACTGGATGGATTAGAAAATAAAGAATGGTCAGTACACTCCAGGGAGCCCCTATTTCCACAGTTTACACCTTACCCTGCACTTTCTAGCAATTGCTCTTATCAGAGTTGTTTAGTAGAGCTTGCTATTTACTAAATCAAGAATGAAGAAAAATATTGAAGTGCTTTTGACAATTACATCAATTTTACTCTTGAATGGGAACAGCTTTTGTGATTATTTATAATCATTCAAAATCTTTTTTAATTGCTTCTAGAATTAATGATTATTTTTTTCCAACATGTCTTCATAAATAGCCTACAGAAAATAATTCATGTCCATAGCTGGACAAAAAGAAGAGAAGAGAGAAGAGAGAAGAGAGAAGAGGAGAGAAGAGAGAAGAAGAATACCGATAAGGAAAACAGGAATATTTTCTATGAACTTAATTAAAAAAGAAAAAAAAAAAGAATAAAAAGAAAGAGCAGCAACAAAACAGAACAACCATTATATGGAAGATACAGGATGGAAATAGCAGACAGGGATCCTGAGATCCTGAGGGATCCAGAGAAATATGCAGTAATTTTTCAATTCCAACAAAATAAATTGATATTTAATTAATCACTTATCAAAACATGTTCCAAGTGTCCTATTTACACAATTCAGTAATGCATCCTTCATTTACATCTGTTTTCTTTCTTTCTTTCTTCAAGTATTAGTCTAACACACCAGATCCAAACTCTTTTCACTAGCAATTTTTTCTCATAATGACATAGAAAAAAATCATTCTTGTTTTTTTTTCCTCACGACTTCATGTCCACTCTCCTATGTTACTATGTTATTCTTGAAGAAAGTGTTTGCCTTTATAGGATTTACAGTCCTATGTATCTATTAGCATCTGTGATAAAAGTTAAAAGCTAGTATCAGAACATGAATGAAAATCTGTCAGTACTGTATCCCATTCAAAGGTCCCTTACAATCTTAACTATTCTATGGTTCTGTGAAAATCACATATCTGTGGGCCTACTTGTTCCCATAGGACCTCTTTGCAATTATCACTGGCCTTAAAGGGTTACTTTCAGAACGTATCTTTCATTTCAATAAGACACGTCACTGTCAGCCTTACATAAATTCAGTCAATAATCACCTAAGATAAGTTGTAATACTCAAATTTCAATTTTATATTCAAAATTAATTAGCATTTACTTAGTTGGGACATTCAGTTACTTTATACAGAACCCAAACACGATTTTGATGATAAATAAAATTTTTAAAAAGTGTTGTTTTCAGTCTCCTTCTGGTGATTATAGAGATTATGTAATCAGACTCTTAGAGGTATGCAGTGAAAAGACACAGCACAGTAAGTACAATAATACAATACGGTACTAATAAGTACAATAGATAGATATTGTGGCCCATGTTCCTGCTTATAAATTATATTTATATTTCACAAAGTATAACATTTGCAAGGTCGGTAATATGAAGGGCAAAATCAGGTCCCCATAGTATAGAAGGAAGGGCTTCATAGCAAGAAAAGAGAAAGCAGCTTCACAAGGTAGACATAAGGGGCAAATAGAGATAGTTTATGTAGACAGTATTAGAAAACAAGGGATTCCAAGCACTTTCACAGGCTCTAGGTCCGAAACAACAAGGAGAATGAAGGCCATAAAGATAAGGACCGGAGAACAGCTTGAAAACATTTGGCAGGGAGGTGATTAGATGTCTGAAGTGCAACCTGAAACTGGTTTGGGGGATGCCCCCCCTTCAGGGTCAGAAGTTTGCAGCGAGGAAGACTATGAGCCTTCCCGAGGAAGACTATAAGCCTTCATCACCACGACCTACTACACATGTGCAAGGGGGGGAGGGACTGCATGCTAATGGACTCTCGGGAATGTAATGAATATGTATCCAAATTCCTGTCAACTATTGATTATGTATTAGTTCGACCTATATCTATAGCACGATTTCTCCTGACGGTGTGCAAGTTAGGTGGAACGATCCCCCTTGCACCAGAGCATATGCGTGTCACCAATAAACACATACCTGCTCTATATCCTTACTGGTTATAGGGTCTGATTTCTGCACGTCAATATGACATATATATGCCTCCTGTAAAAATGCTATACCTCCATTTTTTTCCCATTCTGTTTACTGCAATTCAGTATTGTGTATAAATTTCATTTTATGTATTATACCAACATGGAAGCCAGCAATACACATGTTCATGGCACCAAACTTATAATAGATTGCAAAGAACTACCTAGTACACTCATTTATTTATTTATTTTGTCAGAAATAATTTTGCTCCATTTTTCATTATTTTTTAAATGTCATGTATAACTGTATCAAAAACTTTATTTGAACATGATATGTCTCCTTCTTTTCCACTGTCTTTAAGACCCGCAATCAGGAAAACAGACTGGTTTGTTTTTTCTTGGCAAATTCCCATTGGTTATTGCCTAAACCTTTTTTATCATTTAGCTGCTTTCAAATAATTTAAAATAAAATGTCATGTCTATAATAACTCCCTCTTCTCTCAGTTTTAAAATGAAATTGCCTTTTTTCAGATTTCACTTACCATTATCTGCCTACTATAAGCTCTCAAAATAAACTTTTCTAAACTTTTCTCCATAATTCCCAATAGAAACAACAGTGAATTCATAGTCAGTGAAATGCACTGTAAGTTCTAGAGAGCATTTCTTCCCTTTATATACTCTTTTTTTTTCAGAATCACATTCATATTATGAAAATGATTTATTAGTAAAGACCCAGAGTTTCATACCTATTGCAACAATCTCCATGTCTCCCAACTTAAAACACATGATTAAATAAACCTAAATGATGACACATCCACTGAGGAATACGTATGTTTCTACTGAAAAAAAAGAGAAATTTCCTAAGTAATTTTAGAAAAAAAGGTCTTTAACATTTTAGAGAACTGTCTTTCCCAGACAAAATATATATTTTTTTTGTATACTTCTCACAGATATTCAAAAAGCCATGTCTTTATAAAGTAATGCACAATAAGAAACAAAATTATCAGAGGAAAATACATTCTCCCTCCCTAAATCTAGCCAGTTTGATTAGAAATGGCAATGAGGTAACTTACCGTTAAGATAAAATGAGTGTTACTAATACAATCATATAGATGTAAATGTTTAGTGCCAATAACACTAGGATGTTACCATAATGTGATTGAAGCCCAACTGTACTAAACACAAAAGCCTCATGAGGGGCAGAAGTAAAATGCCTGAGGAGACTGAGTAAAATAATCAGTACAAGCCCACCTGAATAAATCTACTGTACTTAAAGCCATCAAGGAGAGGGATTGAACCCCTGGCCCTGGTGTGAAACCTGCTAATACAAAGCTTGCAAACACAGTCAGATAGAAGAAATTCTTTCTGTAAAACCATGAAAATGACAGGGGATTATCTCCTGTGAGAACTGTAAGTTGTATGGGAAAGACCATTTGGGGATTGTTTTAAAGGAAGTGTAGCAGTGTGTCAGATTTTTTTATGAGATGCTTACAGGAAGGACCAAGGACAATGAAAGAGAGGGATGAGGGTGGACTTAGGAGGAAGAAGCACTGGGGGGAAAAAAAAGGCAAAAGCAAAAAATCAGATGATCAGTAGGAGACTCTACATCACACTCCCCAAAACTGTGGTATTAAAGCTGGCTGAGCTTGATGTGAAGACAGGTACACAGCTACAAGAAGGTCAACAGGGTTTGAACTGTGGTTTTTTGTTTTTTGTTAATTTGCTACAATGGGCATAACTTATCAGTACACACCAATGACCATCATACCTTTCTCTGACGAACCAAGGAATAATTGATTAATTGGATGATAACATGTCCAGGTAGAAGTGAAGATAAAGCAACTACACAACTTTCAATAATTCATATAGCCAGTGATTTTGTACAGGGGATATGTTTCTCATGGTCTTTCTCATTTCATATGCATAATAGGATCAGCCACATTTTGTGTTTGTAATTTCTGAAAAAATTGAGCTTTTTACAGAGATTGTCTGTGTTGTTCTCAGTGATATATTCTGCAAATTCTTAAATTCTGTGTAAGGTAAGTATACTCATCTTACCTGGGGTTTTGTGTTTTTTCCTAGAAGAATTCTGCATGAGAAAAATACAATATTGGACTGAATGGACAATGTGATGGATTCTGTTATGGAACATTTAATCTCCTTTTGTTATTAAAAAAAAAAAAAGAGTTTTTACATTTTAAACAAGCTCAAGAAATCTTATTTCTAACATTTATGTTGCAAATGCATCAAGGGAAAATAATATTTAGTTCTGATAATCCTTGTCCTGAATACCTTGTTGGTTTTACTTAAATTGTCCTCTATCAAAAAGGTCACAACTGTTTATCTATCTTTCTTTGTTTTCAGATGAATGTAAATATGAGAAATGAGGGTGCTGCCATATTTTTTCGTATGCCCTGTGAATGTAAGAGTGATGACAGATTCTTTCATGCATTAATGTGAAACCAGACCAATTAGAGCTCAACACATACTAAATTCCTGATAGAAACGTCTCAGTCTCCAACAAAGTGCTCCTATTGAAGTATCTGGAGTTCAGGATGGGATGCCTAATTTACTCTGACAGCATTGTTGATTTATCTGAAAATGAATTTTATCAAAACTGAAGTCTTCTCTCCTTAATTACATTTTAGCAAACAAGCACAACAAGATCCCATGAATACTAAGAGTTTTTAAGACATTCAACAGAGAGATTCTCAAAATGACAATAATAAATTGTTTTCCCTAAACATAAGATGAAAGTACCTAGAATAAAAAAAAAGTACTTTTTTTTTTTTGCTAAATTAATTGACAAGTGATGAAAAAGACAATCCAGTACACCAATATTAAAATATAGCCTCAATAAAAATACTCTCATGCTAATGAGTTTGACCACATTAACTGAAACTTGTAATAGTGAATCTTTAGCAAATATCCCTCTCAAGAAAAACCTCATTGTTCACACAATAACAGTTACTTTAGTCACTCCTTCGTGGATGGCGTAACAATATTAATAAATAACAGCAGTAAATATATCTGAAAAATGTTTTCTACATTTTATGTACATGTCTATAAATGACTTGAAAATTAGTAAGACCACAATACTTCACTATTTATTTCAAAATTTCCTTATTCATTACTCCTTTGTAAGGTAGTTTGAACAACCCATTAAACTATTTAAAAACACAGAGCTGGGCTCTAAAATCCAGATTTTCTTAAACAATGAAACCAAAATTTCAAATTTACCAGATTCTTGCTGAAAAACATCTTTTCTTATCATTTCAGGGATTTTTTCTTTACTTAGTGATAACATTATTTCATCAGTTTAAAGAAATGGCAGAAGACACGTTAAGAGTACCACTGACAAAACATAGTGACAGTAGCTTTCCTAGGAGTTTAAATAATCGTGCAGGTTTTTACATAAATCGGTAGAATATAAATAGAAATTCATAAATACATTTCCTAAGTATAGATATTTAGGAAATTAAAAAAAAAATGACTCCTGGACTGATGGTTCTTAGCTATACAGTCAACACTGAAAGTCAAAATATATAATAGCAGTAGTTCAAATGGCTTAAATGGATAAAAATAAAATGCTTATTTTCAATCAAAATAAGAATTTAAAGATCTGCAAAAACACATTAACAACTCCATTAGCAAGTTCCCTTATTTTTTGAATATCATGAAAACACAATCGTAATGTGCATTTGTCTATTTTCAGTGTAAGGTTTCTAAAGAATGTATATTATTATCAATTTCATACAATGTGTTTCTTCTGATCTACTAGTGTGAATCAAAGCAATACAGTATAAAGTCAACTTATTTTAATAGTTTGCTGACAGTCAAAATTATTAATGTAAATAGTTTGCTCTGAAAGTAATGCCTCCTATATATTTCTATGAAAACTACAACAGACACAAAGAGCACAAGAACACTATTTAATATAGCAAATTCTCAGCTACAGAACAGTTTTTCGACAGTCACCAGCATTAACTAAGCATTTTTGCCAACAAGAAAGAGAAGCCCATTTCATCTCCATAAAAATCTGCAGGGCCATCCAGAGTATGGCTTACTTTTCACAAGGACGTTTCCACTGCTGAAATGCACCACCCACAGCCTCACTGTGCTAACGTCCACTGTTTGGCATCCATAGACATTCAGAAAATGCTGATTAATGGCAACGGGTGCATTTTTTTTCCTCACAGAGAAATCCATTTCCATACCTTTGCTTCATACATACTTCCAAGTCACATACCAATCTGTTGGTCTGCCCCTCTGCTGCTATCTATCACACAGAAACAAAATGTAACAGAATATTGGAGCAAAGGTTCAGCTTCTGCTGTCAATATCACCAACATCCACTTCTGGCATTGTGGGCAAAAATAATGAAATATGAGGCGCTACTTTTGGAGCAGGCCTTAAATTCTTCTGTATAATTTTTTTTTTTAATAGTTCAAAGAAGTTATTATGTAATAACAATTTGATAAGAACATATAAAATACTTGGCTTGAAAACTTTTACCCAACCCATCAAGCCTTTACCAGCATACAAGCACACTTGTTTCTCCTAGGAAATTATCTTGACTTGTAATATCTCCATGACATTAGAATTCCCCAAAATACTGTCATTTTTTAGAAAGATTTCTGCTAGACCAAAGTACAAGATAAAAGTGAAATTACACCAGTGAAATGAGCTATCCATGTGGAAACAATCCTTCTAGCAAAACCTTGATAAATAAAACATTTCTTTGAAAGACC
This sequence comes from Gallus gallus, assembly GCF_016699485.2. NCBI lineage: Eukaryota > Metazoa > Chordata > Aves > Galliformes > Phasianidae > Gallus > Gallus gallus. The sequence goes on along the minus strand of NC_052534.1, from coordinate 89,450,645 downwards.
AGTGAAAACAATTCCTTTTTTTTTTTTTAAATTTGTAAAGATCTATGCTGTCAATATATTTAGCCTCCTCTTACAAATTACAATAAATGCAAAAATATGACTAATTAAACTTTTATACATAGTATAGGCATGTAAGACCTTAAATTCTTACAAGAAATTATTTCTACTACCTAGCTGTGCAGATAATTGGAAAAATTAGGTTGCTGCATAGGCTCAGTACAAAAAAAAAAATGCAATGCTGCCAGAACTCTTCAAGGTAAACTTCCAGGTTTTTGCCTTTGTTATGAAAATGATGTGCTATTATCTTTATTAACAATGTTTTTTTTTAACATCTCATAGCAAGGTGTGATAATTTGGGGCAGAATAGAGTAATTATTCTCTGCAGAAGCTCATATGATGCCAAGTTCTGGATTTATGATGAAGGGAAAGGGCAGAACCAGGACAGCATACCCTGACCAAAGAAAGGTGCCATACTGTATACTGTCATGCTGAACAATGAAAGCTGGAATAAAAAAAAAAAAAAGAGAGAAAGGGGGATATCTGAGTTTGTATTTGTCTTCCCATGAAGTCATAACACATGATGAGCCCTGCATTTCCGGGAGTGGCTGAACATCTGCCTGCCCTTGAGAAACATTAAATGAATTCCTTGGTTTGCTCTACTCGCACATGCAGCTTTTGCTTTTCCTAGCTAACTGTCTTTATCTCAATCCATGACTTCTTGCACTTTTTTATCTTTCTGATCCTCTCCCCTAAGTCACCACGGGAAACTGAGTCAGCAGCTGGGGGTTAAACTACAACACAACATAGTAACTTTTAATGCTTTCCATGATACATTTTTCACAAAGTAAATAGGAAAACCTGACATTTTAATTTCATTGAAAAGGCCTGGTAATACATCCACTTGGCAACACTTTAAAACATTTAGCTGTCAGTCATATCACATTTTAACTGTACACTGATTTTGAGATTACATTCCAACAGTGCTGATACCATTTGATAACAAGCTTATTTGCTTTTAATAAAACTACCTCTAACCACTTTAGTCTTACATTAGATATGCAACAAAAGCTATTGCTAGTCATGCTGATTAAGTTTTTTTTTAATAAGTTTTTACAAATTATATTTTACATCATTCATATTAGAAAAACAACCCTAATGTTTCCATTACAAGCTCAGTATTTCAAACTGTGGCAAGCTCAAACTTGGAAAACAAGCTGTTAATTCAGTCAGGAACTAACAGGTGTTCTGACTATATTTTCTTCATTACAATTACTAAGACTTAGAAACATTATGGATGGTTCTAAAAACATTCTTGGATTGTATGGATAGCTGCACAGGATTCAAAAGCAAGCTTAAATGGTCTAAATGTATTATTATTAAAATAGTCTGCTGTAGGAGATAGTGCCAAAGACTTTGATGTAGTCTGCCTAGATTTCAGCAATGATCTTTCACTCATCCACTAGGTGAGTCATCTGATCATAGACAGAAATGAGGTTAGTGAAGCAGGACCTGCCTTTCATGAACCGAAGTTGACTGGGCCTGATTCCCCTGTAGTCCTGAACATGCTGTGTGGTCTCACTCAAGATAATCTGCTCCATAACCTTTCCTGGCACCGAGGTCAGGCTGATGGGCTTGTAGTTTCCCTTACGACTTTCTTGTAAACAGGAGTCACATTGGCTAGCCTCTAATCCTCCTCTGTGACCTCTCCAGTTGACCAGGAATGCTGATAGATGATGAAAAGCAGCTCGGCAATTACCTCCACCAGCTCCCTCAGCATCCTCAGGTGGGTCCCATCCAACCCCATGCACTCATGACAGTCCAGGTGGAGTAGTAGGTCTCTCTTTCCAACTGAATCATAAGGTGGTTTATTCTGCTCCCCATCCCAGACTTCCAAGTCAGGGGTAGCGTACCAAGGATAACTAGTCAGACTTTTAAAGACATACAAAGAAGGCATTGAAAACCTCAGCCCTTTCCTTATCTTCAGTGGACATGTTCCCCACCACATCCAGTAAATGTGGAAGATTCTCCTTAGCCCTTCTTCAATATCTTTGTAAAAAAGTTTTTTGTTCTCTTTTACCCCATGGCCAAGTTAAGTTCCAGGTGGGTTTTTGCCTTTCTAATTTCCTCTGTGTATATCCTAATGAGTTCTTTGTACTCTTCCCAATACATACTTTGCATAAGATTTTCAGTTGAAATGGAATGGCTTGGAGTAGGTGTGTAGAGTACTCCATGGGACATCCCAACTGCTCAGTAAACAAAAAATACAAAATGAAATACAAGGGCCTTCACTGATTAAACAGCAGAAATATATTAACTCCAAGTCCCGAAAAGTTGCAACAGCTCTTTAGTGGTAAGCAGAGGCACAAATTTACTGGATGTTTACTACAAAAAAATAAACACTTTATAATTGATTCACATGAGTACAACTTGATGCACCAAATAATCCCAAATGCACAAGATTGACAGTGTTCAGTATCTCCAAGTAAGTAGTAATTTTTGGTTGAAGCTGCTGAGCCTCATTCTTCGTTAAAATATTACCATGATTCTTATTCATTAATTCACACACACAGTGGATCCTCCGCTTTCAAGCATCTCCAATAACAACTGGGCAAAAGAAGAAATGGTTGCCCTTCCCTTTGATTAGTGATGTCAAGTACAAGGAGTAGACTAAAAATTTCCCTGCCTCTAGACCCTACATTCTTGTAGTTCTTCAGGAGTGACTTGCAAAAGTATATACTTCTAGCTTTTTTTTTTTCCCCCTCTCTCTCCAGAGAATGCAGTTTCTGTTAACAAAGCTGAGAGTATGCCAAAGGTAAAGCACAGTCTCACTGCTAAGAAAACCTGTCAAGACTACAAAAAAACCATCAGTGAACTCTTGCTCTGGCTACAGGTTTAGATCTTGCAAAAATCTTGAATTGGAACCACTCTAGGATTTGTCTGCCTCTTACCATACCAGCTGAATAGTTCACCTCACTACCATGCTGTATGAAATTGTCTCATTTTCAAGTTTCAGAAATGTCCTTTCCCCACAGCTAACCCCATAATGAAGAATTTTACTTGCTTGTCTAGTCAAGCAATGAGATCAGAACTGTATATATCATTGTCAGAATTTATAATGTGTACCACAGGACACTAGGGTTGAGTTTCAATTTCAGATTAAGATGCCTGAATTTCTGTGACTTAGGTGACTACCTCTGAGACAGTTTCTAAACTGCCATTATGATACAGGATGATTTATCATCCTAGGGAGAGATTCAGCTCAGTCTGAAGTACAAACTTTAGGTGGGATTCATTTGGTTAAACATAGGCATATATTGCCATTGAGACACCACAGGGTGTCAAGAATATCCACGGAGAGCTGACACAAACTCTTGCTATATATTGGAGAGCCCAAGCAAATTATGCCAATGAAGATAACCTACAGCCTCAGCATGCTACCTGAATTGGTTTGTGTGCAGTTATCAGCTTACTGTGCCTGCAACTATTTTTATTGAGGATAATGGCTCACAAAGGGTCACCAGCTGATGAATCATCAGCAAGCATTCAGTTTGCACAACTGCTTGAGATTATTAGCAGTCTACAGGAAGAACTCCTGAACATATAAAAGGCTTGAAACTGCTGACAAAACTCTACACAGTGCAGTGCTCCTGGATATCTTGGCGCTGTTGTTTCTCTGCTTGTCGTTAGACTTAAATCCAATCCCAGTAGCATTTGATTGTATGAATGTGCACACTTTCTAGCACTCATCTCTGCCTTTTTCATGCTCTATCCTCTTTACACACCTTCTGTACTTCCTAGCTTCTGCTTCTTCCTTAGAGTCTACCCAGAGACACAGTTAAACAGCTTATGTAGGTACACACTTTTTTTTTTTTACAGCATGAAGAGAGAAGGCATCACAGGTAACTCTACCTGTAATAGTCCTGATTTAACATTGAAAAATGCTTATTCTAGCCTTGAGATGCAACAGGACCAGCCAGGTGGACTGAGCTAGAACAACCAGCACCAAAAAAAAAACCCTACTTTTTACTATCTTTTATGCTTTTGAAATGACAGCTGATCACTGGCTCTTTGGTTACTTTGACTGTTTACATACTTTGATGTGTAAGATTGCTTTAAGAACAACATCAACAAAAATGGCTCTAATCTGCACAAAGTAAATTGAATGTTCACAGAATATCCACAATTAGTCTAACTCTAAGGTTTTTAGTTATTAAAGTTTTTCTAAATATTGTACATAAACACTTTCCACATTGAATTGTAGTGCATAACAAAGCCTTTCTGGAAACTACTCTTTCCTCAGCAGAGACATTTACAGTAATAACAATGATTATTTTGTTTTCTGTTTTGTTTACAGTTTAGAAAACTACTATTTTCCTCCCACAGTCTTCCTGTACATGTGGCTGGAGCAGTTTCTCTTTCTGAAAGACAGTCCATCAGGAGCATAACATAATATAGATATGCAGACAAAGGTTAAGAGCTCATTAGTCAGCTGTCCTAGATACACTCAACTGTCACTGTCCCATCTCCTCTGGAAACACATAAGATATTAGATTAAAAATAAATGCGCTTTGCTTCTATTTTCTACCACCCTCAGTAAATATGAGGCCCCTTAATGAAACCCGCTTTCCCAAAACCTTGTCTACTGTCAGAGTAAACATAGCATTACTCAAGACAAGTTCATGTTTATTCTTTCTATTCATTTCAAGTGAAGTCAAATACATGTCAATTAAAATACATAGAACAGGGAGATTAATGCTTGAGATGTTTTCAAATGGTTCTTAGATCACATTTTGAAGTTTCTATGGTGAATGCTCATATGCATTGCAAAGAAAACAATTCAGCACTCCTCTTATGAGAAATGAAGTTGTTTAAAATGGAAGTAACAATACTTGCCTCTTCATTTTCATAAATACGAAGCATATTATTTGATACTTGTGCAAAGTTTTGCTTAATTCAATCCAGTTATGCAACTAATAAACAAAATGCCATTCAATATTAAAGTATTTGATTTTTCCTTAATGATAAATGAAATTCTCATAATCTTGTTTAATTACTGCTTTTGAAAATGCGCGCCCAAGATAAGTAACATTAAATCAACATTTAAAATTCTTCACTATTAGGATTATAATTTTTTGCTATTAGCCTAGATCACACAATTCATATTTCTCAAACAACACAGTAACTAAAAAACCCCACACTTATCAAATTTGAAAAAAATTGCATTTCAAGTTTTTATTAATTGTACTTACAATGTAATTTTCTTCTGGTGCCTCTAAAATTAAGCATTTAAATTAGGTATCCAAAATTAGATACAACTATTATTATCCCTTTGAATTATGAACTTTCATTTTTCTCAGAATATATATTTACTATTTATGGATAACATTCTGTTCACTTTCATTGATATCTGTTCATCTTATTCCCTGTTCCATTATTAGCCATAGAAGACTTGAACAGTTAAATATATTTCAGTGAATGCATCCTTAAGTGTCTAACCAGTGATAAGAAAAAAGGTAAACAGCTAGGTAACTAAAAATGCTTCTTCACCTGAGGCATGCCCCAGATGAATACATACTAATATTGAAATAGCTAAATATTTGTGTTTGTAAAAGTTTGAGACTATTTCTTTTCAGACATTTTACTTACAACAGATACTAGAATATAAAAAAAATAGATTTATAATATATTAGGATCCTGAATAAAGGGCTAATTTGTTGTACTATTAAAATTATAAAAGTAGTAGAGCATGAACAATGGAAGAGGTATTGGGTACCTAAACCATAACCCAAGAAGCCACATCCTAGAAAAATTTAATGATTTATTTGCACTTTGATATAATTCAAACCATGATTTCAAAAGCTGCTGTCATAAAACATACCAATTTATTTGCTAATAACAAAAACAATAATTCATATCTAAAAGCAGACACTTATTTAATACATACCATTTAAAGGAGTGAATTCTACAAAACAGAGCAAAACATAGATGAACTGACTTGCATTTATATACTGATACAGACTTAAATGTAGTTGGAAGTGTAAAAAAATACATAGCCATTTAATCCTATCAGTTTTGTACTATCAGAAACCAGGTAAAATTTATATTCCTTTGTAATTGCTTCTAATACTGAACCAAGCTTCTAAAAATCAAACAGAAAATGAAGAAAAAATATCCAACAGAATCCTTAATTTATATATCTATCAAAGACATTATGCTAATTTTCCAAAGACGACAGAAGATTGTTTGAAACCAAAAACATCAGTTCAAATAAATGGCTGTACTGATACACAAAACTTAAGGCAAAACTGTGCATTCATGACTAAGGAAGGATGGTTAAGGAGCAATGATTCTCACATAAGATTTAGAAAGCCCTAGGTGAACTTTCTCTTCTGAAAGACTGCATTAGTAGGACAACTACATAAATTTCAAGCTTGATTTAAAAACAAAAAAAAAACAAGTACCAGGAGTTTAACTTCAGCAGCATTTACATATTCATTGCACAAAACACAGTATTAAAGTTGTCATGCAAGTGAATGATGAATACAGAAGTGCTAAACCTCTAATTCTTAATTCAGAATGCACTGAGGATTCAAGAGCCAGTTTTTCTATCATTTAGGTCTCACTTGTACAGAAACTACAGTTACAACCTGTTTTAATGCAACAACACCGTGAAGTAGCAAATCCAAATAAATTCCATTATGCCTGAAGGAAACCTACATTCCCAGGGTATTTTAACTGTTCCAATATTGGGATACTTCCAGCCTTTCCCATTGAAGGTTTATGACTCTGTACAAAACAATTCAAATTTTAATTAAAAATAGATATAGATCAATACCTAGTATAGACAGAAATGAGATTGTTTCTGTGTTGCCTGCTTACTCATTCTGCAAGAGACAATCATTGAAATACATTAGTAGGTTTGAAAACAGTGTCTAGAAATCTCTTCAGAAAATAACATAACTGTGAACCATTTATTTCAGGTTCAAGATAAGTATCAGAATGAAGCTAGCCTACTCCATAGGTAAAATGAAATTTCCTAGAAAGAAGTCTACTTAGATGCTTCTCTGAATAGACTACTTGGTCAATATGATTAATGATATGAATGGGAAAAGTAAGAGGAAGAGTCATTTGTCTAGGGTAGCAAACAGTGGCCACTGGAATAAAAAACACAGTAAATTCTTTAAAATAAAGAATAACATACTTTAAAATATCCAATTATAATGAACTGAATTTATTATTTTGACTGCCTTAGTAGATTTCAACAATTCAAAACAAAAAGCTTGTTTTCTTATGGATAAGTATACTTAATATATTGTTACAAATGTAAATATACAAAACATTTATACACAGTTCTTCAACTCTCATCCAACTGCGTGAGAAACATAAGTTGAAATTTACTGCAGAAAGATATACCACTACTGAAATCTGAATCTAATTAGAATAACAGGCATCCTTAGAGAACCCCTCAACCAAGAAACTTCTTCCTATGTCTTCAACAATACCCAAAGTAGAAAAAAATATTTCTACAGCTACAAACTCCTACAAAGTTTTGTGAAAGAAATCTAATTTTCTCTAGATAACTGCTTTGCACATACTCATCAATAATTTTATAAGATAAACAGCATATCCATCTTTGGGGTCATCCTCACATAAAGCTCTGAATGAGGAAACTTTATTTGAACTCCTTCAACGCTTATAGCATCACCCCATCCCTTCCAGTGTTCTTGCTTGTCCTTTATCCAGAAGGCAATCCAGGGATTTCTGAATGTTTGTTGTTTGTTTGCTTTCCTGAATAAACTTGTATAGCCTCCTGGACTTCCTGTGTATATACTGGAGGAAAACAAAGCATTTGAGACTCTAGGTGCATCCTCACACACAGTACTAAGCAAACAAAGAAAATGGCAGAACTATGCATGGCTGTTCAGCAGGAATTATATGAGAAAAGTGAAAACTATTAGAACAGCTTTATCTTTATCAAGAAAGTTAAATAGAAACCCATTCATATCTGCAAGTCCAGCAAAAGATTAAGTGTGAAATACTTTTTCTGTGATAGAAGTACGTGAAGTATCATTTCCATTGAAGTTCCCATCACTTTCCTGCCACAGTATCTCCTCCATTACTCTCAGAAGATGTTTAACTTTTCCTGTGTCATGGCCTATATTTGTACTGAGTTTAAACTTCTGAAAAAGCTGTGAAGTTGTGAGAAAGACCTAAGATACAGCATATAGATCACAGCCAGAGAAGAAAAGAGATAAAGCTGCAGACAGGAGATAAGTTTGTTGAGATGGGGACAGCTGGCATGTCAAGAATTTATGACAAGTAACAAGTTCAAAACTCTTGTTAAAAGAAACCAGGGAACCAGAATACAGCAACAGAGCAACAGCAAAGATCACATCCTTCCTCCATGCGCTTATAGGCTTAAAAAGCAAAACAAAATCCCAAGATACTGAGGGACAACAACTAAACTTCTAAGGTCTGTTGTGAAAAGTTTCTTGATAAAATGAAATAGCCTGTTTTTGTCTTTACAGAAATATTACATGTATTGTACAATTGTTTAAAATTGCATTTAAACAAAAAAAGGAACAATTTGGAAGCATATTTCAGATTTACATGATGGGGATTTACATGCCCAGTATACATCCACAACAGAAGTACATAGAACACGACAGTAAAATATAGCAGTAGATGAGAAGCACTAACATCTCATGAGCTGGGATTTCCACGTATTATTCCCTTTGAGATATTTGCAGAAAACTACAAACAACAACAAACCACACACAAGCAAAAAAAAATACATCTGTAAAGCTATGAAAATAAATTTGTTGTTTAACATTTCACACATCAGTTAGATATGTTGAATATTTCAGATTAACTTCATAGTATAAAAAGATCCTATTTGAAATTCTAGAGATAACCTTAATCTAAAAGAATTAGAAATACCTGTAAAATTGTTTTTAGTGCTTCTATTCCTAGAGAGAAATCTTAGTTTAAAGTAATTTTCTTCCTCATAGATGTGTCAAAGATCATTTACTCTGTACATATTAAGAACTATCCAGTAGTCTGCTGCAGACAGCCTACTTATCCTGCAGTTAAGGCTATTTCAACATGTCCTTTTCCGCAATTGCAATGTAACCAATAATTTAAAAGTTATGTATAAAACCAATGTTTAAATTAATAAAAGTAATGCCAAGATGCATATAATAAATCTGAAGCCAGAACAGGTATTAGAGTAAATTGTCATTACACTGTTCAGTGTAATTGAACTTAATACTATTCATTCTTTTTCTCTACCTGTACAATTTAAAAAAACACTAGAAACTTTTGAACTACATTTGAAGCATCACTTTCTTTTGCTGACCATAAGCATCTTAAAGATAGATTTCTACCAAAAATTAGTTAATTCTACTTCTTCTGTATAAAAGATGACAAAGTATTTGCCTGGATATTCCCACACAACTGCTTTAGGAAAAATCAACTGTCCTTTGTTTCATTTGACATTTATGCAACTAAAGGTAGTCTTCTCCATGCACATGGTCTATGAAAATATATTTTTTTAAATTTAAAGAAGATCTACAGTTCATTTCAGTTTCTTAAGTAGGTTTCAACATGTAGGGTCATTTTAGATATTTCAGTCTCTACAAAACATTCACATGGAGAGAAGACACAGGAACCATGGTAGCCCCCATGAGTTACTGGGGTGGCAGCCTACCTCCAGCTATGTGATGGAACCTAAATCAAGCTATTAGGGATGTTTGCAGTAGTTCAAGGTATCCTTGACAGCCTGCAGCAGCAGCTCCAGAAAGCTGGGTGCTCTTCCATAAGCCTTGGCAATATACATACACAGCAAATAAAATTCCAGTAGATGGCATTATATCCCAAGATCTTATATAGCACTTCGCATTAATAAATATGAAAGTCAAGCATTCAGTGAACCACTTCATTACTGAAAGTATGATCTGAATGGAATTTTAGTTGCTTATATTCAGGAGAATGATTCAAGAAACATTAAGCTGAGATACTGTCATTGCTGGTGAAATGCAATTAAAAAAAACAGTTCAGGATACAGGACCAGATATGCTTTGTATTGTTTTCAGCTTCCTGACTCTCTAGTCGCCTGCTTCACAGTTCAGCCTGTCCTGAATTCAGACACAGAAACTGCTTTGATCAATATTCTGAGATCATCCTGTGTCCACTTAGAACCAGACACATATGCCTTAGGTTATGCGCTTCAGTTTCACATAGGTGACCGGCATAAAGGGGGACAAAAAAGCCGTAAATTTACGCTAGAGATTTTCCTGCTCCTTGATTTTCTCCCATTCAAGGATTTTGATGTGTAGAGTTCAGCATTGGTCTGAGTTTGGTTTAATGTCAAAATTTCCTACTAATAGTTTTTAAGTATCTGAAGTAGGCCCTGAAAACCTCACTCCAGAAGCTCAGTGCTTAAATACAGAAACCTGCAATACCAAGTAATACCGAAGATGACTGTTCTATCCTGTTTGTAATGGGAAATCATTAATTCCAAAAATTAGAGCACAGTTCTGAGCTTGACAGGACTGATAAATTTGCCACTAATAAACACAGCTCGCAGTGTATGACCTTGTCTAAATAGCTCCAAGGAAGTTCTGTAAACTCCAATCCCAGCAGAAATCCTGTCTTTTCCTGTAACACATACAGAAAATGTTTTTAATAATAAAAATAAGTGAAAAACAAAAGCTGAGTAACTAGAAACTGGAAAAATACTTGAGGTTGTATATTCCATGTATTGAAGTTTTAACTATTTCCTGACAAAATGAGAAATATTTCCAAATTGTTTACAATGTATACCATAAAAATCATTAATACTAAGCATATGGGGAAAAAAAGCATAAAAAGTGAAACAATCTAACCCAACCAAATGGCCTGTACTTGAGGGAAGCTTATAAACAAGAGGGAGACAGACTTAAAATGGACTCACAGTTATATGACAAGGGAGAATGGCTTTAAACTAAAGGAGGAGAGCTTCAGGTTAGTTACTGGGACGAAATACTTTCCTCAGAGGATAGCAAGGCCCTGGCACAGGCTGCCCAAACAAACTGTGGATGTTCCATCCCTAGCAGCATTCAAGGCCAGTTTGGATGGGGCCCTGGGCAGCCTGATCTAGTGAGTGGCAACCCTGCCTGCAGCAGAAGGATTGGAGCCAGACAGTCTTTAACGTCCCTTTCAATCTGTGCCACTCTACAATTCTGTGATAACGTAATCAAACATAACACATCCACACAAAAATGGAGCTTGTCCGTGCTGGTAAAATCAAAATAAATTAATTTCTTAAAAATAATGTGCATGTTAAAAGATAACTCTAAATACACTATAATAAGTACAAACAAATCTAACTGACTTCAACAACTTACTGTCATTACAGTACAGTTCCTTTTTTACTTAAAAGACATACTTTTTCAGCATGTACAGGTATAATTCAATAATAAATCCAAAAGGGGATACCCTTTGAAGAAAAAGGGCAGTAATAAAGATTGATGTTAGACCTTACTGTCATTCCTTAATGCACTGGTTGTCACTTAGAATTTATCAAAGTATATGGAAAATAAGAATTCATATAAACTACTACACAACATAAAAAATGCACCTAAGCCAAAAAATGAGCATCATGAATGAGGAAAATTTGTACAAGTGTTAAAAATCTCTGAATAATAAACAATGAATGAAGACAATCTATACATTTTCCACAGTTTCCATGTGGAACACTAATCATTATAAAATATAAATGCATTTTTACTGAAATCATACTCAATGGGATTAACTACTGCACTGTTGACAAAGCTCTGTTCTTTACTTTTATGACATACGGAATTAGAGGAAAAATTCTCAAATAAAATCCAGTTAACTTAGTTAGTTACTTTGCTAGTTTGTTAATGAGATAACTATGCAAAGTAAAAGTATTTGACAATCCTTTATAAACACATTTCAAATATCTCCTTTAATAAAAAATTCATTTAATTGATTCTCTGCTGCCTTTCTTGGGTGAAGCCAGAATCCAATCTATGTTATCTAATGCAAAACATCAATGGGAAGTAAGCCAACTCTCTATAATAGCGTCTTGGTCATACGGTCTTATTTAATCTTTCCTCTTCCCTAGGTCTTTGGAGCTGTTTCTCCTCAGTCTTTCTTTTCTTCTCAGTCTTTCCAAGACCTTCTTTCCTTTGTCCCCAGTGTTTGAAGTCCTTTTCCTACTCTTACCTAGAAAGTATTTTTGCTTATTCCTCCCTGTCATTTACCGCTCTGTCCTGCCTTACACAGCACTTGTTTGACCAAGGAAGGGAAGGCGTGGTGGGTAAGCATCAGCTTTCAGGTACCAGTTACACACAACACAAAGCTGAAGTGAGCCTCCTACAATCCACTCAAGCTGAAAAGCTTTCAAAATATTTTTGAAAATGATTAATGTATATATTTAAATAATACTTAAGCAATTTACAGAGAAGGAAATGAAGTTGCTTTCATGATGAATAGCATTTAAAATCCATCACCATAAACAACCACTGTAGAGAAAGTTTTGAAACAATAAGTGATTATCTAATTGGATACCTTTAATATAAACAGACAAGATAATTTTATGGTTCAACTATATATATATATATATGTAATATAAATAAAATAAAGGCTACAAAAATCAGGAAAAATACCTGAAGATGAAAGCAGATTACATTGAACTGTTATTTCTAACTGTGTTTTCTAACTGAAATATTTCTGTTTTTTTTAATATAGGCAGATTTATTATATTTTTAAATATAGCAAAGATACATAAAAGAATCTGCCAAAACAGTACATCCCCCAGCTTTTGAAACAGAAACATATTTAAAGTTATGATCTTGTAGTAAAATTATTTTGTTTCATGTACTTCAAATATGCCTTTGGTAAACTACTGGGAGCATCTCAGAGCTCACATACTCCTGGTCATGTTGGAGAGGGCAGCAGGATCACCAGGGCAACTGCAGGCGACCAAATGCATGCAAAGGACAGGGAGAGTCAAAGTGAAGGGCGGGAGCAAGAGTGGCATCACACTGATTTGTGTGCACACACATGCTCCATGTTGGCTTAAATCCCTTGTGAGCCTACAGTGTGCAAGTAGTTGTAAGACAATTTGTTCTCAGCAGCAGGCTTCACTAGGAACTAAAAGCGTTTGGCATCTTGCAGATGTGGACACTGAGGCTGGTTTTATTGGAACACATAGAACATATAGAATGAGGAGTGACAAACTACTCACAGTATTTTACCATGAAATACACACGGAATCAAAACTGATTTCACTTCTACTGTGGCTGACCTTAAATAAATCACATAATAAATAAATCATAAATAAATATAATACATACAAAGTATACGGGTGTCTAAAGTGCCAGCATTTCATTACTGCCAGACATTAATAGATCAATTGTGTTCGTGCGTTTCCTGACAAAAGACTACAGAATTATTTTAGAATCTGTTGTTGTAGCATGATATCATGAAACTAATGGAGAGTGAAGCTGTAACACTTTCTAGAGCTAGCCAAAGATGAACCACAGCACAGCAAATTAATGCTAAAGACTGCAACACAAAATAAAAAACAAAATCCACAGTACAAAGATGATAGATTATTTTGTTATATCTGGAATTAAATTTTATCTCTATGAAGGGAAAAGAAATTATAGACAAACTTCACAATATTCAGAAATGTATAAGCTAACGCTCAGAATGGTCTTTGTTTACCCATATATTTTGAAAATGGTGAGAAGGCTTGAGATATTTCAGTTGCAAGTCACGCCTTGGACTCCCATGAAAAGAGTATAAGTTATAACTGAACTTTTTATTTTATCATTACTATTATAAAGAAAGAACTCTGCAAAAAAAAAAACAGGTTTACTGGAAGCAACAGGAAGAGGGAAGGTTATGACTTGGCTGTGGAGGGAGCAGGGAGCAAGAGTTGCACATCCCCCTCCTGTGTCATGGTGGCAGACCCCTCAGCATGGGCTGCAGCCACCTCCAGCAGACCAGCTCGGTCCCATGGGTAGCCAGTTCCCTACCAAAAGGGAGGAAATGTTTCTGGCAGAGCTCCCGTACGTACTCCTCACAAACAGAACGTGGGACCCAACAGTGATACCTTAGTTTAGAGAGTTCCTGATTAACGCTGCTCATTAAAAATTACCCAGGAATTCTGCTAAAGATTGTTCCGCAGCACAGGGAACACTGTTATAGCATACTTAAATGCAAGTTTTTAGTCTTTCATCCTGGAAACGTGTATCTTCCACTAAACTCCACACAGTACCTCTCATACTACCTTGGTGTCCTAAACGCAGTTTTACCTAAAGCCAGTAAACTTTCAGGATACATACACTTAGTTAATATAAAATTAATCAGAGAGACATTTCATTATGTCCCATGTAATTTAAGTTTATTCATCCTGATGACACCATATAGGAAAAGGAAAAGTAAATGGATTATCAGATTCTTGGTATATAGAACACAAGCATTTTAAGTTATGTATGTGATGAAGATATACAAACTTGAACTTTGGAAAGAAAGAATGCATATGCATTTTTATATAAGGTAATCTTAGTCATCTACTGATTGAAAATGGTAGTAACACAAATTTGTCTAGCTTAACTATTATTTTTTCAAAACAAAACTGTAAATAAGGTATACAGCTGCTTAGAGCAATTATGCAAATAAGAAACAGTGTTCTCAGCTGTACTCTTTAGACCCCTCTTACTAAGAATTAGCATATATAATAACATTAATTAGGAAATGTCAGAATATTTTAATGCTAACAAAGATGATCTCACATAACAGAATCATACTCATTTATCAGTAGAGTGCTTTCATTTTTGTTTGTGTCATTTTTCTGACTGAACTGCTTGGAGGAAAAATATCTGATGTCTTTTCTACAGACTTGTCTTTCAGGACAGGACAACCATGATATTTGACAAATTAGTAAATATAAATAGGCAAAAAGTTACTAAAACAGCTTACTGAAAGGTAGAGTCTTTTCTATTTTAATTTAAAAAGTCTGTGTTACCATTTTTTCAATACCAGAGAGAAAGAGACATTTCCCTTACCTTCACATCTAATAAATACATATATTAGATAAGTAAGTTCAGTCCATGAAGATGAATAAGTGTGTCTCCAGTTTTTAAGAGAAGTTTGCATTACACATATAGTCTTTAAAAATATATATGCCATATCAAACAAAGGCAATTAATAACTATTGCAGCATGTTATACATTCCTGTCTTTGAAATAAGAATGTAGTATATTGTTTAAACATTAGCTTGAATTTCTCCTTGCCCTACCTCAATAAAAGATATCAAAACCACAGAAAAAAAAATCAGTAATTGATTTTTATATGAGAAGTTATTTAAAGGGATAGATACATAGGATCTGGAAAGCAATTGATTCTATCTGTATAGTAAGAAATTAGAGGACTAGACTGCCTACTTATAGTATAGGAAAGAGTATTTTCACATGGAGAACTGGAGTAATCACTACCAGCTCCTGAACACACTAGGAAGCTCTGATGGAGAATGAGAAAGTAAATTTCAGTGCTTTTGATCTGCCACAGTTTGCTACCAAACATCATTGCCAATGTTGTTAGGGCTATGATACGCTAAGGCTGTAAATCAAGATAAACAGGTACAGAATACACCATCTGAATGGTAAGTAAGTATACAGATGTTATACACTATACAGAGAAGTTAGGCTAGTAAGATTACTGAGTTGAAAAAGATAATCAGATATAAATGAAAGCTGCTCACCAATGTTGTAGGCTTACAAAAGCTCCATGAGGAGTAAACTCCAGAAAAGATCCTTTCTCAGAGGCAGTCAGCCCTTAAATGGGGTCTAGGAGAGGTGGAGCCTGGCTCCACCCCTTCCTGTCACACAGGTTAATTGCCTTCACCTGTGCTCCTGTGGCTGACTTAGTGCTTGCCTCAGGTGGTCGATCAGAGGTTCTGGCCATGATTCAACAGTCCCCATACACCATTCTTTGTGCCAGAGTATTTACGGCTGGAAATATATATATATATATATATATTTTTTTTTTTTTTTCCTTCAAAAACAGTGAATTTGTAATTACAAGTAATGAACAACTGGCCTCCATTTAACCATGCTGCATCAAGTGGTTTGACAACCTGAGATATGGGAAAATAGGAATGAAATGGAAGATGAATTAAAAAAGGAGTCATCTTCCTTGTATGCCAAAAGCATCACAAAAATGTCACTTTGTATTAGTTTTGTACATAAACACTGAACAAAACAGTAGTTTCAGTACTTTCAAAAGGAAGCAGTCCAAAGACAATTTCCTATGCAGCATTGATAACATTTATATACTATTTTTTCACTATCTATAATACACTGTAAAACCGTTCGAAAAGATATGAAATCCTAAAGAAAAAAAAAAAAACATGACTTCAAAACTCCTTCATCTTGTACAAGTTGTTCAAATGAAAGGCTGTAAAAAAGGAGTTTTGAATACAATGCAGTTAATTTTAAGAAACCAGTTCTTGATTTAAAAAAAACAAAACAAAACAAACCCTGCAACATGGACACATAATAGAAAACAGTTTGCGAAAACTTGTAGACATGGATATCTCAAACTACCAGAAACTAACATCGGTACTTTAATATTGATGAAGTTGTAACAAGAGTCCATACAAAATATAGCTGCGGAATGGTTCCATCTACTGAAAAAAAAAAAAAAAAAAATCTACCTCAAAGGGATTGTTAAAGTCTCACAGGAGTGTTTAATTCAGTAGAAGAAATTCTGTGTCCACTCCCACTCCTATAATTATAGTCATGTTTTTCTAAGTTGATCAAATGATATTCAAAAAATAACCAGCTTTTCTTTTTTCATTCATTATTACTATTTTCCAGAACTTGCCATCTGGCAGTTCCAGATCTTCAACTTATTTCCAGCCTAAACTTAATCACAACATGCTTATGCAATTTTTTTCTTGTGTTCCAGCAATGCACTTTTTCCTCACTCTGATACATTTAAAGAGATAGATTATAATTTATTGTTTAATTTTCAGTCTCCTCCAATAAGTTTTATTACCTTCATCAGTCTAGTAGTCTTCTAAAACTCCTAGAAATAAGAAGTAATAACATATGCTACTTGCATTCCACTTTCTTAACTATGCAAGAGCAAAAAACATAAGCAGTATTCTAGGCTGTCACTGGTGCATTTTTCAGTGTTGTTTTTTTCCACCAATATCACTGTCATCCACATAAAACTTCCTCTGAGGATAAAATTCCCCAGGAAGGTATTTTTCTGTGGGCTAGATCTTCATTTCAATTACACTCAAAAATCACTGGTGCCTACAAACCTATTCAGCAGTTAGAAGCAGGATGCAGTTGCTGAAACATATTTGTCTAATGCCTTTGAGATAGACTGAGTTCTCCAACACAGCAATATGGTAGGCCAGGTTTGGCAGAAAGCCATCTTCATTGTCGATACCAGTTCAGTCACCTAAATATAGACAATAGTGCCATTTCACAGAATGGCTTGGATTGGAAGGGACCTCAAACATCATCAAGCACCAACCTCTCTGCTGCATGCAGGGCCACCAGCCTCCATATCTGATACTAGACCAGGATGTCCAGGGCCCCATCCAACCTGGCCTTGAACACCTCCAGGGATGGGGCATCCGCAACCTCTCTGGGCAGCCTGTTCCAGCACCTCACCACTCTCATAGTAAAGAACTTCCCCCTGACATCCAACCTAAATATTCCCTCCTTTATCATAAAACCATTTCCCCTTGTCCTGCTGTTGTCTACCCTTTCAAAGAGTTGACTCCCCTCCTGTTTATAGGCTTTCTTTAGGTACTGAAAGGCTGCAATGAAGTCACCCCGCAGCCTTCTCTTCTGCAGGCTGAACAAGCACAGCTCCCTCAGCCTGTCTTTGTAGGGGAGGTGCTCCAGCCCCCTGATAATCTTTGTGGCCCTCCTCTGGACCCTCTCCAGCAGCTCTCTGTCTCTCATGTACTGGGGGCTCCATACCTGGACACAGTACTCCAGATGGGGCCTCACAGGGACTTTGTAGGGAGGGACAATCACCTCCCTGTCCCTGCTGGCCACCCCTATTCTGATGGAGCCCAGGATACGATCTGCTTTCCGAGCTGCAAGAGCAGACTGCTGGCTCATGTGAAGTTTTTCATACACCAGGACCCCCAGGTCCTTCTCTGCAGGGCTACTCTCAAGGATTGTTCCGC
This sequence comes from Gallus gallus, assembly GCF_016699485.2. Classification (NCBI taxonomy): domain Eukaryota; kingdom Metazoa; phylum Chordata; class Aves; order Galliformes; family Phasianidae; genus Gallus; species Gallus gallus. The sequence goes on along the minus strand of NC_052534.1, from coordinate 89,432,413 downwards.
CCAGTCTGTCTGTATGCCTGGGATTGCTCTGGCCCAAGTGCAAAACCTTACACTTTGCTGTGTTGAACCTCATTAGATTCACCTGGGACCACCTTTTGAGTCTGTTGAGGTCCCTCTGAATGGCATCCCTTCCTTCCAATGTGTCATCTGCACCACTCAGCGAGGGTGCAGCAAACTTGCTGAGGGTGCATTCAATTCCATCACAAATGTCACTGATAAAGATGTTTTAGAGGCATTTTAGAGGCATGGGGTTGATATGACACTACAAAGAATCTATGAAAAACCCAGCTTGTGGTAGAGCAGCACTCAAAGACCATGTGGGATAATTATAGTGCATCCCAGATGGTACAAGGCACCATGAGCTTGGGAGCAAGAAGACCAAGTCATAATTTCCATTTGTTAGAGGAATTTATATCTCTACCATGCTTATAAAATGCAACAGGTAAACAGACATACCTTGGTAACCTAAATTAATTCTGGAAACCTACGCTGATTGATAGATAATCCAAATATTTTACTCTGTATGGTTGTTTCTGGTTTTCACCTTATAACTAAGGAAGTATGTGACCTTGAATGTTTATTATTAAAACTATTCCACTTCTATTAAAACAGATTTTCCCTAATTCTTCCTCTCTGTTCTTTTTGATACTGCTATGCTTTAACACACCTCCTAATTTTCAGCAATAACAGATTTCAATACCATAGCGTAACACTGTAATATGATGCAAAGTATAACAATAACAGCAGAGAGGCAAAGCCTTTGGCTGCAGTAAATGAGGACAAGCCCAAATACAGCAGACACAGACAGAAACAAAGAGGAAATGGACCTGGGGGTGTTGATTGACGCTAGACTGAACATGAGCCAGCAGTGTGCCCAGGGGGCCAAGAAGGCCAATGGCATCCTGGCTTGTATCAGAAATAGTGTGGCCAGCAGGAACAGGGAAGTAATTGTCCCCCTGTACTCAGCACTGGTGAGGCCACACCTCGAGTACTGTGTCCAGTTTTCGGCCCCTCACTGTAAGAAAGACATGGAGGCCCTGGAGCGTGTCCAGAGGAGGGCAACAAAGCTGGTGAGGGGTCTGGAGCACAGGTCTTAGGAGGAGCGGCTGAAGGAGCTGGGATTGTTCAGTCTAGAGAAGAGGAGGCTCAGGGGAGACCTTACTGCTCTCTATAACTACCTGAAGGGAGGTTGTAGTGAGCTGGGGGTCAGCCTCTTCTCTCGGGTGACTAGTGATAGGACTAGAGGGAATGGCTTCAAGCTGCACCAGGGAAGGTTCAGGCTGGATGTTAGGAAATACTACTTCTGTAAAAGGGTGGTCGGACACTGGAATGGGCTGCCCTGGGAGGTGGTGGAGTCATTCACCCTGGAGGTGTTCAAAGAGCATTTGGATGTTGTGTTGAGGGACATGGTTTAGCAAGAACCATTGGTGAAGGGTGAATGGTTGGACTGGATGATCCTGTGGGTCTTTTCCAACCTTAGCAATTCTATGATTCTATGAAAGGGAAAAAAACTGCTCACCTTCAGAAGGCCTCAGGTAGGTAGGAATCTCCAGAGATATACCTTTTCCTCCACTGCCTTAAATGAGGTCTGGGAAGGGGTGGATCCTGGCTTCATCCCCTCTGGTCACTCAGTTGCATTCTATGCACCTGAGCTCCCCTGGGTTGGCCCTGCCTTCCCACCAAGCGCTCAATCACTGCTTCAAGCCCTGACTTAGATTTCCACTACATATAGTGATATATTTTGTGCCTAAGTCATCACTGAATCTCATTAGCAAGATCAGGCTTAAATTCTTTAAGGAATTTCATGAGCAATACATCTTCATCTGGATAGTTTCATTTTAAAGGCACAGATTTCATCAGTCTAGTATACCTAAGCATGTATCTATGGTGCCCTATCACACAGTTAAAATCAGAATGGAAAAAAATTAACAGCCTATACTTCAGGTAAGGTCAGAATGATTATTTAAGACAAAAGCCAAAATCATTAGAATCATTATTCTATCTTGTCTTTTAATTACTTTAGTTATATAGATGAAAGAATCTTCCATGAGTTTTGTTAAGTTTCATTTTGATTCTTTCCACCTCAATACCATCTAATAAAATTTGGAACACAGACAACTAAAAATACTACAATTTGTGTTCAAGGACACAGTAATCGAAATCAATGGAAATAAAAATACCTTTATCTTCTGTTCCTGACATGTTTTCAAGATAACTGAAGAAGTTTAATTCTGTGTGAGAATAATTGAAAAGAAAACATATGCCTACCTTCATCACCTTCTAAACTAAAGTTGATCAACCATTTTGTTTGCCTTTAACTAGTCTCTCTCTCTCTGTTTCTGTTCCACCCTCTTTTTCAGATAAAATTAGGAGGTTTACTCTACCTGCCGTTATGCTGAATATCTACTTCCACAGATAATTTCAAAATAAAGATTTAACTACACTCTTTCAGCTATTAGAATATTTTCATAGATTATATAACCCTTCTTAACATAAAAAGAAGAGTTTTACACAGATTTATACTCAGAAAGAGTTCTACTAAGAAAGAAGATAGTACAGGTCCTACATTCTATCAGTAGAGATTCAAAGAGAATATACATTGTATTTAGCTAAAGTAAACCTTTTTCTTTTTTCCCAACTAGGATCAAAGCGAAGAATTAAAACATAAACACAAAGTAAATACCAATTTGTTACCCAGCACTACAGTACTACAGTAGAAAACATAGTTTATGATAGCTGTCAGCTGCAAAGTGTTATTACTATACTGTATTGCTACTTCTCTTACCAGAGTATATGCTTTTTTTGTGTTTCTGAAAATGCTTTGCATTGACTTGTTGAAACCACATCTGTTCTACTACTTCAAAGATATCAATATGAGGCTTTTGATTACACAAACACATTCAGCCTATTCAGTTGACTGAAGTCTTACTCCTATTTTTCATTCTGTATTTGCTTATGTTTAGATAAGAATTTACTCTTCATAACTAACTCATGTACAAACTTTGCACTTGATCACACAGATCTTACATTAATGAATTATTTCACTGACTAAAACCATTTCTGAAGCAATGTGGCTTGTGGCAGTCGAGTAATCTTTCCAAAGCGAAAGTAACAGTGTCTGGTTTGGCTGATGCAGGCTGCACAGAACTACAGAAGTTTTGGGAAAAACTTCAGCCACCTGCCACAGGGAGAAGACCCGTGGCCAGACTTCAAGGGCAATGAGAAGATTTTCTTTTCTATAAATAAATCTGAGCAATCATTGAACAGTGCTAGAATGAAGTACTGTTAAGTGCAGAGGTCTTCATAAGAACAGAGGAAGTAGACATTCTCTTTCTCACCCAGAAGTTTCAGGTTTTCCCCACTTACAGTGTAATCTTGTTCTATTTTACATTTTTTGTATTAAAAAAAAAAAAAGTTTTAGAAATAGTAAATATTTAGTGTAATGTGATATGCTAATTTGGAAAGAAAGGGAAGAATACAGCTAACCTCAGTGCTCTTTCTGATGTTAAATATTTTCATGCTCAGTTTCTAGTCTTCTAGGATTGTGTGCTTAGCTTAGGAGGAAGTCAACACTTTTTCAGTTCAATTTTACAATATTTACTGAACATTTCATCGTATTTCGTTGCTAAAAGGAATAAAAATTAAGTGATATTTCCTCTATTAAATATTCAAAGATCCATATTCATGAATCGGGAAAACAATCATTAAAAATAAATAAAGGAATCCCAGGAGGAAGGGGTGTTTCTTATATTTTAAATGTTTACTATGGGTTTATATTCATATATGCATAGAGATAGAAAATTATTTTTGTTGCTAAAGACTGCGTTTTTCAGTAGTTCATAACAGGCATCTGACACACCAGGAGAAGAAAGGTCACTGCGCATGATTCAAGCACTGACATCTCTTGAACGTCTATTCTATAGGATCTCCTGCCAGCACTTCATATTCAAATGTAGTGAGAGAATACATTTTCAGGGAAAAGTTTCAGAAAATTCCTGACAAAACGAAGTATAATCACATACGACTCTATCTTCTCCAGGCATGAGAGTTATATGATAGCTATCACAACCACCAGTTCCAACTACAACACCATTAAAAAAAATTGTCTCAGTACATTATCTAGAATTCTCAGAATATTTTAGAAAAACACACACTCTTCAAATTTTTCTACAGCATCCAAATCAAAAGATTCTAAAATAATTACTCAGCCATTTTATACATATTTTAAATATAGTACTGTTCTTTAAACCAGACTAACATTTTAGCATATTAAGCTTTCTTTAAAGCAAATAAATCACAGAATTGCAGAATTGCAGGGGCTGGAAGGGACCTCAAGAGATCATCAAGTCTAACCCCCCATTCTAAAGCAGGTACCCTACAATAGGTCACACAGGTAGGTGTGCACATGAGTCTTGAATATCTCCATAGAAGAAGACTCCATGATCTCTCTGGACAACCTCTTCCAGTGCTCAGTCATCCTTACCATAAAGTTCTTACACATGAGTGTATGGAACTTCCTATGTTCAAGTTCTAGGCCATTACTCCTTCCTCTATCACTATACACCACTGGAAAGAGCCTAGCCTCATCAACTTGTATCCGACCTCCCTTTAAATAAACATTTATCAGATCCCCTCCACAGTCTTTTTTTCCCCACGCTGAACAGACACAGGTTACTCAGCCCTTTTCCATATGGGAGATGCTCCAGGCCCTTAATCATCTTTGTGGCCCTTCAGTGGACTTTTTCTAGGAGATCCCTGTCTTTTTTGTACTGGGGAGCCCAGAACTGGACACAGCATTCTAAATGTGGCCTCACCAGTACAGAGGGAGGATCACCTCCCTTGACCTGCTGGCCATGCTTTTTTTTTAATGAACCGAGGATGCCATTGCCCTTTTTGGCTACAAGGGCACACTGCTGGTTCATGGCATGTTGTCCATCAGGACACACAGGTTCTTCTCTGAGGAGCTCCTCTTCAACAGGTCATTCCCTTACCTGTATGCATGTATTCCTTCCCAGGTGCAAGACTCTACACTTGCTCTTGTTAAACCTCATCTGGTTCCTCTCTGCCCAACTCTCCAACCTGTCCAGGTGTGGAATGGTTGCACAGCCTTCAGGTGTGTCTGCCAATCCTCCCAGCTTTGTATTATCAGCAAACTTGCCAATGGTGGACTCTATCCCTTCATCCAGGTCATTAATGAAGATGTTGAACAAGAGTGGACCCAGTACTGATCCCTGAGGAACATTGCTAGTTACAGGCCTCTAACCAGAATCTGCACAACTGATGGCAACCCTCTGGGCTCTGCCAGTCAGCCAATTCTCTATCCACCTCACTGTCCACTCATCTGTCCCACATTTTCTGTTTCAGAACAAGGACATTATGGGAAATGGTGTCAAATGCCTTCCTGAAGTCAAGGTACACAACATTCACTGCTCTCCCCACATCTGGGTGCCACTGGGTAGAGCCAGTAACAACATCATAAAAGGCTATTGAGTTGGTCAAGCATTATGTCCCCTTGACGAATCCATGTTGACTACTTCTGATAACCTTCTTCTCTCCCAATTGCTTGGAGATAGTAGCCAGAGCAAGCTGTTCCATCACCTTTCCAGGGACAGTGGTAAGGCTGACTGGCCTGTAATTTCCGAGATCCTCTTTATCGCCCTTTTTGAAGACTGGTGTGATATTGACTATCCTCCAGTCTTCAGATGCCTCTCCCATTTGCCAAAGATGACAGAAATGTGGTTGATGATAGAGAGTGGTTCAGCAATCACTTCTGTAAGTTCTGTCAGCACACGATCCACACAGTCCATCAGGGCCTATGGATTTGTGTGCACTGATTTTAGCTAGATGCTCTCTGACCAGATTCTCCTCAACCAAAAAGTCTTCCTTTCCCCAGGCTCCTTCTCTTACCCCCAGCATTCGGGATTCCTGAGAGCAAGTTTTAGCATTAAAGACTAAAGCAAAAAAGACATTCAGGATCTCTGCCTTCTCAGTGTCTCGTTATCAGGAATAGAACGATGCATTCACTTTATTACATTGCAACTTAATGCAAATTCATGCATTCAAAATTTATCAGTTTTGACTTTTAAAAGTTGGACATTTTACTAATACAACTTTTCTACTCATAATTCTTATGTTTGTAACTAACTTGGACAAAGAAAGATTCCATCAAACTCAGCTCCTCTAGAATTGCATTAAAATTCTGTGGTTTCAAGGTCAATACAAGTGCTGGTTAGAACCAGTTCAATGACATCTTTTTCACGTTTATTTGTATGCACTAGCAATTTAGCAGCACCAGGTATCAATCTTTTTTTATCAGAGACTTTTCATCCAAAAGATATATTTATAGAGTAAGATTGTCCATTAAAATCAATATAATGGATGTGTTATTATTTTCCATGACCAACTGATATTGCAATTAAAAAGTTATCAAAAATGTCATTTTTTTTAGTTACTAAACCTGATACACCTTTTTTTACAAACATTTTACAGACATTCACTTTTCAACTCCCCTTCAATATGCACAATGAAAAGTAATCATGAAACTTTCATATATTTCTCTGTTGAATATCTAATATGATAATTAAAAAACAGAAAATAACATATTTTCTAGATTTATTTGTGTGAAGTTATAATTTCAAATAAAAAATCAGAGTAGAAAATCAAATATTATGATTTCTTTTTTACATCAATTAGCTTCTTACTACCAATTAAAAAATATATATAGCAGGAAAACAAAGCAGCTAGAAAGCTGTTCAAAAGACATGGATTACCATTTAGCAGTGTTTTGGAGAACAACATTGTAGTCACAAGGACATAATGGTAATTGATAATCTTACATTTAACTAAGGGAAATTTAATAGCAAGTAGGAAATTAAATTTAGACCGAACAGAGATAACAGTCAGCCTTTTGAATACTAATTTTTACATTGCTGTTATGATACTGTGTGATTAGTATTCTTTGATAATTTTGTCTTTCAAGCAGTAATGCACAGTTTTATAATTCAAGTAAGAACATTAAGAAACACTTAAGCAATTTTGTATTGTGATACAATGTTAGCTGAATGAAAATGCATATGAAAGGTGACTACCCTCACAAACCATTTCAACACGAAAAGAAAATAATTTGTCATTTCAAGACATATGTATACTTCTCAAAGAACAAAATTGTATTTTCTTTCCTATTTCCTGTGAAGAAAGTGAGTTCCTATGCTACGGTATTTTAGTGTTAAAATGAACAGATTTTAGAGAAAAAGACAATAGGAAAATTGATGCAAGTACTAGAAAGTATAAACAAACTGTATTATTCTTTGGCACTGAAGAGCAATGCTTAGCCTCATGAAAGGTTATTACTTCTTCATTGACCTAGGTACCACAATGAGGTTCTCAGGAAACAAGTTTTTACACATTATATCTGAAAATTGCCAAGAGGAAAAGAGCAATAGTAACTGTCAGCAGGTTGTTGTAGTCTAGATGATTAGATTTAAAAATGAGTTTTGCTACTGAACAGGTCATCATTCAGGTGTTGTAAACAGGGCTGATTCAGGCAGATTGGCAGAGTAGTAACAAACAATGTTTGTTCTGCACGTAATAGGCAAAAGCTGATTTTATCTGTTCATTTTTCTTTTCCATCTGGCTGCACCTAGAGCTGAAGAGTACAAGATTTTACTTGGATTTTCCTTCAGTTTTTTCCATCCAGATTTTAGTACAGTTTCATTATTAAATGGTATCTTTTACAAAGTAATTGGTACAAGAACAGAGATTTCCAGCAATTACAGTAACAGCTTCTGAAATAGTCTTGATCGTTTGTTTTTGCAGGATTTTTCTTTTAGCCTTTCACAAAACATTGTTGGGCTGTAAATGTAGAAATAACTGATTACACTGAACTCTGGCACCTATATAGGCTTTTAACCCTGACAGACGAGAACAGAAAACTAAAAAGTTCATAATTATACTGCACATCTACTCAACACTGCTATTTAAATGCATACACTGAATTAACTGAAGTACAAATAAGAATAAAATTACTAAATTATGATATTTCAAACTTGAACATATATTCAGCACATTATAATTCCATAATGCTACTAGGAAAACAAGATAACTGTTTTCAGCCACCCTAATGGATTTTCATCTTAAAGCCTCAGCTGAACTATTCTGATCTTAAGAGAGCAAGAGACTTTTGTTTGTTCTATAAGGAAATGCCAATGTTTGGTTTCTTGTACTTTTTTTTTTTTTTTTTAACTAAATATATTTATCTTTAAAAAAGAAAAACCTAAGTTAATTTTACTGAGAAACAGAATTAATAATGCCATTTCAGTTCTTGACACTTGGAACCTTCTGGAGTCAGTTTTAATTTGTAGGCTTAATCAAACGGAAAAATGTTCACTGAACCCCAGTGAAACAGAATCTGAGATTGAGAAAACCCTTGTTCAACACTTTTTTAATGCCTGTTTCTTGGCTTTTTCCATTTTCCAAGTTTTCTTTAAGGTATTTGTAACTTGCAGTAACAATTCAAAAATTGATGTTTGTAAGATAAAGAAAAGCTGATCCCAGATTCTCAGTCTCCAAAGAAAGAAAAGCATAAGAAAAATGAGAAGAAAGAAGGAACACTCAATTGCTCTGAACATGTCTTATTTCATTCATTTCTCCCCCACTGTAGAAGCATGAAAAATGTATACTTCAGTACATAACAGATTCAAAGCTACCATTCTCTAGCAGTGTTAAAAATCTGAAATCACTTCATATTTCAAGATGTTTTTTTTTTTTTTTTTAATTTACATTTTAACGTATAATTTAAAACTGAACACTTACCAGATCTTTAAAATAGGTATCACCTTATTTGCTTGGATTAGAAAATGGAGGATTTAAGTGTGCTAGAGTTGATGCAATAGTTGCCCATCACGTTAGAAGCCTACAATAATCTCTAAACAAAATTTAATCACTGTTGTATTTTTATTTCCTCTAGCTGTCATCACGTGAGGATGCACAATAAAAGCCAGAAGGCTGAAACAGCATTAGATGGAAACTCACACACCATAGGATCACGATAAACTTATTTACTCCAAAGTACAAGAATCTCCAAAATTTACCATACTATGTTTTCTTTCAATGTTACCATTTCCATTCTCCTTCAAAAGTAGAAACTGGAGAGCAAGAATTTTCCCTCCCAATTCAGAACTTGATTATTTCAGGAGTTTCCAATGATGTACATACGCCAGCTCACACCTGACACTGATTCAGATCCTGAGTACTGGATGAGCACATGCAACTCCTAGTGATGTGTGGTATGATGGAATCCAAACTTCATTGTATAGCTGCAGTCCAGATCATAAAGAAATGCCTTTAAACACTAAATCCACTGTCTAGTTTCTGTCCATCTGACTTAAATTGTCTACCTTAGTCTATAATCTGGCTAAATCTGGTTTTAAAATGTTATGTTTAGAATATTAAAAAGCAAGACAATTCTTATTTGCAATCTTCTGAAGAAGAAATCATATAAAAGTGATACTCAAATGCACGAAAATCAAATACAAAAACTAAACTATTGTTTGGTCCATAAGCGATTAAAAGCTTGCTGCAAAAAAAAAACTTTGGAATTCCATTAAAAAAACTCCTCCTGGTATGAAGAATTTACATGATTAATCTATCTCAACACTATAAAAGAATAAAGGGCAGAAACAGAACTAACCTGTCATTTCACGGTAAGTGCTTTCATCCTTGAAACAATTCATTTAGTTCCAATTTCTTTTTAAGATAAGATTTTAAAGCATCATGCTAATTTTTTAAATTATTATTATTTTCTCCATATTTTAAAGATACCTGCTAATGTTTTAGAGCATTTCTTCATGTGAATGCTGTCACTGAGAAGAATGAAATAAACTATCTACAAGACAAGGAAAAAAATTATCATCCCTTTTCTTCAGTAAGGGCTAAGCAACACTCTCATGCATGAATACATCATGATGCTGTGATTTAATTTGGTCTTGAATATATGCTATCAAACTAGATTGAAAATGTATCTAATTATAATATTAACACAACAACAAAAACAAACCAGAAACATAAGTATAATTTTGTCAAAAGTTCTATATGTTTGGGATTTTTTATTTTTTTTTTAATTCACAATTTCAGTAAAAAAGAAAATTACATTGAAAAATCTTCATGAGCAGTTTGGTATTTCCTTTTGCAACTGAAATTTTGTAAATGGCAATTAGACCATTAGACCACAGACCCTCGGAGTGAAACAAAATCCTATATATTTTTAAGTCTGTGTAGGCAAATATTTAGTCTGTTGTAGGTTTGTATTCTTTTTATAACTGAAACTGAGAATAATCAACAAAATGCAACAATAAGTACTTGTCTGACTAGTTAGTTAGTCTCTTGAAGTGATGAATCTTCACTATGTATTCATAGGTTAAATTCAATAAAAATTACCAAGTGAATACAGACAATCTATTCATTTTGGTTGAGTCAATTCCATGATTCTAATCTCCTTATAAATAGTCCAAAAGAAATAGATTTCAAAAAAGAAACAAACAAAAAAAAATTGGAAATGTGTTAAGGTTGGTGGCTTAGTTTCTAATAAAAGTTTAGGTTCTCAGTGTAATTACAAACTAACTAAAAGCTATCTTCATATACTCCTTTAGGAGCTCACCTGGGGCAGGCAAGAAGCCCAGCACGTAGCAGGGTAGTTGAAATTACATGATCATTATGGTCCTTTTCAACCCAGGCCATTCTATGATTCTATGAAAAGCCAGGAGCATTATGTGCCTGCTGGTTTTAGGCATTTTATATATCCAATATGTATATAATGATATATATAATACATACAACTTATACATTTAATGTGCCCAAATATCTGATGTTTCCCTTCTGATCAAATGAACAGCACAAAAAAATGTAGATTTAAAATTAAACAGTTAAAGTGATATTTCTACTTTAAACACGAACACCATACCAGTAAAAATTGTGAGTTGTGTAAGAGCTAACATGAAACCAGGAGGAGAGGATGAATTTATGTTAGAACAATTCAGAGAGGGCTGACTGAATATGTCACTTTCAGCATCTATTTTGTTAGCTTAGCATTTTCTATATTTTTTCCAGAATTTAGTGCCTTTTAAAATACAGTGATCTCGTGTAATAATAATTTTAAATCTGGAAAGCAATAGCTTTTACATATATTAATATATATATTAAAAAGGGAGAGGCATATGTAAAAATATATGTATAGATTGCAGAACCCTGAAGCCCAGAAGGCTGTTTATTTTCAAGTGTTCATACTAAACCTTGAGAAGCCATTAGCATCAGACAGGTATTTGAGTTATAGAACCAATCTGACCTTTTCAGGGATTTGCCAGTATTTATTGGCACTCCAAGTGACATTTATATTGCTAAATGAAAAGTTAAATGCCTGAAGCTGCCAATGGAGTAGTTATGAGGACAACACCTGAACACAGAATACCATAAATTACTTAGTCATAGCTAAAACTGCAGAATTCAAGATTTCATGATGATCGCACTAAAAACCTATTCCATTCCTGCAATCAATCCTCTTCACAGAAAATATCTTTATACAACTAATTATATAATTGATTTGTTGAACATTATCAAAACCTTAATGATACTCAGTGAACTTCTGATAAAAGTACTAGAGTTCTCAAGTGAATATCTGATTCACTTATTTTCCAACTCACAGCATGTGAGATTCAGAATGTTTAGAGGTCAGAGTAACAGAATTCTATAGACAAAAATGTAGCACTGGCAGTCAAATCCAGTAAAAAAGATGGCCCTGAATAGCATGTCCCTTTTTTTCCCCCAGTTTAAAATCTAGTGCAATAAAAGTTCTCTTTCCTTAAATAAAGCAAACTGATGAGATGATTCTATGTTTTCAGCAACAGAAGACATCCTGTCTAAATTACTGAATAAACCCTTAATCAATCAAATACAGCAGACTTCTACCCACATTTTTTTTTCTGTTTTTCCCAAATGCTAGCATATTAAGATGATATACAGTACTCGTTCTGTTAGAGTTTCACTCGGAAAAAAATTATTTATGCTTTACTTTGTCCAAGCAGATAGAAAAGAAATATAGCTGATGATAGAGGCAGTAAGAATGAACAATGAATGCTGATGCACACATTTGTTATCAGCTAACTGATTTCATCAAGGAATAATACTGAAAATAAAGAAGAGAAAGTTCATTATCAAAGTAATAATGAAAAACATGTTCATAAAGGCAATCTCATGTATTAGTGATAGGATAAACTTCCTTCACATAATAGGCTTGTCACATAACTGAGTTAGAACAATATTTTTGTTTCTAAAAAAGGCACATCCAATCACTAACTGATAATGTTCAGTCCAGTAATGCTGATTTTGTTTTGCATTTTTCTGGAACTACCCATAATTGATGTGGGAAAAACAAAGCAACACCCATGTGATATATTCCTGCTGATTAAATAATATCCCATGACTAAAATTGCTCATATTTCTGGATAACTCAGAAAGAAATCACAGGCAAAGCTGTTTACACATACTTTCTCCATAGAGATCCTGAACAAAAACACCTACAATAGGAACAACAGATACAACAAAGTGTAACATCAGTTGTGACAATTTTCTGAGCGTGCTGCATTTACAGAATCACAGAATGACAAGAATTGGAAGGCTTCTTGAAAGATCATTTAGTCCAATCTCCCTGCTGGAGCAGGAACTTAGATTAGGTCATCCAGGACTGTGTCCAAGTGGGTTTTGAATGTCTCAAGAGAAGGAGACTCCACAACCTCTCTAGGCAGCCTGTTCAAGTGTTCTATTACCCTTACTGTGAAGAAGCTTTTTCTCATATTTATGTGGAACCTCCTATGCTCCAGTTTGCACCCATTTCCCCTTGTCCTATCATTGGATGTCACTGAGCAGAGCCTGGCTCCATCCTCATAACACTCACCCTTTACATATCTATAAACAATGATGTCACCCCTCAGTCTCCTCTTCTGCAAGCTGATAGAGACCCAGTTCCCTCAGCCTTTCCTCGTAAGGGAGATGTTCCACCCCCTTAATCATCTTTGTGGCCCTGTGTTGGACTCTCAAGCAGTTTCCTGTACTTCTTGAACTGAGGGGCCCAGAACTGGACACAATATTCCAGATGCAGTCTCACCAGGGCAGAGTAGAGGAGGAGAACCTCTGTTGACTTACTAACCACACCTTCTAATACACACCAGGATGCCATTGACTTTCTTGGCCACAAGGGCACAGTGCTGGGTCATGGTGATCTTGATGTCCTTCAGGACCCTCAGGTCCCTTTCCCCTACACTGTTCTCCAACAGGTCAGTCCTCAACCTATACTAGTGCTTGGGGTTGTTCTTGCCCAGATGCAAGGCTCTACACTTGCCCTTGTTATATTTCACTAAATTTTTCCCCATCCAACTCTCCAGCCTATCTAGGTCTCACTGGGTGGCAGCACAGCCTTCTGGTCTGTCAGCCACTTCTCCCAGTTTTGTGTCATCAGCAAACTTTCTGACAGTGCACTCTTTCCTCATCCAAGTTGTTGCTGAATATATTGAATAGTACTGGTCCCAGTACCGACCCTTGAGGGACTCCACTAAATACAGGCCTCCAACTAGACTGCCCACTGACCACAACTCCCTGGCTTCTTTCTTTCAGCCAGTTCACAGTCCACCTCACTACCCAGTCATCCAGACCACATTTCCTTAGTTTAGCTGCAAGGATGCTGCAGGAGACAGTGTCAGATGCTTTACTAAAATCAAGACAGACCACATCCAACACTTTACCATCATCTATCCACCTCGTTCTTTCTTAATAAGAGGCTATCATGTGGATTAAGCATGACTTCCCCTTGGTGAAGCCATGTTGACTGCCCCTAATGAACCTCTTATCCTTGATATGCCTAGAGACAGCACCAAGGATAAGTCGATCTATCTCCTTTCCAGGGATGGAGGTGAGGCTGACTGGCCTGCAGTTACCTGGGTCCTCCTTCTTGCCCTCTTTGAAGACTGGAATGACATTAGCTTTCCTCCAATTCTCAGGCACCTTACCCTTTCCCCATGACTTACCAAAGATAATGGAGAGTGTCCTAGCAATTACTTCTGCCAGATCCCACAGCACCCATGGGTGCATCCCATCAGGGCCCATGGACTTATGGATATCCAGACCTGTAGAATAATGTGTTTGCTACCTTTATTATTTCTCTCCAGGTTAAAATCCAGATGGTCCTTGTCCTTCTTAACCTCATCCTTGCATGCTCAAATAATACCTCCTCAGTCCTCCTTTACACACTGAGGGCTGCCTCTTGAACTTTTTCTTCAATGGGGAATACACATCACCACTGCATGGACAGCCATTATGACTTTGGCTCACAGTGTTGACATGATGTCTCATCACTACTGGTGATGAGATCCAGAAAACTGTCAACTTCATCCTCATATTAGTTGAGTAGGTCCTGACAAACTTGCATACACTGTACTTTCTGTTCCTGTGTGAGCATTTGTGGGACCCATCTGCTGCAAACTTTGCAATACTCTGACATTGCCACCATTGTTTCCAATGATATGAAGCTTGTATTCAGCTCTAAACACAGTTCTCTGGTTGTGAACTGCCAATTCACATGGATGAGCTGATCGAGACCATCTTCATTTCGTGGTGTGACAGCTGTGCGTGGCCACCCAGGACTTGCCTTGTCTTTCATGTCACTATCACCAGTGCTGAAATTCACTATCCATTGCCTTATTGTGCTCACATCCACTGTTTGATCTCCTTCAGTGCTCAGTAAGCATAAGTTAAAATCAATGGGTAAAAAACTCTCGACATGGAGGAATTCAATGACACACCTCTGCTTTGTATGTATTTCCACATCAGATGTCACTTTGTCAGACTGCCCCTCTGCTGCCATCTGTCACATGGCAACAAAACAAACAGGATACTGGCAGGAAGGTTCAACCTCCTTTCATACCAACATTTACCTGCTATGTCGTGAACCAATATAATAAAATAGGAGGTATTACTTTAAGAGCAGCCTTAGTATATTTGAAAAACAGGAAAATAGAGACAACTACATTGTTGTGTTACCACTAGCCCAATTCAGAAAAGGAATACACTTTGTTTGACAATGTATTTAAAGTAGTGTTTGAGTGCTAATGAATTTTCAGAAGAAAAATTAAGATCAAATGCTTTCAGCAAAGCATTAATACTGATTCTGGTAGTGGCACTTCAAGCACTAAAGGGCTTCATAAAAAAAAATTCAGGTCCAAAAGTCACAACAGGATCTAGTATCACAGGATGAGGATCGGTCTATGTCTACATATGAAACTGGTGACTATGCAGGAGAGGACAGAAGAAAGAAAAAGCAGGTGGCCCTTTAGGGGAAAAAAAATCTTTGAAATCTAACATACTGGATGTATCTATCAATCTAACATATCTAACATAAGCCACAAACTTTATAACTTTTCCTGTTCATTACATTAAAAGGTCCCTGGACTGATCATTAAAAAAAAAAAAAAAAAAAAATCACAGTAGTTGAAATGAAAATGATGTACAAATGCATTTACAATCTTAAGATTACCCAGTGTTTTAGGGAGATACAGAAAAGCACCCAAAGAAATTAAAATTAGGAGTTAATCACCACTGAAGCTCTTGCCTTGCCTTGTTTCCAGAACCTTGTCAACAACTTGCACTGCTCAGTTCCCAAACGTGTTTATGTCTGTGGCCATAACACCAAAGATTTTTATCCTGTAAAGTTATCCAAAAATGGGAGGTGAATGACATGATTATAGTTTCTAGGATAGAACAAAGTTTTTCCCATGTCGGTCAGCAAAACTCCTGGTTTGTGCTTCCATTAGGAAAGACCAACTACCATCCTAAGCTTGTATTTGCAGTATTTGTAAGGAATTTTTAACAACACAAAGAAAAGCAGCACTGGCTAAGCTTAAATGATAATAATAGAAAATTTCTATCTACAGTAGCATTTTATAATTGAACTTAGAAACCTGGAAATGTAATTCTGTGACTCTCCAGTTGTTGGAGAAGAAAAGTGTGTACAGGCATTTACAAGTCTAGATACCTATTTACAAAAATATCAGTACAGGAAACAAACCAGCTACATATAACTTTTTAAGAAAATCATCATGAGCTCTTTTTTGGTGTTCATTTTCTTCTCTTTATACTTAGGTTTTAAATTTTAAGAGGGAAACCACACACATAATTAATGCTTAAAAAATAGCCTTTTATACAAATTAATCTACACATTTGAAAGTTATTAAAAAAAAATTTCATTTGTAATAGGGAATGGATGAGACTCCTTACATATTTCAAGGACAAGCAATAACTGTAACAAGCCTACTTACATTATTTCCTGCCATCCCACATTGATTTGTTGCCAGACCTGCACTATTTACAAGAAAATAAATATTTATTGCTCCACCAAAAATAAATGTTCAGTGCCACTGCTAACAAGAGAGGGTAATTGAGAGAAAAAGAATGCATTGATCTTATTTGGATGCTTCCAGCCATATGAATTACATTCTTGACAAAGAACAAGGCAAAGCATTTCCTACATCAAATGAACCAATCCAAAGTTCAGAAAGAAGAAAATAGAGCTGATGTATGAATTCTGATATACTTATTTCTAATCATATCACAGCACAGTTTCTTTTTTTTAAGTTGACTTTGTTTCTCAAATGGTTTAAAGTGCCTAGAGATGGGATTCCAAAGCTCATGAAAAAATTTCCAACTAGGATAAGATAGTAAAGTCAACCAGCAAACCAGTTTCAGACCTCAAACTATCTAGATAGAGAGCGTCTGTGGTTTAATACTCTATTTTGAACTGTTTTCAGGTGAACAGTCAATGTCATATTTACCTATTTAGAATCTTCTTCTCTTATTACTTGTTTGGTTATATGAAAAAGAGCTAAGTGCTAACCACCACAACCACAAAGGCCCATTGATATGCAAATACCACAGGGTAGACAGAGGCATCTCATTAGCTGGCGTCAAAAGGTAAAATAAAGTCCTCTTTGAAGATGTCACTGGAGAGCCTCAGTCCCAGGAACCAGAGGACAACACACAGAGCTATACTAGGGCATCTCAAAGGCTATGGGTCCCTGTCCAGATTGTTGTGGTGCTGGAGGATTGCATAAGACTCCAATGGGAAGTTTGAAGATGGACTAAAGAGGAGAAAAGGGAAAAGTCAAAATGATTTGTGGAGAAAAAGCACAGGAAGATCGAGGAATAAGGGGATAAACTGGTCTTATCTCCTGTATGCAAATGGCTGGTAATTATGCCTGTCTGGCTGTGCGCTGTGCTTGACCACAGTGTACTTGAATTTTTCCTAGGTGAGGGACTCTGTGCAATGTGCATGTGGTTTGTGCTGAGTGCTTTCTTCTTGTAGTGGTTTATGGGCCAGCTGTATGCACACAACACGCATACATGCACATATTAAACCTCGTTCCTGGTTGGACCTGGGAGCTGCATCAGCCTCACATTTATTGACCTACAATTGAACAATTCTATCATTAATTATGGCTAAAATTAATTTGAACTGCAGTTGCACACATGCCAACATATAATAAAATACTTTCAAAAACCAGCAGGATAAAAAATCTATAACATCAACATTTTTAAAAATTTATTTTAAATAATTTGATTATTAGTGTTGCAAAAATGTACTGCAGATCTAGTCATCTGGGTTTGAATTTTTTTAGTGCCATTTAGACAATTCGTCAATGATTGTTGGAGAGATGACAAATGTTTCAAATTAATAAATATGATTTAACAGCTGCGATGGAAATTCCTTATGTGGACACACATGATAGACACACAAGAATTGTAATAAAAAAAACTATCAGATAATTAAAAAAAAAGTGTTAATGAAAATCTTGTAGTTTTGTGGAACTATACAATGGCTTTCTTATATTTTTACATAATAAATATTTCTAAAGCATTTTTTCAAAACCTTCATTTTCAAGCATTTTGAATAATACCTATATGAAGCAAAATTCATTTTCATTAAATTTATTTTTTTAATGAACTTTAAGTGTTCTCTCTATCAGTTAAAGCTGTAATTTTGCAGTTTAAGGCACCTCAGTGTACAATGGACTCCAAGGACTGAGTCATAAATTTACTGAAATCCCACTCTGTTCAAACTCTTGTAGTGACACCAAGTTCAGGGGAAAAAATATATATATATATATATATTTCACGGGAGTTACAAAAGCCAGCACTGGAACTAATTTTGTGGTCAAGTAAAAGTAGATTTTACCTTGAGGGTTACTGATTTAAGTCTTCATCAGAACTTAATAAAACTCAGCAGAACTTTTCTGTATCTTGTTTTAATCTTATAGTTAGTAAAGAAAGTGGTTATGCTGAGATCACGCTAGCAGCACCACAAACTGACACAAAATACTTTGCACTGTATAGTAACCCTAAAAGGGGATTTCCCTAGCTATTCCCAAAGTCACTCAGAAGGAGACACAACAAATGTAGTCTTCTATAGTCTACAGTCTTCTATAAAGTTGTGATTTTGTTTCAGTTCCATTGTCATCTTCTTGATAATGAATAACCTATGCTGAACTTGTTCCATAAGATATTGCTTTTTTCATTGCACTCTATCTCACTGGTTTTTATACGTACATGCCCACACACACCTTATTTGAACACTTGCAGTTTATATTCTGGATAGGCACAGGACTGGCTTAAACTGAAAATAAATTTAACTAGGAAATAAAAATTAAGTATTCTTCCTCCTGAGTCCCTTGACAGGTCTGACTGAAAAGTTATTCTGGGAACATGCCACAGCTGGGATGGAGTTGCTACCACTTAGCGTTTCTATTGATTGTATATTAGTTAAACCTATGTTTAGCAAAAGATTGCTGTAAACACCAGCAGCTGGAACACACTGCAGTCTCAAACACAGTAAGCTGAAGAGTAAGCATATAAAAAGGATCCTTGTAGCTTCTAATTTTCATCTCACTTTTTTACTCATCTACTGAAGGTTTAATCCATAATTTTTCCTAATGCACAATCTGACTCTCCCCTGGTGCTGCTTTGTGCTGTTCTCTCACACCATGCCATTAGCTTCCAAGAGCAAAGCCTGTCACCTCCCTCTGAAATTCCCGTCCTCAGAGAGCTGCAGAGAACAACAAAGTCAACTTTCGGCCTTCTCTTCTCCAGACTAGACACCTCATGCATCTTCCAGCCCTTTCACCAACTCTGTTGCCCTCTCCTGGATGCTTTCAAGGACCTTAGCATCCTTTTTATAGCACTGCACACAATATTCAAGGTGAGATTCTGCCCTTTTGGCAGCCATTATTTTGGCTCATGCTGAGCCTGCTTTCACCAGCACCCTCAAGACCCCTTCTCCTGAGCTGCTCTCCAGCCACTTGTTTCTCATCTGTACCTGTGCACTATTCTTTTCCAGATGCAGAACCCAGCATCCACCCCTGCTGTTTAATGCAGTTGCTGATTGTCCAGTGCTCCAATCTATTCAGATCCCTCTGCAAGGCCTCTCTTCCCTCCAGATAGTCAACACCATCTCCCAGTCTACCGTTATCAGCAAATTAGCTAAGGATGCATTCAGCTCCCATCATCTTATGCCATCATTTGGGATGAAAGTCAAGCACTGATAGGCAGAGACAGGCAGAAGCAGTAAGGACCTGAGGAAGACTAAGAAATCAGAAAGAAGGAAGATTTAACCATCAAGAATGCGCACATTTTATGAACTTGCTCATATTATTAAAAGGAAGACCTTGCTAAAAAAAAAAAATAAATAATCACACTTATTACTGTGATGTTATGTATACGTGAAAAATGATCAGTAAGCTTTTTTACTGTCAAGCTTTAAAAATCACATTTCTATGAACTAAAATTCTTGCATTTTAAACAAAAGATTCAATTGGAACTTTTAGTTAGACTGTTCAAAAGCTGTTGTTTTTGCTGTAATACTGAACTTTCTTTGACCCTCATGAAATCAACTCTGATGCATCATGGCATATCAGAATATCTGAAAAAGTCAGTATAAACCAAAAATTCAGTATTATGACTGCAACCAGTATCCTGCCAATACAGGGTTATAAAGTAATTTTTAAAGGCTATTCGTAGGAGGATTATCAACATATCTATCTACTTTTCCATAGAAAAACCACCATAATATGTAGCAGGCTAACACACATACCAATTATATCAAAGCATTTCGGCAACTACAAAAAGTACAAGAGGAAGGCTCATAAACTCCATATATTACAGAACATGTATTGAAGGAGGTAGAGAACAGGAGATTGAATGGCTTTCCCAAGGCTGCAAAGGAAGTTTGTGATCACTGAGTCCAGACTTTGCTGAAAATCTTTTGTCTATGTTGTGACAAAATAATTTATAAATTATCTGAAAGACAGAGTGACTCTTTCGGAGATCTAACCTACCTTCTGTCTCTCCAGACCGGCAGAACTGACCAGCTGTATCAGTCAGTATACCTCCTGGGAGACAAAGTGCTTGAGGGATTTGTACATCCTCCAGCTCTATGAGAGTTGGAGTTAATGTGAATTAATGTGAAGTAAGAATGCAATCTGTTGGTCAGTGTATATACTTAACTCTAATAAACAAAGTTATATGTTTTCTAATCTTAAAGGATTGGTAACTTATTTATTGTTCCATGTCAGCTTTGACTGATGATATGAAATAAAAGAAAAACAGAAATCATATGTAATATATATGTGAACAGAGAAATTTGTCTAGGATTTACAGTTTTATAAACTGATCCATAACACTTTTTCAACAGACATTTTCAAAACTCTTTATTACTAACCCTTTGAATTCTGGATATATTTCAGTATGAATGTGCAAAGAAAAAATTTAATCCCTTTCTTTATGATCTATATTCCAACACAAAAGCCTTTTGTTACAGTAAACAGCTTCCCAATACTCAAAACTGCAATATTTCTGGTGAACAATCCAAAGTAAATTCTATTTTCAAAACATGTTTGAGGAGTTAACATATTGGAGAAATATACAATGGCTGGATATCGGAGAATTACCACTTTCTTTTTATACTATAGCACTGAATATGGTGAAATGCAGATCTATTCTCCATGAAATCATAAATCTAACAGTAAAGTGAAGATAAAAAGAATGGCTATATAAGAGACTCCTTTCCATAAATAGTTGGACATGAAAAAGTACATATCTAGCTAACAGGTAAACACAGTGGCTCCAAATGTAGTGCTGTGTGATTTAAAAACAAACAAACAAATAAATAAATAATATATAAAGGAAATTGTAAGACTACCAAATTGATAAGAACACAGAATATAATGACAGGCATACAAAGCATTTTTTTGTTCCACTTGCATTTCTGATCAAAAGCTGGAATGAATTGAAACAGTTGAAAATGCTTTTAATTGTATTGAAAATCATCAGAGGTACTTCTACTTGACTCAAAAATACAGTAACATCTGAAACAAATGAAACGCACAAGAAAATCTATATATACGAAACCATCCAAATTATAGTACTTCAGTCACCTCACCGTAATGTGGCACAGTCATTACAATGCAGAGATCCCTCTGGAAAACTGCAGGCTCCGTTGGACACACACTAGAAAATTGGTGGGCAGATGATGGAATCATAGAATCACAAGGTTGGAAAGGACCTACAAGATCATCTAGTCCAACCGTTCTCCCATTACCATTGCTACCACAAGCCCCTAAACCGTATCTCGTAGCTCCTCATCCAGAAACACTGTGATATAATCCAGATATAACGTATGTAAACAGCAAAGAACAAACAGAGAACAAGAACAGTGAGAATACAGAGCATTGTAAACAAACATCAGAATAAAAACAAACAACAGAATAAAACCTGCTTTTTTTCCTTTGCAAATCCAACTACTTTGTTAAGTTTAGTTAAGGAAACAGTTTGCTACAACCATAGGCTCATTCTGGAGAAAACCATGAAGGATTTCAGCCTCACTGGAATCCTCACAGCTTCAATCTGAGCATATATTCATCTGTGCAATTTACTTAAGAAAAAAAAAAAAAAGTCATACTCCACTCAATATTATGGAAGTGTCAAAATAAGTTATAGTTTTATCACTATTCTATAAGACTTGATTACTGAGATAGGTCTTTTAACTGTATTGAATGGGTAAAGACTCTACATGTGTACCATTTTCTCTGCAGTTGTTTATTCATTGTTATCCCTATCTCCTGATATTTTAACTACTCATTTCCTTTCAACAAATTTATTCCCATACATTCTTATAAATAGTTATATTTATAAACTTCTGGTTTCTGCCAACCTTTCATATTTTATTCCTTTAAAGTACTCATTTATAAAATCCTTTGTTTTACTTCTTTTTCTCTAGAAGTTACATAGCATCTACCTTTATTATTTTCTGATTTTGCTCTTGCAGGAACTTCACCAGTGATCCCAATAAAATTACAAAATAGTAGTAAGATATGAATAACCTGTGGCTCATCCTATACTTGGCTCACCCAAACATACTTTTCTTTTTTTTTTTTTTTAATTATTATTATTGTGGTAGTCTGCAACAAAGTTTGGTAGAAATAATACCAACTATATTAGTGTATTAGTTTTAGTACAGAGAAAGACAAATTATTTTTATATACTACTACTATGGTTAGAAGGAAACAGTTCAATATTGCTAATTAACCTATTTGTCAGAACCTCTGTTTGAGTATTATTATATACATGGACATATTCCCCCCTGCCCCCACCCCCGAACCATTAGGAATATAAAATTAAATCAGGTAACATTCTATTAGCACACTATTTACCCCCGGAGTACGCTATTATGATTGCTGTTAGCTCAGCACAGGGTACAAAATGATTTTTTTTTTCTTTTTTATGTAATTTAATCTAAATGTGTTCACACTTAGCTTTTATTTGAGTATTACTTGGAAGCAGAGCATGGTTCCAGGTATATGAACTATATACATGTAGGTCACTCCAAAAGCAAGCCTCCTATTTATTTCAGTGGAAATTACAACAGACAAAAGAGAACAAGAACACTGGTAGAGCTACAAAAGACTAGTTTTGACAGTCATCACCATTAACTATGCATTTTTGCCAGATAAACAGGAGACTGCATATCATGCTCTTGTAAAAATCTGCACCAGCAGAGGAGGTTCAATCTCTACTGTCATAGCACAAACACCCACCTCTGATATCATGGGCTAATACAATAAAATAGGAGGCATTACTTTCAGAGCAGACCTCATTTAAATCCCTTTAAAAATTTATTTCCTCAGACCAACATGGGAGAACAATCTCATCTACTTTAAGAACCCTAGTTACAACTGTAGCTTCTGTTGGTTTTTATTTTGATGTTTGTTTGCTTGTTCTTTGTTTGTTTGTTTGTTTAATAAAAAGAAAAGTCTTAGAATATCAACTTATAATTTTCAATAACAGTACTGGATGATAGTTGATAGAAAATAATTCCCTTTGAGTATGCAAACAAAATTTAATCAGCGCTTCTTTCCTCCTTGCAAAAATCTGCAAGTAAGCTACCTGTTTTCCCTTACTTATTAGTATCTGCACTATAATCCCAGTTAAAACAAATAAATAAATAAATACACAACTTTATTATGGAAAAGTAGCAAAATAACCTTATTTTTTGCAGAATGAGCCCTAGTGATTTCAGTTAACTTTTTCAGGGATAAAAGTAGCAAAATACAGCAGTAGCTACCGAACTTTTATTAGTTTCAGTGATGTTGGCAATGCAGATTTCTTGCACATCATACAGAATACTTACTTCTAATGGTCTATTTTATACTCATCTAAATCAAGAAATAAGTTAAAAAGCAGCTGATTAACATGTTTAAGGACAGATTGCATGCTTTTCCACTTGCTTTTTTTTTTTTTTTTAATATTTAGAATATAGTTCTATTACATTTATATTTTTATCTGCTTCCCAAGTTATCCACAGACTTAAATGTTTTTCCAAGAGTTGTAGGAAACATAGCAGCTCTTTTAATGACACAAGATACCTGAGTATTCAGGTAAATTATTAAATGAAAGAAAAGGAAAATTCATAGGTTGCTCTGAAAGTTATGCCTCCTATTTATTTCCATAGAAACTACAACAGATATAAAGAGTACAATATCACTATTTGATAGAGCAAATTCTCAGCTACAAAACGATATTATTTCAACACAGTTACCACCATTAGTTGATGTGCACAAATGAACTGATTGAGACACTCTTCATTTCATGGTGTGACAGAGGTGTTTTGTGACATTTTTATCACAGACTGACATAGTATAGAATCCACTGGTATTTCATTTATATTTCAATTTTGAACATGCAAATCAATCCCCGTTTCTTTATAGTCATTTAATAGTAACAATCCTCCAATAACGTAGCAAAGGTATATGTTAATGGTATTATGAACCCACAAACAATATCTTAATTCAAGAAAAACAGTTTCATAGATAAAGCCCTTAAACTATTCAGTGTATCCAATATGGTCTCAAATATTCTTTTTCCTAAAAATCTAGTAGTAAAAAAAAAACTTCATGTATTGCACAGATTCACTCTGCCATCTGCCTTTCTAATCTTGGATGCCAAAACGACAAATGCATCTTACAGACCCTCTGTTATTCACAGCCCTAAGGATGTCTAGAAACCCAGGTACAAAGTGCATTTCCAAGAGGTGATAATACTGATCTCTGCCAATGGCATATCTTTAGCTATGTTCAATCTTTTTCTATCTTTTTGCATTATAGCATGCACTAAACATGAAATGAGTGACTGGACTTACAGTGCCAGGGACACATTCAACAGCATAGCATGAATGCATCCCAGTGATGAGAGTATTCTTATCTGCTGTTAAAAGGCTGCTTTAAGGACTTTATGGATCCAATAACGTGGGCTGCTCCAAAAGTAATGCCTCCTATTTTATAATGTTGGACCTACAACATCAGGGACAGATGTTGGTGGTATAGTAGGAGATACTGATTCTTCTTCCAGTATTCCATTACATTTTACTGGTGTGTGTCAGATGGCAGCAGAGGGGCAGACTGACACAATGGGATCTATAAAATGCCATGCAAAGCAGAAACGTGTAATTGAATTCCTCCATGTGGATAAAATTGCACCCACTGAAATTCATCAATGCTTGCTGAATGTTTATGGAGACCATACAGTGGATGTGAGCACAGTGAGGCAGTGGGTGGTGCCTTTCAGCAGCTGCAATGGCAATAGTTAGTCACTTCCTCTGCTGCCGATTTTTAAGAGTAGGGCATGAAGGCTCTTGCTCATTGCTAGCAAAAATGCATAGCTAAAGGTGGCAACTACACTGAAAAATAGTGGTTTTTAGCCAAGAATTTCCTATGTTAAATAGTGTTAGTTTTCCCTTTGTTGTAATTTCCATGGAAATAAATAGGAATCATTACTTTTGGAGCAACCTATGCATTTATACTTTTATTCCCCTATTCCACTGTTATAAGAAGCAGAGAAGGATGATTCTACTGTCTCCTGAAAGATAGAATAGGAACAGGAATAACATAGTCCAAATAAATTTGCTTAACTTATTCTAGTACCATCATCATTCTCTTTACTTTTCCTGTATTTCAGTTCATATAGGAAGAGACCACAGGCTGAAGATTTCTAATAGCCACCACCATAAGCAAAAATAAAACCATTGTGAGCTATTAACAAGGCAATATAATATTTACAGTCTTCATTTAAATGACTGGAAAATACTACACTTTCTCTACTTTGGTAGGAAGCAATTTACACATCTGTTGTTAATCAATGTGAAAGATTAGTTGCTTCATCCATAGAAGACTTTATTCCCTGTTTCCATATTATAACTCTAAATTATATACTATTCAGTTCCATTTACATATGTTCTACTGTGGCTTTTTAGTGTATTTTTCCACTGAGGCATGTTCTATTTATTCAAGCTAATTTCCACAGTTAGCCCCACTGATTAATTTACATACCACCGACTGGAATTTTATTCATTTATTGTGAATATTATTAACCTCTTTATTAACCACTCCCATTTGTTAAAATCTACCTTTGTTCTAACTCAGCTTCAATGATTTGAACATGGATTAGTTTTCATGATACTTAATCAACTAATTAAGGTACCAGCTTAACTATAGTGAAGATCCTTCGAAAATATCCAAAAGTACTTTGTGCAAAGATTGCTACCAAAAGTATTGATAAAGCATTGGGTAAGTGTTTAACCTCCATTCTGAAATTACAAACTTGTAAGGTCCTCAGTATTTGTTTATTTCATTAAATACTATCATATAATTTGAAATGCTATTTGTTTGACTTCCATACATATTGGCACCACCACAGAAACTGATTGCACCTGAGTAGTTCCATCAATTCAGCATCAATGATGAAATGTATAGTTTGCCCAGATACATACACGTTCCGTCTGTCAGACATCAAAGCAGATGTCTTACAAACTGTAATTTGAGACTGGGGAACTTAGTAAAACCAAGGTAGATTCTTTGTATTTAAGAAAAGGCTACATTGTACACAAAATTCATAGTTGTCCAAGGCTCCAAAAAAACCTAAATTCTTGTTGTTTCTCCTTGATCATAGAAACTAATTATAATAATAGTTATAATAGCAGTGCTGATCTCTCTCTGCGTTTGCAATGAATAATTAATTTATCATGCAATGACTTCTTACAATTGCAAAAATAGGTAATGTTCACCAGAAATAGAAAGAATAAGTCATATAAAAGAAAGAAAATACCGTATAGGACAGGCATTCAAGTTTCACCAAATCAGATCTCCACAGTGGAATGTGTATACAGGTACTATAGTTTGAAAATTCAGCATTTCTTCTTAAAAGATGAAGCTTTTCTTCAGAAATATCTTTTAACTATGTGAGGCCAAGTATTATTTTATATTTAACATATGACTGAGAAAACAAGTGGTGGGAAAAAGAATGGAAAAGTGAGAAAAAACTGAAACAACTCAGAAAAATCTCATCTGAAAGGTGATTACAGCAGGAGCAAGGTTGGTCTCTTCTCCCTGGTGACAGGACGAGGGGAAATGGCCTTAAGTTGCACCAGGGGAGGTTTAGGTTGGATATTAGGAAACACTTATTTACAGAAAGGGTTGTTAAGCACTGGAATAAGCTCTCCAGGGAAGTGGTTGAGTCACCATCCCTGGATGTGTTTAAAACTGTTTGGATGTAGTGCTCAGGGACATGATTTAGTGGAGGGTTGTTAGAGTTAGGGTAGTATAGTTAGGTTGCGGTTGGACTCAATGATCTTTAAGGTCTTTTCCAACCTGAGTGATTCTATGATTCATTTTAAAAATGAATCTCATTGTGACCTCATAAAACAGATCTGTATATTTTTAGATTGATTCACACATGCATACTTGGCTGCCAGATATAGAAAACACTGTGGCAAATGCAGGAAAGCAATATGCTTTGAGTGTTTAAGACGTGCTATCTCTATAAAAAAAAAACATTTGAAAAGATCATTTAAAAATAGTTCCCTTATTATGGAGGAGTGAGATAATCCAGTCACTATACCATTCCAGTACACAGTTTAAAAAGTTCTGGTTCTGTAATAACTGACTTCAAATCTAACTAATGCCAAATAAAGAATGTACATATGAAAGATGAATATAATGCACAGAATATAGAGCAAATGAAAAATGTACTTGTGAACACAAACATAATTTATGCAGTACCCAAAAGATATACATAATCTACTACAAGACTCCAAATATTTCACCACGCATTTCAACAGGCATTTCAATAAAATAACCTTACAATTTTAATATTGAGACACAGATAGTGTAGATTTTAGAGTTTGATAGATAATATTTCTTCCAATTTTATGGCTTACTATATTTATAATGTTAAACGAATAATTAGTTGTTACAGTAGGCAATAGTGAGGAAGGTTTTGTATCCAAAGAATTACACAGTCTATTTTTTGTATTTTGCAGGAATAATGACTCCACTACCTCCCTAGGCAGCCTGTTCCAATGCCTCATCACTGTTTCTGAGAAGAATTTTTCCTCATATCCAATCTGAACCTCTCCTGGTGCAACCTAAAGCCATGACCTTTTGTCCTGTCATTGTTACCTAAGAGAAGAGTCTGATCCTCATCTCGCTGCAACTTCTTTTCAGGTAATTATAGAGGGTAAATATATAGGAATACATAGTTTATTGAACAGCCTTATCCATAAATATCTATGTAATTACTCTTATAGGTTACCTTTTGCAAGGGGAATTCCTATCTACTGCTAGAAAACAGAAAAGAGCTTCTCATTAGATTATCATATCACTATCTGTCAGCATACCCGTATATCAGAATACATAAATGATTAGATCTAGCGAAGATGACCAAAAAGACATAAGGCATTAAAATACAGTTTTTTTGGTTTTTTTTTTTTTTTTTTTGGCTATACAGAGGTGTTAAGAAAGCTGTATTATACTTCATGTTGAAATAAATATAGGTCATCTTGGCCAAGACTTGTTGCATTGAAAGTTCTCTTGTTCTGGATCTAATGGGATCAAGAAGAAACTTAGAAATATCACACCTTCCTGTAATATCCAGCACCATAAGTAAAGACAAATAACATAATTTGCAATCTTTCTTTTACGTACTTGAAACAGATGCCAAAGACATTGACATTTCCCGTTGGTATTTCTCACTAGCAACTAACCTTCATACTAGCAACAGGATCTTGCTACGTAGTGTCTTACTGCTAAACATGCTGAAAGTGACAGATGTTAACCTTATTAAATCAGTCAATATATATAGTTACGGTTCTGCTCATCGCAGCTTCATTATTACTCTGTCTATTGTCACTGAAAACTTAGGCTGACATTTTGTAAATTAAGGAAACAATTGCAGTAAAATTGCTACAACATGTAATTGGTTTTACTGATGCTTATTGTATAATCTCAAATAGAAAAGAAAAAAACAAATTGGAAACAATATATATTTTACTGTTGTGTTATTTTGATGCTTTTCTGCAAGTGTGAGCTAGTTTTATAAGTCACGATCATTTCTGAAGATATTTTATACTTTTTTTCTTTGAAGAAAAGAAAGAAGAGTTAACACTGATCTGTGTTTTAAATACAGTGATGCTTTTTTGAAAACATTTATTCACTTAATTTTATTTAACTTTGGAAATGTTACTTAAACTTCATCAGTATTTCTAGGTTCTGGAATAAAACCCCAAAAACATAACATACGAAGCAGGCAGAGGTATGTTAAATTTAAGCGTGCTAATTACTGAAAACAAAGCTATAAAATTTAGAGAGGGAACCTCTCTAAACCTATCTGATTAAATCAAAAAGTTATTTTCCCAAGTCTTATATAGTCAAGAAAAATCTGCTGCAACTATATTTACTTTTAAGAGGTCTAATAAAAGTCTTTCTAGAATATTAGTCAGTGAACACAGTGTCCTAAAAGGATAACAAACACCAGCATTAGAATGGCAGAATTTAAAATATACTAAATACCTAAAGAATGATCCTATTGTTCTAAGTTTGTTAAACATTTTTTTACAGTTAATTTTACTGTTTTACTGATTAGCAGGTTCACTATGAATAAATCTCTATATATTAAAATAGTTTAGTATTAATTTCTTGTAATCACATTACAAGCACAATCACACAATTCATTCCTCCATGTGAAACTGCAGATTTTATTACAAAATGTTAGTACTTCAATCTGCATTGAAATGTTAAAGAATGCAGAAAGGAGAGAAATATCATTCAAGTACAGAGGTTTTAATAATTTCATAACACTGAAGATTCTCATATATGAAAAATGCTTTTTCAAAGTATAACTCCTGGAGGTATATTACTCCTCTTTTTAATTGCAGCAGACAGTTTAATGTTTTTACATCTTAAGTGTTGTGTAATCAATAATTTTCTTCATGGAAGCTCAAATGTTTGATATTCTCTACATTTTGGTAAAGTTGATGATTTCTTTTTTAAAAATTATGAATCTTCTAAACAATGATGAAAAAGCATAGTCTATAATGAATTTACTTAGAGCAATAAGCAGGATATGTGGTAAAATTTTAAGACAATTTCAGTTAGGGATTCATGAGACACAACACATCCATTTTTGAATCAGCATTTTGCAAAACCCATCTTTTTTTTCTTATTTTCCAAATGCAAATGACATCTTTGATATTCTCTCACTCATGTCATTTGTCAAGAATTAATGTTATGGCACAGTTTTCAATATCTTCCTTTTTTATGGAAATAAGGCAGATGCTATTATTAAAAGTTACTCTGGAGATGGAGAAAAATTAATAGGTATATTAACGCCACCTTCTCCTAATGAGAGCTTTGATGTTTTCAGTCCCTAGTCATACTTTAAAGACTAGGATCTGAGAGAGAATTTTCAATTCAGTCACATGGGAACCACATTTGTCTGTCTGATCTCTTCTCCACTTCCCAGGATAAAAGGTCTTTGCCTGAATTGACACAATTTATTTGACACCATCTTCCATTCTCACCCGCTGTACACACAAAGCAGACCTAATTAAAATCTGAGATGCCTTTAACGTCTTATACCACTGTAGAATGATGTGAGAAAAACATGAGTTAATCACTCCTTCCTGAGGTTGGTGAGGAGCTACGATAGTCATGACGCGAGCCTTGATTATGAACCAACACACAGAGGTGTAGAAAAACACTGAAATTCATTGAACTATTCATGACTCTCGGAGCTACTGTTTAAGATATATTCAACATCATGAAGTCTTTACAGTTAGTTGTGATTGTCATGCTTCTGATACGGAATAGGGGAATATGTGATACTCTTCCCTAATAACTTACACTTACCTTTCCATCTATAGACTGCTCTTAAGACACATGTAGGAAAGGGAGAGTGTATCGTTTTCTCACAGCACTTCCCAGATGATCAGATAATAAGTAGAATAATTAAGTTAGAATTGTAAAAAGAAATACGACTGAATATTTCAGTACTTGAAATAGCAAGGGGCAAGTTGAAGAGGTAAAGGGACTGGAAGAGTACTATATGAGGCAGGATTAGAAACTAGACATGCATAAAACTAACTTCCTAAGTAAGTGTTAAACTGGGATGTGGTAGACAGAGAGTAAACCAGCCATATTGGTGCTCTCTGGGCCAAAGCTGGTTTAATCCTGTTCTATTACAGAAGTCAGATAGACATAGTTGTGCCTAGGACAAAGGCAGGATTGGCTACATTTGAGAAGTCACTGTCTCCATCCTTCAGCACTCCCAAGCAGGAGTAGCAGGGTCAGATCTTTATAGAGCTGCTTTTAACACGATATATTAACTTAATACCTTCCTTTTGCCTGATGCATTGCACCAGTCATGCTAACTAAACACTACCTAGGTTTCTTTCAAATATATTGATATTTTTAGAAGTCCCAGTTTTGAAAACTGGCTTGACACCAAATAATATGCCATACAGCATCGTTCCGGAATGGCTGGTGTAATTCAGAAAAGAACTGTGAGATTCCCATTCTTTTTTAATTAATTATATGAATTAAAACCTATGTATGAAAATAAATAAGACATAAGACAATAGTCTCTCTGAAAATATAAACACATGATAGTGCCTGCCTTCACATAACTTCCCAAAGGAGAAACTAGTCATCAAATCTAGAAATACTTATGTTAAACCATATATAAATATATATATATATATCTTTTTTTTTTTTTCCAGTAAAGAAAAAAAATGTTCTGTAGTGACTATTTGGTTCTAAGAAATGCTGTATACATTTAACATGTTTGGCTCCAATTGCCTTTGCACAAAAGTTTTAAGCATAGGCAAAAAAATTATGACCCCTATAAAATTAATAATTACGTAAACATATAATTGCTTCTTCTTTTTTCCCTTAACTGTTTCACTTTCTAATATTTTCTACAACAGCAATTATCTTTGAATTTTACCATTTAGTT
This sequence comes from Gallus gallus, assembly GCF_016699485.2. Classification (NCBI taxonomy): domain Eukaryota; kingdom Metazoa; phylum Chordata; class Aves; order Galliformes; family Phasianidae; genus Gallus; species Gallus gallus. The sequence continues at coordinate 89,400,487 of NC_052534.1, read as the reverse complement.
TAAGTTCAGACTTCACTGTTTAAATGCACATCTGAAGTTTCAGTGTATCTGTGATACTGGCTATGCCTGGGAGCATATCCATGATTCCTGACTTCTTTAGTCTTGAATTCTCCAGTCCTATTGAAAGTTTTCCAAATGTATCAGAAAGATTATTATCTTCTTTTCTTTTTTTCTTTTTTTTTTTCTTTTTTTTTTTTTTTAATCTCTGGTATCCTGCATTTTCTTTTTCTACTTATCTAATTAGAAAGATACATGGAAATACTGACAGAGACAAAACTAACAGGAACAGTTTTGTATTCATCAGAGCAGTACTGCTTTTATTTTTAATTAGAGGATAAGAATATATCACATGATGTCTTAATTTGTCTTTATTAGAAAATCACACATCTATTCACTGTTAACTACTGTAGTTGAATCACTGCCACTTACTGTAAAGTGCTGCCAAATTGGTGTTCCCCTTCTGCCCACTTACTTTTCTTTTAATGAAAATATTTTTTATGCCTCAGTAAATGGAAAAATAGTAGATTCAGTGAAGGATCAACATGATAATCATCAAAGACAAGGAAAATGATACTAATTTTGATGAGCCTAATTTCACCAATGCACAAAACTAAACACCTGTGTCTGAGATAAAAATAAAACCAAAATTGAACAGCATACATTCTCTAGTTTTGCATAATGTTCTTCTGTTGTAATATAAGAGAATCAAAAATTAACTTGTGTACTTTGTGAGAGAAGAAAAGGAAGATAACATAACTCCAGTCAGGTAGCTCACCTTTGAAATCATTAAAAAACAGGGGAAAAAAAAATAAGCTTTCCTAAAAATGAAGCTATTTTCTTGAGATAATTATGAAGAATTATGTTAATAATCTATTAATTTCAAAACAAGACCCATTCAGATAAACTCCCTGTAGTAAAAATTCCTGTGAGAGATTTTAATCTTATTTTATTACTCTGAAGATATTATAGCATTTTCAACATTTTACATCTGTTATTCAATTAAGTGATACTAAAATTCTGTTTGTGGAAATAATAAAGAGTATCTTAATTCCTAACATTATTTTTAATTTGCACATTACCCTGTTCAGTTTTCTAAGCTGTCTTATCTAGCCAGCAACTTTTGCAGCTAACAACTTCACATGCAGTGTTAAGCACACACAAACATCAACAGTTCAAACAAAAAAACACACGTCTTCTACAGATGTGAGACAAGCCTAGTAAAGCATTTGTTTGCATATTGAATTTGATTGTATGATTATAGCATTAAAAAATGAAAATAGAAAGTAAACTAACAAAATAATAATTAAAAAAAGTCACTCGTAACTTTCAGATACTACAAAACAAAAAATATCAAAACAAAAAAAACTTGATATAAGTATTTCAAATTTCAATTAAAGTAGAGAATTTGAAAATATTGTGTTTAGATTGTGTTTTAAATGTGTGAGGTTAATGTGATTTTATATATATATTTTTTTCAACTGGTAGAGGAACACTGTGCCATACTAATAAAGCTAGCAGCGCATTCTGAGGTGTTTTAAAGAACTTCTTTCAAAAAAAAAAAAAACAAAAAAAAACTAGTGATGATAGTGTAGTCCTTCATCTTAATGAATATAAAAATTAGAAGTAAGAATGGAAGTGTCTCTTTGGTTTACAGCTGTCAAAAATATATGCTTTGGTTTTATTAAGGCATCCACAATAGAAGTTGACGTGGTTGTATTTGTTTCCAAGAGCAATTAAAGTAGTATATTATTTGCTCTTTCTTAAAATATGATGTTTCTCTCTGCCATGTTCTGCTGACATACAGAGTACTTGCCTCTATTTGCATTGCTTCTCTCTCTCAACTATATCCACCTGAAAAAACAATTTCATGTATTCACCTGACATGACTGTTTTATTAAACTCATTAGAAGATCTTGTAGTACTTTTACTTGAAGCCTCCCAAACCATATATTACCATATTTTTATATGTATGTTTTAAATTCATTATGCCATCTGAATTATGTTATGGTTGCCTCCATTACACCCTTCCTTTATGAATCTTTTCTTTCTCTGTTTCTATAGATGAGTTATCTGCATTGTTAAGGTGTCTGATACCCAGAGGATGAAAAAATTAATGCAAATCTTCACAAAACTGCTGTAAGTAAAAAAATACAACCATTCAACCATTCTTATTTTACAATTTACAAAAATAATAAATAAATAAATAAATAAGTAGTAAAATCACACAGATGCTAGTGGCAAAGTTAGAGCAAATTTTCTAAGCCTCAGCAGACTTGTCAATACTTCCTTTGAGTCTGCCTATAATTTGATTATTACAAATAATGTTAAATACTTGAGACTTTTCAGTTCCCAGAACTCTTGCACTGTCTTGCCACAGTCACACCAGAGTATGTAGTTATCCCATGTGGCTTAGTGAAGAAACAGTTATTTCACGGTTGAGTGTGAGCGCCTAGGGCTTGTCAAAGGAATGGACTGTCTGTGGCTTATCAGCCTCTCTCAAATTATCTTTGAAACTAGAACAATATTGAGGTGGAATTACAAAAGCAATCCATTTTTTTTCTACAATGCAATGTTTCTTTAAAATGCTGTTGAGACTCATAACTATAGTGAATAAGAAAGAAAATGTTTATAGACTTCATTGTATATTAAAAATTGTCTCTATTTCATAATGTCAGTAAACTTTCATTTACACAGTTTATGTGCTAGGATTCATTTCTAGGATGCCTTGTTTAGCCTAGGGTATTTCTTTCATTCTAGAGGATATATCTGTAGATAAGCCTGCCTTTGTGCACCCATTTGTCCTTGAGTGTTCCATTCATATTTAAATTTCAATTCAGAAACTCAATATTTACTATCAATATTGAATAGTGTCTCCAAAGAATTAATGAGTGTCATAACCTTTCTTTAGAAATCCTAATATTCTTCTGGTGTGGATAAACAACATTTTCTTTAGCCTATCTAGTAGGGAATTCTTGAATAAATTAAGTGAGACTCAATGTATAAAAGGTATTTTTCTATTGAAAATTAAATACTCTGCAGGATTGCATGGAAGATTTGAAGCCTTAGGAGATAAAGTTTATAAATTTAAGATTATATTTCAAATCAGTGTACACTGACAATTTTAAGCAAACTTGAAACCTGCTGATATTAGAGATATAAGAGATATAATAGTTTATTATTTACATTTCAGAGAAACTAGACAGGAAAATAAACAGCTTTGGAGCGAGTAGGGTTTTTGTTTGTTTGTTTGTTTGTTTTGAGTGATCTTCAGGACTGTTTTTGGGAAGAGTGAATCCCAACATATACCTATGTATACTACATATATCTACTGGTGACTTGAAATGTAAGACTTTAAAAGATGCTTATGTTACAGTGGTTTCCAGTAAGAAGGAGACAGCAATCTAAGTCTACCCTGTCAACAGGCTTTCAGTCATGTCATAGATGGTAGCTTCACTCCAGCAGCTCCTCAACCGAGCACATACAGCAAATGTCTGAACTTGTGGTTCATCTCATACTGAACAGGATTACTAGTGCAACAACACCCCATCAGTTGGGTAAAACTAACCTATCTCACAACAGCCTAATCCCAGCTGAATTTCCCTATTAGTGAGTGGAAAAACACTTGATGAATTCTGCTTCACAGTGATATGAAAAGCTGAAAAGCAACATCACTATGAATGCTTGGCTGCCACAAGCCAGTTATCCCTGATGTAACTTACATGACACCACCTGCTTAAATCTCAAGAAGTTTAGAAGGGTTGTGAGACCTTGCTTTCAGGATTTGTATTTGTACTAAAAATCAAGATCAAACAAGCATTTGCCCTTCTGCTACACAGAAGAGTTCTAGACAATGAATGTCGTTGCCTTACAGTTGAATGGAAAACAAGCTCCCACCAAGGGTCTGCCAAAAAATCATATCATTGTTTGAAGTACACATTTGCTTTAACAAAGCAAGACTTCTTGAGTTTACCTTCATATTTTCTGAACTACAGATGATTGATTGCTTGCTGGAAGCTTCTGTTACAATAAGGACACAATCCTGCAAACGTTGAAAGATTCCGTCATATAGTCATAAGGACGGGGAAAAAAATCAATTACTAAATATAAGTAATACTCATTCAACAGGATTTTTATGTAAATGCCTGAATATATAAAAATTCCACCAAATAAATGCCATACAGACATATTTAGGTTCAAATAAAAGTTCTTTGCTGAAGTAAGGCCATTTGTATTTTCTTTCATAGTGCATTTGCATTGAGTATGAAGAATCATGCAAATAAGCTCTTAATATTTCTGAAGCAAAATGAAAAAAGTTTGAGGCTGCATTTTCTTATCTTCTAAAACACACCAAATTTATATAGGCACAGAAATATTTATTTGTGGCAATTAAGTTTCAAATAATTAATTTAAGTCATAGTACATATTTAAACTGAAATATTAATGATATGTTTGAAGCTGTCCCAACTCATGGACAAATTCAGCAAATAGCACTGGAAAACACAGGTGTATGCAAGGGACAGGTGGATGCAAAACTAACTTGAGAGGAAATCACTCAGTGACTTGCATGCTCTTTTCCCTGATTAAAAACAGGTGTCAGTGAAAGTGCATTTCTCATTCAATAATACAGTCTTCAAATATGTTCATAAATATCTTCTAGACAGATAACCCAATTAAGCATTACCAGATATTTGCTTAAAATACTGTCTCACTAGAGATCTCATTTATAAAGAATCAGAAAGCTACACTAAATTTTCCTACATTAGCTTCCACAGCATGCACAGTTTACAGAGTCAACAGGTAAAGAATAATATAGTAGTGAAATTCTACTGTGCAGTTGACAATACATAATTTAGCATTTTATTTATTAATAATACACTTTAAAGGGATATAGACAGACAGTCAGGTGGGAGCACTGGTATAGCTCTTTGTACTAGAAGTATTTCTGTGTTTTTAACAGCAGTGCTTCAAAGACAAATATTCCAGTGTCTCCATTTATAGCTACTGTTGGTTAAAAGACAAAATCATACCAGGGATACTTCACATCATATCATTATTTCACAAAAACAAAACAAAATACGCAGAGACTTATGTTTTATTTCATCACAGAATAAAAGCAGAAAGTTTAGTTTGAGGAATAGATTTACATTTTTATTTCATACTTGAGTTTATATTTGACATTAAATATGTTTTTTTCCCTTCTTGAAAAAGAAAACAGTGGGATTTAACAAACATTCATTCACACTAGAGGACTTGAAATGCTGACAAACCACACAAAAGAATTCATGATTCACATAGATTATTTTTGTCAGTAGCACAGTATGTGGTGCTTGGCTGAGTAATTTTTGCCAATACCGCAGAGAAAGAAATTTTATGAAGTTGTACACGAAGGCACAAGAAAAGCCTAGCAGAATTTTCTTCAATCACATTGGTGGGAAGATTCATAAGAAAGAATTCTATGTACCCTAAATAACATCCACACCCTAACATATGATTACTTCGTACTTCATTACCGCGGTTATCTTCCACCTAAGCACTTACTGAATGGTTAGTGAGCTGAACTACTGGAAATGCCATCACTAAACATTTATCAATTTTGAAATGTTCTAGTTTTATATTTTTATGCATTATTTGACAATTGGGTACAGCAGTTTTAAACATACACCCAATTTCCATTTCAGTCTTTTGTTTTCCTAGTTTATATACAGCCAAGAGGAATTCTGTGTAAGACAATGATTTAATTTAAATGTGACTTTTTCTGCCTTGTAGATAAATCCCAGACTGGGTTGACCCAAAAACATCCATTATTGATAGAAATGCCATGGGCATATGATAGGCACTATGAAACTTCCAGGCAAATGTGTGAATGAATACCTTCAATTGCTTTTGCTTTATGGTTGAGTTCATGCTCTGGAGGGATATGAGACAGGCAAAGTGTAAAAGGTCAATCCATGTCTAGATGGAGATCAGTGATGAGTGGTGTCCCACAGGGGATAGTGCTGGGACCAATACTCTTTAATTTCTTGACCAATGACATTGACTGTGGAGTTGAGCGTACCCTCAGCAAGTTTGATGGCCACATGGAGGGCCCTATGCAGGCTTGAGCAGTGGGCCTAGGTAAACCTCATAAGGTTCAACAAATCCAAATGCAAGGTTTTGCATTATTATACCCAAAACAGCTTGAAGGGTTGCAGCCTTTTTTCTATTTGGAAATACTGTATGCATAGAAGGATAAAAGCGAGGGTAACTGCCACAGGCATGTGGGTAATCAAAAGGGACCACAGCTAGATCAGGTTGCTGGGAGCCTGGGCCAGCCTGGCCTTGAAAGTCTCCAGAGATGGGACATCCACCACATATCTGGGCAACATGTTCCAGTGTTTCACCACCCTCACTGTAAAAGACTTTTTTTTTTTTTTTTTAATATCTAAAATAAGTCTACCCTCTTTCAGTTTTAAACCATTTCCCCTTGTACTATCGCTACAGACCCTGCTAAAGAGTGTGTGCCCTTCTTTTCTTTATCTCCCCTTAAGATACTGAAAGGCCATTATCAGGTCATCTAAGCCTTCTGTTCTCCAGGCTGAACAGCTCCAGCTCTTTCATCCTGTCCTCAGAGGGAAGTTGTTCCATCCCTTGAATCATTTTCTGGCCCTTCTCTGGACGCATTCTAACAGGCCCATGTCTATCCTGTACTAAGGACTCCACAACTGGATGCAGTACTCCAGGTGAGGCCTCACCAGTAGAGAGCAGAAGGGCAGGATTACCTCCCTCAACCTGCTGGCTGTGCTTCTTTTGATGTAGCCCAGGATATGGTTGGCTTTCTGGGCTGCAAGGGCACATTACTGGCTCATGTACAGCTGGTCATCTACCAGTACCTCCACATCCTTTTCAGTAGGGTTGTGCTCAAATATTTCATCCCCCAGCTTGTCTTGGTGGTGGTGGAGGTTGCCTCAACCCAGGTCCGAAATGTTTCATTTAGATTTGTTACATCCAGGTCTTTGTCTATTGAACAATCCACCCAAAAATCTGTATCTTTCCAATTTGGAGAGAAGGATACTGTGGGGTACCATGTCAAAGGCCTTACAAAAGTCCAGATAGATGACATCAGTGGCTCTTCCCTTGTCCATTGATGCAGTAACACTATCACACAAAGCCACTAGGTTGGTCAAACAGGATTTGCCCTTGGTGAAGCCATGTTGGTTGTCCCGTATCACCTTCCTGTCTTCCATGTACCTTAGCATAGCTTTCAGGAGGATCTGCACTATGATCTTTGCTGGCAAAGGGGTAAGACTGACAGGTCAGTAGTTCTCGGGGCTATCCTTTTTACCCTTCTTAAAAATGGATGTGATGTTGCCTTTTTTCCATTCACCAGATACTTTACTCAATTGCCACAACTTTTCAAATGTCATTGAGAGTAGCTCAGTGACTACAACAGCCAATTCCATCAGGACTCTGGGATACATCTCATCAGGACCCATAAACTTATGGATGTTCATATTCCTTAGGTGGTCATGAACCTGATCTTTGCTTACAGCGAGAAGAATACTGTTTCCCCAACTTCCTCCTTCCAAAACATTTGTTTGAGGGCTGTGTGATGATCATTTATAAGAGAAGCCCTTCTCCTTGTCTGTTGTTACCAGCTTGCCTGTGTCACTCCCTGGGGTGGGCGGGGAAACGCTCCTGGACTTTCCTTTTCTGGTTGAGGTACTTGCAGAAGCCCTTCCTGTTCTTCTTGATACTCCCTGCCAAGTTTACTTCAAGCTGGGCACTGGCTTTCCTAACCCCACGCCTACAAAGACTACTAAACAGGGCTCAGCTGTTACTTATTTTGAGGTATAAAATAACTAAAAACAAGCATTGAAATGAAACGTGTCAATGCAATTGAGGCATTATAAATTATTAACAAGGCTATACAAAATACTTAAGAATAGAATATAAGACTATTACAATTTCATGTTTTATCTGATAAAAAGAATGTTCATGCAGACACATACTCTAATTAAATGTTATAGAAAAAATCAACAACCAAGATAGCAAAGATCTTTGAAGTATTCTCCATAAATAAATTAATCAGCAGTTAAAATAAGGACAGCCAGCACTATTTTACTGTGGTGGAGCTAAAACTAATTAATAGATACAGTGATTAGAAAGTGAATGGAGTTCTCACCATTATATGAAAAAAAATAACTTGAAAGAGTACTGTTAAGGAAATACTTTCAAAGACAGTAAATACTAGTTTGTAATAGTGAATGTGAAGTTGAAATGAGTTGTGTGATCACCTCTTGGCAGTACTACTATTTGGTGAGAAAAGAAAATTCAAAAATGATATAAATAAAGCCAGAAAGGTTCATGGTACATTTGTTTTTCAAATAATTATCTTCAACTATATTGAACAAAGAATTACGTATTTTCTCTCTGGATTTAGAATCATGGAATCACAAAGGTTGGAAAACACCTCCACAATCATCCAGTCCAACAATCCACCTATACCAGTATTTCCCCACTATACCATATCCCTTATTACAACATTTAAACTTTTCTTGAACAGTTCCAAGGATGGTGACTCAACCACCTCTCTGAGCAGGCTATTCCAGCTCCTGACCACTCATTTGAGAAGAAATTTTTTCTAATATCCAACCCAAGCCTCCCATGCTACAACTTGAGGCCATTCCTTCTACTCCTATCACTTGTTAAGTTCCTTAGCCGTTCCTTGTAAGACTTAGAAGCTGTTCCTTATAAGACTTTAAAATAAAACATAATAATTAAAAAAAAAAACCTTTACTGGAAAAGCTTCTAAGAAAAGATAATAACATAAGTGTATCTACTCTGAAAACACTGTTCATACTTTCTACATTGAACTTTCATCATAGTAATACATAAAAAATTAATTAAAATATGTAATTTATAAAATTTACACATTTTCAGCTTCCATTATTTTTGTAATAATGGAAATAAAAGTTCTCACATTCTTTTATTTTGATGTATTTCATTTATTTACTGAGTATATTTCTGTCTTTTTTTTTTTTACTGTTCAAATTGTGATTTACATTCCCCTCACCTCCCAAGCATTCTCAAGAGGTTTTTTGTGATGCAGCTGCTGGGTGGGACAGGTGTACTCTATTTCTTTTAACATACTGAAAATAAAAGATATTATTTCATCATTCATTTATCATGTCCTGTATTTCAAAATTCACTTTCTTCACACTCTCTGACCTTTTTGGATCTTGTACGGTTTGTCCAATAAATCAGACAGTACCTTATACAAACTTTCAGAATCACAGAATCATCAAGGTTGGATAAGACCTCTAAGATCATCTAGTCCAGCCATGCACCTACCACCAGTACTGCCCATTAAACCACGCCCACAAGTACCACATCTACACATTCATCAAACACCTCCAAGGACAGCGACTCCACCATTTCCTTGGGCATCCTGTTCAAATGCCTCACCACTCTTTCTTAGAATAAATTTTTCTTAACATCCAATTTGAACCTCTCCTGGTGCAACTTGAGGCCATTACCTCTCTTTCTATCAATAGTTACCTGGGAGATGAGGCCAACCCCCACCTTGCTACAACCTGCTTTCAGGTTTTCATCAGAAAGATGCAGAGAGCAAGAAGTTAAGCCCTCCTAGTGGCAACTAATTGGCTGCATTCTATATATGAAGCAATATTATATCAGAATATATATATATATATATTTATAATAGAAAACAATGTGACAAACTATTTAATTCCTCTTATTTACAATTTAAGCTAATTCATATTGATTATATATATTAAATATAATGAAATATATACAAAATAAATATGAAATAAATATGAAAAAGAATCCTTGTTTTACAGTGTTATGCACCAAACTTAGCAATTAAAAATTTCAAAAGGATTTTCTAGCTGCCGGTGATGAATAAGTCTATGTAAGCACACCTATGGTATATGTCACATGATTGTTTTTTCAGGTTAAATATTCTTAAAGCAAGTAGCACGTGAATACAGTTACTGGCACTGTTCAGAGTATTCAATAGAAAGAAACACGCATACCTTTTGCAATTGGTCAATACTTATCTGTACAGATCTGGATGTCAGCATGTAACATAAATGTTTGAATTTATCTGCAGTGTCAACACAATGAAGGGACAACCATTGCTATACATAGGGCCATCAACCCCTAGCTTTGTGCAAGGAATTGTTGTGTGATTGCTGCACTTCAACAGCTTAGTGTTTCCAAAGCAAAATATGCTCCTTTGAACTCAGCAACTGCTGACAGAAATTAGCACTGATGTTTATATTTAAGCTTCATGTAGAAGAAATGTCAGTTTTGGTCAGTCAGACATAGGTCTGGAGCTGCGGCAGCTGGCATCCTATGCCAGTAATCTAATGTAGAAAGCTATAATCTAGAAAAAAACCCTCAGGGGAGAATACACACGTTAAATACAACATATAGAAAACTGCCTGCATGGTGGAACACAGAGAAGCTGGGACAGAAGCAGACCTGACATCTCTAGCAGTTGTCTCCCTGGGTCCAGACGGCCAGGCTGAAGTGCACCAGAAGAGCTATGTCTCAATTGGTGTGAGAATGTGGAGTGTGTGTTTCTGTGTCATGGGAAAGACATAGTTATCCTCTCACTTGTATAGATACAAATACATAAATTGGTTGCTCCGAAAGTAATGCCTCCTATTTATTTCCATGGAAATTGAAACAAAGAATACAATGATACTCTCTGACAGAACAAATTCTTAGCTGCAAAACACTACTTTTCAGTAGTCACCACCATTAGCTATGCTTTTTTTTGCCAACAATGAACAGCCTGAATGCCGCATTCATAAGAATCTACACCAGCAGAGGTGACACACTGTCTCTGTTACCACTGCTGAAATGTACCACCCACCACCTTGCTGCCCTCACATCCACTGTTTCATCTCTATAAATGTCGATGAATATCAATGGGTGCAATTTTTTTCCACATGAAAAAGGTCAATTATACACCTTTCCTTCATATGCCATTTTGTCAGACTGCCCCTCTGCTGCCATCTGTTGTACAGAAACAAAATTGAACATAATATTGATTGGAAGGGTCAACCATTACTACCTTGCCTCCAACATCTGCCTCTGATGTCGTGGGCCAACATAATAAAATGGATGGGGATAATAAATGGGGAACAAAATACAAACAAACAAACAAACAAAAAACACACCTCTAAATTCAGCCCAGAAATGAAAAAGAGGCATTTGTTTTTGATTAAGTACCTTTCCAAAAGAGTTGCTGAGTTGCCTGCATAACTGTATTCTAAGGTAGGGGTGTCCTTTGCCTCAGCTGACTGGAAGGGTTCTGTCACACTTCAAAGGATTGAAATTTTCACAGTATTCACTGGGTATAATTTCTCTAATACTTTTTTTTTAATTGCTCATAATGTCTCACTATGAGACTTGCTAAACATGTAGAAAGCACAAACTCATGTCACACTGTACCTGTGCTCCTTCACTATTTTAGAACAATCAGTTTCTATTAAAAAAAAAAAAGAATAAAAAAATAAAAATAAAAAAGAAAAGGAATTGAGCTGTCTCCCAGGACATATCTGCATCACAAAACAAGCTAACAAATGAAAAGCACTTCAACAACTGACATGCAGACAAATGTATCAGCTGCTTAATATGAATTTGTGTGTTCCAATGGACAGCAAATAACAAGTAAATACCTGCTATGGTATTGTTCCTTTCTATTACACAAGTATAGTTTGCAAGTGAAGAAGAAGCTGCAATTTACAGAGGGTTTGAAAAAAATTCAACATTTTAAATTGAAGACCATTTTGTGAAATACACAAAAAATTGATCCATAAATGGATCAATAAATATTAGTAAAGGGAAAGTTGCAGGGTTATTTGGTAACAGTTTTATAACAACTCTTCAGTCTCCTAGAGGAAGATAGAAGAGCATGTTATGACTGATATGTGAAACTACCTGTATACAAGCTTAGAAATGTTTGATATTAAAAATAAGGACAATTAACTATTGGAGCATATTACAAAATATTGTGAAGATCTGTACGTCAATTATAGATGTTATATTCTGGGGGGAAAATATGCCCAGACAGTGAAATTTTAAAGTTTACTCTACATGTGTTGATTATTAGAATGGAGACTTCTTGTGGCTTATTTTGAGTTTCTTATCTATTGCCTGCATTTGTCAGATCACAATATCCTAAAAAAAAATGCTTACTAGTTCTGCATCAGAAACTCAGTAGAACAGTGGGTTGTTTGCTTTGTTAATATTAGCAGTCATAAATCTAGAATAATGACATGAGATAACTTGTGCATGGTCTTATCAATAGTTGCTGTATTTCATATACAAGGTTCTTAAGAAGTAAATCCCATGAAAAAAGTAAAAACCACCTGCATAAGGATTTTTAAATGATGGGAAAATACTACTATTTTATATACCTTTGAACAAGAAGGAAACAATTCTAATTTCTAAAATGTAAAAGTTTCTGAAATAATGTCAAATTTTTTGAGCAGACAAGAACTGCAAAGTATTCAACATAGTTCAATATTAAAAACAACAAAAAAAAAACAGTATTTTGAAAAATATATTACTATAGTTATTTTATTTTTAAAGACTGATCCTCTTTTGCTACAAGTGGTCTAGAACTAGACAATCACTTTAGATTTTCCCAGTATGGAAGATCACAACTTACTTGTTTATTCCAAATCATTTTGGTGTCTCTTCCAAAGTTGATGGTACTATTTAAAATGTGGTTAAAACTCAAGTATACATAAAACTATTAATTCAGCTTTCAAATCCATGTAGACTTACAGAGGTTTATTGCTACTTTCTGTACACAGAGAACATTTTTAAGAGCTTCATCTAGCACAGTGGGGGTGTAGAGGATTGTTTTCATACACAGCAACTGAAGTAAACCAACTACCTATGTTGTCTACCACCATACTGCTATCCAGGGGCAGTGTGATAAATCTAAATATTTACTGTGAAAACCTGTACACTGGTTTGTTAGAAAGGGGGATTACTCTTGATAGTTACCCTCTGGACAAGCTGAAATCCTCAAATTTAGAAATTATCCTAGTATATAGTGCCAAATCATGGAATCCCACAACTTCAGTGCTAAGTACTCACTGCTTCTAAATTTCTCTTGACAACAATAAAGATAGAAAAATAACTGGTATAATAAAGTTTTCTTGTATATTCAGTCTTTAGATCTAGGTTCTGTATCTTGAAATTAGAAATCCTGTTGTCATCCCTGTGATGTGCATAATAATTTACACCTGATTAAAGCACAAATCAAAGACGCATCCAATCTCAATTTGGAAGTCAGTCTCTTCTATTCATTTAATAGGCTGGCATGAGATCTACAGAAGAAATTCTTTACTCATCTTTCTGTTTTCCCTTCTGTGTATTTTTACAAGACCTTTTTAAGTACTGATCATAGTTGAACAAAAGAGGAATGAAAACTAGTAATACTGTGAAAGATGGCAGACGGTAGCACATCCTAACACCTTTGAAGTGAAAATATCAGAACAACATTTTAACATCCTTTTAACAGGTCTAAAATATAGAATCATAGAATCATACAATTGCTCAGGTTAGAAAAGACTTTCAAGATCATCAAGTCCAACCACAACCTAACCATGCTACCCTAACAACTCTCTGCTAAATCATGTCCCTGAGCACCACATCCAAACAGTTTTTAAACACATCCAGGGATGGTGACCCAACCACCTCCGTGGGGAGCCTATTCCAGTGCTTAACAACCCTTTTTGTAAAGAAGTTTTTCCTGATATTTAACCTAAACCTCCCCTGGCGCAACTTGAGGCCATATAGCAAGAATAGGCTTGCTATAACTGATAAATTACAATGTGGATCTTAGAAACAAAGCATGCTAATGGTGATTTTAATGTTTTTACTTTTTTTTCCCTAAAATTAAATATAAATTTTTAGAAGCTTCCATAGGGTAACTGCTGACAGTTATTTACTTTTCTTTTTAATTTATCAAAGCAGTCAATTAGAAATGACAGTTTTCTGAAGGTAGATAAAATAAGGATTATTTATTTTCCCTAGGCATGAAGATGAGTAAATAGGGACATTTCTGGTCTAAAATGCTATATCCATAGAAGCATAGAGTGGTTTGTGTTGGAAGGGACCTTTAAGACAATCTAGTTTTAACCCCCTGCTATAGGCAGGGACACCTCCCTCTAGACCAGGTTGTTTAAAGCTCCATCCAGTCCAGCCAGATGGGGGGCCAGATCCAGAGAGGGGCCATTCCCAACATCACTGGGCTACCTGTTCCAGTGTCTCTGCACCCTCACAGTAAAGAACTACTTCCTAGTATCCTAATATCTACTGTAAATCTATGAACTTCCAGTTTAGAGGCATTTTCTCTCGTCCTGTTGCTACATGCCCTTATAAAAAGTCCCTCCCCAGATTTCCTGTAGGCCCCCTTCAGGTAGTGGAAGGCCACTAAAAGGTCCCCCTTGAGCCTTCTCTTCTCCAGGCTGAAGAGCCCCAGCTCTTCATGGCCCTTTCATCAACAAGTGAACTCCCAAATCCTTCTCAAGGGCTGCTCCCAAGTCGTTATTCTCTCAGCCTGAATTTCTGCTTGGGATTGCCCTGATCCATGATAAAGTTCTAAATAAATACTGTTTACAGTCTGTGAAACTGAGATGCAGCCCTCAATCTCCTGAGGGAATTGCTAACACTATGCAGTTCATAAGAGAAAAGGTCTTCAATGATTCCCATGATGCAACTTCTAGAAAAATATTTTACTGGGGTTTTAAGTAACAATTATTCGAATTATGTCTCTTATTAAAAGAAATGATAAATTCATGAGGTTAGGCAAGACTAAAACTAAATTTTAAAATATCCATAAATAATTACGAAAGAAAAAGTATTAATTTCTCTGTCTTTAAATGTGCTCTCTTACCATACCTAAGAACCTCCAATAATCTTTTTCTTTATGCTTGCACTATGTTGGAAAATTTACTGGTGTGCTGCGACTAATACTACTACTACTACAACTGCTATTTTTTCTCACATCACAAGAAAGCAAAACTAGTATTAGAAACAGTACTAAATTAATGTTCATTTGAGAAAACTAATATAAGCTCTTGACTGGCTGCATATCTTTTCTATCTTTTCTGCCCTTTCTGCATGATACAGTGTAAGATGCAAAAAATAGAACACTAAATAAGTAGTTTATATGCTTAGTAACTACATGTCATTCAAAATAATAAACAATTAATCTGCATTTTCAAGTTCTATATTTGATGTTCATTTTCTTTACTGTAGTTAGCAAGATTGGCTAAACTGATTAACCAAAAAAAAAAAAAAAGTGTTTTTTTTTTTTTTTTCCCAGTAAATTCTCTTCACCACTGATTGTCCTCTCCTTTTCATACTTAGCTAACAGGGAAAACATAAATGATATTTGCTACATATCATATCTAAACTTCTTGTTCTTTAACTGTTTCTGCAAAACATCTGAGATACAATGCAGCACAGTATTCTCTAGGCACAGTCCTCTGTAGAAAACACATTAAGTCCAAACACTGGCCTACTGTGAACACATTAAAAAAAAAAAAAAAAAAAGTGACCATCAATAAACACATTATTTAAATTCAATTCAGCATTCTCTTAGAGTCAAAGAAGTAATTGATGCATTCTGTGTGCTAAGTAAACAAAGATACAAGGGGCCAAGGTATTTTCTTAACATTGCTGTAAGAATAGTTAACTGATGGGTTTACTCTGAACCAATGTATAAAACAGCATTGGTTTTAGTAGAAGAGCTATGCAACTAATGGGTAACTGGACAGTTTATAGTAGAGAATCAATCAGGTAGAGTTTTCTGCAGGAGTATGTCCTCTTTGGAGAGTTTTGTTGGGGAAAAAAAATCCATGTTATTAAATGTTATGCCCTATACTTTAGTAGAAATTTTCAAAATATTTTTGAAAATATTTCAAAATATATTCTCACAATTTTTATGTTCTAAAATTCTATCACTGTTTAAAAAAAAAAAAATCCAACAATGATTGATGAGTTCATTTACATCATTTTATTTGCTTTTAAACTTGCTGGAAAGTAGGAGTAAGGGACAATCTCTCACCCTCTCTTAAAGGCACGACTCATGCCAGTGTAACTTTGCTATACCAGGACTGTTCATCTTTCTGATTTTCCCAGAATTGAATTATATTATTTCTTCATATTTGTAACCTTTCTTCACATTTATATGCATACACACATTCACATCAAAATTTTCTTCATTAATCTCGTTCCTTATTATGTCTGTTAATGTAGATGTCCACGGAATTATGTTAGTCAAGCCCAGCTTAAGCTCTGGAATTTTTGTGGGCAAAGAAAGTTAGTATAATAATTTTTGAAAATCAATGTGATTGTAAGCAGATTTTGAATTCCGAGTAGGGCTGTATGGCAAAAACGGGAAAAAAGGTTTAATCTCAATTTTAAAGAAGATAAAATATCTGGATTTTTTCTTACTAGGATGATACATTTGAGTCTGACAGTAAAGGGGTAGGTACTGTGTAAAGGGAAGAAAAAAACTGTCATAAATAGCTCTAAGAAAAGCTTCTAACATTTCCCAAATATACTGACATAAGCGGTTCCACTGTTAGAATATATTTTCCTGACTATTGTCAAGGACTTTGCAAGAAAACTAGGCCAAATACATACATATTTTAGAACAATACAATTGCACTAGTAGAAAGAAATTTTAGGCTCATATTGAATCCCCAGGATTTGACAGCCTGTTTAGAAAGACAGTAATGTTAGTGGTATTTTTCAGGTAAGCAATCCAGGTTTCCTTTTAATGTATTTAAACTTTGTTCATATGCTTAATTTTAAAAATTTAGTGCTTTTCATGTTATTGTAAATGTGGTGGAAAATTATACTGTAGGTCACAGTGCTTCCTTAAGACAGTTCTCTCACTCTAATGTTCCTGTCGGTTTGTGATGTGCTATGAATTAAGACTTTATACTTCTTCAGCACGGTAGGCTGTAAATTAATAGGTGCAAAGAAAGCAATAGTGTTCTGTGAATTAAGCATCAATTCACTGCTTCTGTACTTCTCACTTTATACACTGTTCACAGGCTGACATTGTTAGCAGTTAAGTGGTTCTATACAGATAATACAAGCAAGAGATATTAGTTTACAGTCACTACTACTAGCATTAAATTAACATACCACCCTATTTTTTAGGGTAAAAGACTTTGTATCAAGTATCAAAACACTTCTATCCATACAGTTATATATGTGTATATTATTTAGGGTAAAAGGAGGCGATTGTCCCTCCCTGCTGCGATGTTGTGTGTTGCCAGGACAGGGGCTCCCAGCACAAGAAGGACATGGAGCTGTAAGAGTGGGTCAGAAGGAGGACCACAGAGATCATCAGAGGGCTGCAGCACCCCTGTTACAAAGAAAGGTTGAGGGAGCTGGGCTTGCTTAACCTGGAGAAGACAAGTCTCAGGGGAGACATCACTTAAGAGAGACATTACTTAAAGAAAGCTTACAAGTAGGAGACAGAGAATTTTTTTCATAGTCCAATAGTGATAGGACAAAGGGGAATGGTTTTAAACTAACGGAGGACAGACTTAGATTAGATGTCAGGAGGAAATTCTTTACTGGGAGTGCAGTGAGGCACTGGAATAGGTTGCCCAGAGAAGCTGTGGATGCCCTGGAGGTGTTCAAGGCCAGACTGGATGAGGTCCTGGGCAGACTAGTGGATGGCAACTCTGCCTATGCCAGGGTGGTAGGCACTAGATGAACTCCCAGTCAACATCCTATAACTATGATTACAAGAGAGAAAATAACGCATTCCAGATTTGTCTTCTTTAAACACAAACATGAGACCTTTCTCAAGATTTCTACTGTATATTACCCAATTGGGCCTTAACAAAAATTGCCTTTGTATCAAGACTTTTAACATCTTTTTTTTTTTTTTTTAATTTGATTATTTCAATCAACCTGCATCTCTGAACACAAGATAAAAACACAATCCAAAGGAAAGCTGTTGTCCAAAAGTTAGCATTTTCTTACATCACTACCCAAAGATTAGAATTGGATATGTAATTCAGCATCACTTTGTGGCAAGTACCTGTTGAAAAAAAAAACAATCAGAATGCTGATAAGGCTAATATATCTGTAACAAAAAAGAAGATGACCAGCCAGGCTTCACTGCTGTCCTACACAGGAGATGAAAATGTACCAAGATAGTCCTGCTTTGGGGGAAAAGAAGATATGCCAACGATTCAAGTATGGTAACATCAGTGATGGTGGTTTTCTTAAGAGTTTGAGGTGTTTTAGTTCACTCTGTGCAGGTGGTAGTGGTGATCTGAATATATCTCCAGGAACATTTGGAATGGCACACTGTAAAATCTGGTCTGACAGCTCAAAATTCTCACTATGGCTACTCTGAAGATCAAAATTCCCAGACAGAAACCAAACACACTCTACTATCCTGAAAATGTTTCCAAAACATTACCAGCTCCTTAAAATCTGTCAAGCTATCCTCCAATCTACCCAAAGAAAATTCTTCATATCTTAGATTCACTGTCTCCCCAGCTCAAAGCCCTCATTGCCTCCATGATCTGATTTCTTTTAGAGCAGTGTCAGAAACTCAGAGATCACATACAAACTCAGACGATACATTTTCGCTTATTTGTTAAACTATTTATCATATTCTTTGGCTTTGTCTTCATTATATAATTAGAATCTAAATCTGCCTCACTATGACCAGCAAAGCTCATCTCCTCATAAAATATGTTTAAGACAATAGCAAGAGAACCATATAACAGCATCTCCACCAAAAACAAACAAACAAACAACAACAACAACAAAAAACATATGACTTGGCAGAGTTTCAGCAAAGTTCCATGGCAAAAAACAAGGATGACAGTAGCATGTCTCTAAACAGGCAAAAATAAATACATTATTACAAATAAATAATTTAATAGATTTCTGAAGTGGAAAGGTTGGGATCTAATTGCTTCCATCTCATTGCATGATCATGGCATTGTTTTTTGCATTTGATGGAAAAGGAAAAGAAAATAAAAAGAGCCTTATATTGTCAAGGGTATATCCACAACCTTTTTCTGGTTTATAACAACAACTTTATTGAAAGTCCATCCGCATGCAATACACCTTTTCACAGTAAGCCAATAGATGGTGCTCTTCAGCTGTATAATCATGTAATCCTGAGATAATCAGTTCATATATACGGATCTATTTCCATAGCTGTCTATTAAAAAAGGTGATTTACACAACTCAATATTCTCATGCAAGAGGTAAGACGAAGATAGATTTCTAGAAACAAGAAATAAACAGATCTGAATGCTACTGATTAGAATAATATCTAAGAGCTTGTATTGATATATATATAAGTACACAAATTTATCTGAGAAACACAAATTGCCAGTATGACTCAATTGCTGTAAGAGCTAATTCATTAACACAGAACCAGGAAGAGGGTTTCAGATAACTACAGTTACTTATATCAAAATGTATGCCAAGAATATAGCGATTCATTACTGTTGCTTCCAAAACACTCTCACATTCACATAAATTTCCATAGTCTTTCACTAGGGTATTGAGGTGATTTATGAGGAAATCTGAATAATTCGAAAGATATTTTAAAATAATATTAGGAAATTTATTTGAGTAAAATTAGATATGAAGTACAGTTTGTACCCTTCAATTGGCAAAAATTGAAAAGAAAAAAAAAAAAAAAAGGATAATAACTTTAGACCTAAATGGAAGCAGTCAGATAATGTTAGTATCGTAAATGAAAGTAGAAAATAAGAACAAAATATGTTCAATATTAAGATTACAAGTTAAAATGTAGTAATAGCAGAATTATTCCTATCATCATAATCACCTTTCGTTCATATTGCAATGCTATATATATTTTTTTCAAATGTGTTTTTAATTTTGCAAAAATTATGGCAAAAACAATACATGCAAGAAAAAGCCTGAGTCTGACTTATCTACAGCCATGTGAATTGCTCAGCTTTACCTCACCTGAAAATAGCTAAATAGTTCAAATCAATATATATGTATATACATGCATCTATTTCAATGTTGAGGGGTAGTCTTTGGGAAGGCTCACAAAGAGATTTTCAAATGGATGGTATCCCCAAGATATGTATTACTGATTTTACGTCAAAACATATCACATTCATTCTGAACTTCTAGATGCTTCTTAATGCCATCTCTAGATCCAACTTTGTTTTAATTTTAAATAAAACATAATTTTAGCTATAAAGAGATGTATCTGGAACCATTTAAAATGAGATTCAATGTAGAGAAATTATGTGAATAAAGATTTTATTTCACTTCTAATAGTTCACCACACAGGAGCTCTTCAAAATCTTTAAAAATCCAGACATTTCGTGAACTTTGAGATGGACTCCAGACAGAAGAAGATTTTCTGATAAGCTCCCAGAAATACTGTTCTTGGTATTGTGAAAAAGAGCGTACCAACTCCAGATAAATATATCTTACATCTTAGGTTTCTCTATGTAATAACAGATTAAGGAAGTGATTCAAATTCAGAAAGTTTCCTTCATCTACAGTGTAACTAATAATAACTTTATTTCCCTTACAGACTAAAAAATGTACTCTACCTGATCATATTCACTTTGCAAGCACTAGTATACATCTTTTTAAGCCCACTGACACTCATAGTGATTCAAAGAAGAAAGAAAAATATACATTCATCTATATACTAACATCCATTCAAAAACCAGACATACATAACTGCCCCTTACTTAGACACTCTAATTGTATCGTGGACATAAAATGAATAATGAGGTAATGTCACTTGAATATTTTATAAACTAATATCATTAGGACAGACTGCATGCACAGTCTTCAAATGATCCTTCGTAAGTAAGAAAAAACAAAAAAAATCCCTTCCTCCTCTTCAGTGCATTGAGAAACAAATCAGCTAGATAAAATTAAAACCGACTAAACATCTTTAGAAACATGTGAGGCATAGAAAAAAAATAGAATAGAATGGACTGGACTGGAACTGGATATGATAGAATATCTCATATACAGATTTTATATACACACAAGATTATTTTTTCCTCAGCATGTAGATTCTATTTGTTCTAGCATTTCCATCACTTTACTTCATTGTTTCTAAAAGGTTCATCCAGTTTTTACTGTAATTGTCATGAAACTGTTTATAATCTTATTGACATTTCTGGAGAGGGGAGGTTAATCTAAAGCTACTGCACCATACACTAAAATCACTAGAGAATCACCAAATCAAATTTGAAATTATTTTCTTTATTCTCATTCTCTTTGCTAGCATATCTGTGTTTCTGGGCTTTTCAGTAGGAAAATATTTGACTTATTCTACAGCAAATATTCCTTTAAGGGAAAGAACCATCATAATTACCACATCACACTAATGGCATATATGTCTTCTAACACAGAATTGCTGCAAAAATCTGTTGACATGATGCTAGATACAATAAAAGGCAGCAATTACAAATAAAGTCACATTTTAGGGTGACACACCTCTAGACCTTTAGTTTTAAGTAGGGAATAATTTCACATCTAAGCACAGCTGATTTTAGTAGATTATAGCACGCACTACATTTAGCATGGCTCTAATGTCACTATGGTAACCGTTCTGGTTTAAATATAGCTGAACGTGTAGCATCATTACAATTTATCCAATAACCCTTTAAACATTTCTTATAAAACTTCCCATAGCTTCTGCAAACTTTTAGGAGTAACCATAAGAACATATCATAAATCCTACTTTTTTACTGTCTAATTTTATTTATTTATTCAATTATTTATGGTAATAACATTAAGTGTGCTAATAAAAATATCTGGGGAAAAAAAAACAGAGAGAAAAAATGTTCAGATTAAATTCTAGGAGAAAGAAGATTCTTATGATCTTTCTGATTTCAAGCACTACTAGTGATCCATAACATACAAGATCAATGCAAAATATGTATCCTTTGCTTTATACATATTCTTCTACATCACCTATTCTGAGAAATCTTCTGGGGAATGGATATGCATATGTAAATGTTATTGTCTGTAAATCACAGAACCACGGAAACATAGAATGTAAAACAATTCCGATATTTATATATAAAAGTTCAGTAGCAAGTGAATTTCTTGGAATAAACTTGCAAATATATACTCATGTAGCTATTAGAGCCTATCACATAAAACCAAATGGACAGATTTTTATGTCCTTTAATAAGATTCCATTAGTTCTTCTCTTTCCAGATTTCATCATCTGCTTCTCAGAACCCACAATTATAAAACATCAGAACTGATGAATGTTGTGCATATTTCTGCCTGACAGTGGGGCAGGTGGGGTATTCGCATATTGTATTTCAGAAAGTAAAATATGAGCACTGAATTTATACAAAGCTATTTCAGTGGCTGCTGTTATACAACTTGTGGTCGCATGGACAAATGGGAGAGTAATCTTATGACAAAATCCAATAGTATCCCCAGAGCAAAGCTTGCTAAACATGAACATTTTCATTCGACAAGTTTTTTTTTTTTTTTAAACACATCAGATGCTACCTAGAACTTCACAAAATAAATTTCATTGCTTAGCACGTTACAACATAAAAAATAAAAGTGAGATTCATCAGATTTCCATAAAAAGCATTCTGAAGATAATATTCATTGTGAGCAGCAGGTCTGTGTTGGTTTTAGTTTTTTGTGGGTTTTTTTTTGTTGTTGTTTTTTCCCCAGGGCTACATTTTATAGCAATGGCATATATGCCAAATACAAGGCATTCTTCTCAGGGATGAAAACAACATAAGGCCTCTATGTGTTGCTTGCAGAAAAATCCTACTACAAACAGTTCTGTAATTTAATCAGTTAAAATAACTCATAAGAAGAACTATCATCTTTTACTTGGTACAGAGAA
This sequence comes from Gallus gallus, assembly GCF_016699485.2. NCBI lineage: Eukaryota > Metazoa > Chordata > Aves > Galliformes > Phasianidae > Gallus > Gallus gallus. The sequence goes on along the minus strand of NC_052534.1, from coordinate 89,377,566 downwards.
AAAAGTTTGAGTATTACAATTGCTAATCCTGAACTAATTAAGCCCTGATATTAGTAAGCCCTAATATTCCTAAGCCAAAATTTTAATGAGTCAACAAAAAATAAAAATACATGCATGCATGAGAACAGAAATAGAATTGAATTACAGCCTGTTTAGAACAAGATGACATGTATTTGCTCTCTATGTGTTCCTGTTTTTCTATGAGGCTGAATTTTGCTGAAAAATACAATATCATTCAAGATACAGCATCTGCTAACATGCTTGTACCAAGTTCAAATGTATAACACCGAAGAATGCTCACTGCTAAGACACTTTACCAATATAACACTTGAAGATGGAGGAAAATGAGGATTTGGAAAGTACTAGAAACAGACTACTTTATTATTTTCAGTCCTGGAGGATGAAAGAGACCAAGGAAAATATCTAACAAAGCGGCTATTACTCACAGGTTGAAACCACAGCTGCCCTTAAAAATCTTTTTAAAATGCCAACAAAGGAAAACAGAAACATGGATCTTTACAAAATCTCTCACTTACCATATTGAAGGTGCTTCTGTTCCACTGATCTCTAAGAAGTCGTATCCTTCTTCCAACTGGAAGTCAGTAAAGATCAAAGCAATAGTATCTCCTGGTTCAGCCAATATGGTCCAGGTGCAGTCAGCATTATTTTCGTACTCTGAAGGGAAGTGAGGACTTGAAATAGTTCCACTTGTCCCACGTAGTGTCCCTCCACATGCTCCTTCAGCTGATGAACAAAATAGTGATTACTAATGCAACTGCATTTTTAAATAAGTGAAGCATCATCCTCTTTCTGACATACTGAACCAAGCCCTTCTCTGCTGTGCATACAGCACCCACAAATATATAATATATACATACAGAGAAATAAAATTATCTCTTTCAGAACAAAACACAGAAAATCTTCTGGCCTTAAATCATCAGATATTTGATTTTGGTTTTTTGTTTTGTTTTGTTTTTGTTTTTGTTTTTCTTTAGCTCCAGAACAAACAAGGATGAATTTAGCAGAGACATCTAGTACAAGCTGATTTGAAGAAACTGTAGTTTGGTCCTATGAAATTATCCAAAGAAGTAGCCTAAGAAAAAGCTGAGCAGAGAATCACAGAAATTCAGTTTGGCTCTATGGTATGAATTTAAAAATAATTTTAATATTCTATTTAATTTCTTGTAACTGTAAAGAACTGTAGAAAAAAATATTCCTATAGATTAAAAATCTCACCTAATCTAAGAAGCATAATTAAAATCACATAATTCATTCTACAGTTATTTGTTCTGAATTGGGATGTTTACAGATGGCAAATAAATTCAGAATGCTTTGTTTCCAGATGGACTTTCTAAGGTTCACGTATCATCAGCTAATAATATTTCTTCTTTTTTTATGGTTACTAACTAAATTTTAAAAATACAGAACATAAGAATCTTTTGTTCAATCTGGAATGTTGTTCAGTATGCTAACAAAACAGAGATTTACCAGACTTTTTGTTGTTTTGCTTTTTCCCTAAGATTTTATTGAAAGCTTTGAAAATATTCCTAGTGTTACTAACATTGAGCATTAAAACACAATTAAAAACAAATAGACAAAAAAAAAATTGCGCATAACCCATGCAATTCAAAGATATAAAAAGTTAAAAACTCATGAAGTAGCTTTCAGTGCGTTACAATGTGGCTATGGAAGCTATAGCAACAGCAATTAAAAAATTTCTGCACAGGTGAATGATCAGATGATAAATGTTTCATTTTTTACCCATTTTATCATCTCTAGTTACTGCCATTATCATTAGGCATTATTTACATAAGATAAATGCATCTGGAGATTTAGAAACAAATACCTTGACAAGGTGCATGACACAAGGAACTTACAGTCTAATTAGCATAATATCTGAATAGCTAATTAAGGCAACATAAGGGTAGAAGTAGAACTGCTCCTTTCCATCACAGTTGAAAGCCTGTCAGTAAAAATGAGTTATAAGGGAAGATTTGAAGGAAAAAGGATTCGTTTGAAACAAAGGAAAAAGAAAACTGGCTGGACATTTTAAAAGGGAGACTACTGAATTAGGGTAAATAGATAATAAGGGACTAAAATTAAAGGGAGAAGTGGGAGCAAAGCAGAAACAGAATGTTGCATTTAATGCTAAAGCACTCTACAGGCCACTGGTGTGACCTGGTGTGACTCCCAAAAGAGGAGTAAAAGATGCTGAAGAGATTCAAACAATCTTTTTTTTTTTTCTTTTTTTTTTCTTTCCCATTTATTTGGTGTAAATCAGAGACTCAGAGAATCATATCATGGCTTGTGTCAGAAGGGACCTTAAAGATCATCTAGTTCCAACCCTTGCCGTGTACAAGGCTACCACCCACTAGATCAGGCTGCTCAGGGCCCCATCCAACCTATCCTTGAACACCTACAGGTATGGGGCATCCACAGCCTCTCTGAACAGCCTGCATCTCACTACCTGCTGAGTGAAAAATCTCTTCCTAACATCTAAGCTAAATCTTCCCTCGTTTAGTTTAAAACCATTCCTCCTTGTCCTATTACTATCTACTCATGTAAAAAGTTGGTCTTCCTCCAGTTGATAAGTTCCCTTAAGTACTGAAAGGCCACAATGAGATCTCCTCAGAGCATTCTCTAAGCCTGGCTCCCTCAGCCTGTCCTCCTAAGAGAAGTGTTCCAATCCTTTGATCATCTTTGTGGCTCTCCTCTGAACCCAGTCCATCAGTACCATGTGGCGGGAGCCCCAGACCTCACTGCAGTACTCCAAATGGGGCCTCACAAGGACAGATTGGGGAGGAAATACCTTCCCTTACCCTGATGAGCACTCCCCCTTTGATGCTGCCCAGGATACAGTTGGCCTTCTGGCCTGCAAGCACACAATATTGTTGGCTTGTATCAAGATTTTCATTCATTTTTCATTTACTCAAACCCCGAAGTCCTTCTCAAAAGGGCTGCTCTCAATGACTTATCCCAGTCTGTACATATCTGGGTTTACTCCAACCTTGCACTTGGCCTTGTTGAACGTCATTAGATTCACAAAGACCTATTTTTCAAGCCTGTCTAAGTCCCTTCAGATGACATGCCTCAACTACATGACTCAGTTTAGTGTCATCAACAAACCTGCTGAGGGTGCATTCAATCCCACAGTCTAGGTTTGTGATAAATATGTTAATAAGCACTGATCCCAGGACTGATCTTTGGGTGATACCACCCATGAGCCATTGACCAAAACCCTCTGGCTGCATACATCCAGCCAATTCTTTATCTACCAAATCATCCAGCCTTCAAATACATCTCTTCGATCTAGAGATGAGAATGTGGTGTGTAAATGTATACGTCCTTAGCTACCACAAACTTTATAAATGCTTCATAATTTCTTGGAACACAAACAGAGGAGGGCAGTTCTTTTCAATAAATGTAACGTCTTCTTGTCTGGGCCCTGTTATTTTTGTTCTCCCTCAGTTCCTGGCCTGCAATTCAGTGCATACTGAAAGAGCCATTGTGCCTCTGATGGGAAAGGCAAATGGGAAATTTAAAGAACTCATGGATAAAGTCAGGGATCAGAGTCAAATTCCTGATACACAGCACATTTAAAGATAAGAATTTTAAAAACATATAATATATAATAAGAAAGGAGAATCATGATTTGTTATCCAGTAATATCTAAAATGATGTTTTCTTCCCTTTTTATTTTAAACTCTATAGTTTTCAAGCACTTCACATAAGATCATCAACTAACAGAGCAAAGAACAAATTAACTTGATACATCTTCTGCCAATACTTCAGTACAGAAAGTAACAACTAGTTATTGATTTCCAGTGTAGTCATCATCCATATTAGAGTTTGAGTGAACCATTAAACAAAAAAACCTGCTGATTTCCACCTCTATTTTTTCAAGCTTTATGCTTGTTCATGTTTTGCCATAACTGTATGTATGTATGTGGAACTTTATATATTTAGTTAGCTAATTATTTTAGGAATCAAAATAAAAGAATGAATGGGATAGGAGTTCCAGATAATAAAAGCGTATAGGTTCTATCTGTACTTTTGAAAGACAGAAAGGATTCTTTTCTCATCCATATACTTACTAGGTCATTTGGAACTCTTTGGTACTGGCTACTTGTTATTATGCTTTGTTATGACAACATTCTCAGTGACATCATCAGTGACATTTGTGCTTAAAATGACATTAAGTAACATATTACTGGGAATTTCAGTGCTACCCACTATTTATGGTGCAGAGCACCGTTCTAACCTTTGAGCTGTGAAGCTTTGACTTTTACAGCTGACAAGGAAGGCTACATAGCTAATTATTTTTGGTAATCACATACAGAAGTCTAAATTTATATACTGTACACTATCAACAAAAGAATGGGGGATCTCAGGCTACTCCACCTATCTGCCCTGGAGTGATGCATAGCTTTTTAATCAATTCAAGAACAACATTTCTATGAAATCTGCAAGAAACCAAGTTAGCACAGAAGTAGAAAGTAGATATTAGTCAGTAGGAACACATAAATCTGTATTGCCACTGACATATGTTTTATGTTCCAAATCCTTGTGGTTTGCAGGCTTACTCACTCAGAGACAGCATCCACTCTAAGGCAACCAAACTGTTGAATGCTGTAACACAATAAATCACATAACAGTTAGTATAGGCAGGCAGGATGTGCCCACGCTAATTTTGGGTAGGTTTTGGCCTAGTGGGCATAAGTTGTATTTCACAAGAAGGCCTGAGAGCTAGTTGGCCTCTTGGATTGGTCAATCTCCTTGGCCAGTTTTCTCTATTTGATGCTTCTGTGAAGCTAGGACATTGCATGGAAATCTTAATGCATTGCTGTGGTTGGAGCAATTTCATAGGAGATATTGCCTCAGGCTTCAACAATTCAAACTCTTAAGTGATTAACAAATTGGTTCTTAAAACATGCAAGTAATTAATTCTAAGCACTCATGGTTATTTTGAAGTTGTGAGTAACTGCACAAACTGCTGTTTCTATCAGTGTAAATGACTACTTGAAGTGTAAAACTACAAATATTTGGACCTCTCAGTAGTAAGATTCAAGTGCTCAAAACTAAGAAAACATGCATATTAGATCAAGTATGCAGGCAAATGCATACGGCTTGCACCACTTGAAAAAAAAATACATACAGGAAATACAAGTAGTCTAGAAAAAACATTAGAAATTATACCATAGAATCATCAAATCGTAGAATGGCTTGGGTCAGAAGGGACCTTAAAGATCATCAAGTTCCAATCCCTCTGCCATGTACAGGGCTACCACCCACTAGATCAGGCTGCCCAGGGCCCCATCCAACCTATCCTTGAATGCCTCCAGGGATGGAGCATCTACAGCTCCTCTGGGCAGCCTGTGCCAGTACCTCACTACCTGATGAGTGAAAAATTTCTTCATAACATCTAAGCTAAATCTCCCCTCGTTTAGTTTAAAACCATTCCCACTTATTCTATCACTATCTACTTGTGTAAAAAGTTGATCTTTCTCCTGATGATAAGTTCCCTTAAGTACTGGAAGGCCGCAATGAGATCTCCTCAGAGCCTTTTCTTCTCCAGGCTGAACAAGCCCAGCTTGCTCAGCCTGTCCACATAAGAGAGGTGCTCCACTCCTCTGACCATCTTTGTGGCCCTCCTCTGGATCCACTCCAACAGTTCTGGGGCCCCCAGCTGGGACACAATACTCCAGGTGGACCTCACAACAGCAGTTCAGAGAGGGACAATCACCTCCTTTGACCTGTTCGTCATAACTCTTTTAATGGTGCCCAAGATCCAGTTGGCATTCCAGGCTGCAAGCACATACTGTTGGCTCATGAAGATGTATATGCAAATGAAAAGAATCACTATGTAATCATTGCAGATATTGAAAAATACTTTTATTTTTTTTCCTAAAAACTAGAAAGGATCTTTTCAAAAGAAATATAAGGACTGCCCTGAAAGTCATATATCCTATTTATTTCTATTATTATTTTATGTTGGCCCACAGCATCAGAGGTGGGTGCTTGAGATATGGCAATAGACATTGAACCTTCCAACCAATATTCTATTTATTTTTATTGCCACGTAATAAACAGCAGAAGAGCAGTCTGACAAAATGGTGGCTGGCATGGAAGTGTGTATGAAGCAAAGGTGTGTAAGTGAATTCCTCCATGTGTAAAAAATTGCACCCAGTGACATCTATTGATACCTTGTGAACGTTTATGGAGACCAACAGTGGATGTGAGCAAAGTGAGGTAGCAGGTAGTGTGTTTCAGCAGTGGCAACGAGAATATGAAAGACAAGCCACGTTCTGGACAGAAACACACAGCTGTAACATCATGAAACGCATCTCAATTAGTTAAGACACATAACTCAGCAGATTATGACCAGGGAACTCTGCAGAGAGTGAATATCAGCTTCCATGTGTTAGAAACTATGACAGCAACATTGTAACACTGAAAAGTTTGCACCAGGCGGATCACACTAATGCTCATGCAGGAACAGAAAGAACACCATATGCAAGTTTATCAGGTGCTACTGAACAAATATGAGGCTGAAGATAATAGTTTCCTGGATCACATCATTACCACTGACAAGCTATGGCGTCACCACTACAAGCTGGAGTCAAAATGGCAGTCCATAGAATAGTAACATCATAGTATCATAGTATCATAGAATGGCCTGGGTTGAAAAGGACCACAGTGATCATCTAGTTTCAACCTCCCTGCTACGTGCAGGGTCTCCAACCACTAGAGCAGGCTCCCCAGAGCCACACCCAGCCTGGCCTTGAATGCCTCCAGAGATGGGGCATCCACAACCTCCCTGAACCTGTTCCAGTGCTCCACCACCCCCTATGTAAAAAACTTCTTCCTAATATCCAACCTAAACCTCCCCTGTCTCAGTTTAAAACTATTCCCCCTTGTCCTGTCACTACCCACCCTTGTAAACAGCCACTTCCCTTCCTGTTTATATGCTCCCTTCAAGTACTGGAAGGCCATAATAAGGTGTCCCCAGAGCCTTCTCTTCTACAAGCTAAACAAGCCCAGTTCCCTCAACCTTTCTTCATAGTAGAGGTGCTCCAGCCCTCTGATCATCTTAGTGGCCCTCCTCTGGACCTGCTCCAAGAGCTCCACATCCTTCCTGTACTGGAGGCCGTAGGCCTGGACGCAGTACTCCAGGTGGGGCCTCACAAGAGCTGAGTAGAGGGACACAATCACCTCCCTTTCCCTGCTGGCCATTCCTTTTTTAATGCACCTCAGAACATAGTTGGCCTTCCGGGCTGCAAGCACATACTGCTGGCTCATGTTCAGCTTCTCATCATGAGAGTAGGGTTGCTCTCAAGATCTTCCCCCAGTTTGTATAAATACCTGGGCTTGCCCCAATCCAAGTGCAGCACCCTGCACTTGGTCTTATTGAACCTCATTAGGTTCTCGTGGGCCCACTTCTCTGGCCTGTCCAGGTCCCTCTGGATGGCTTCCCATCCTTCCAACGTGTCAACTGTAATGTTTTCCTTTTTCCAGTCACTGGGGACTTCATCAGACAGCCATGATCTTTCAAATATGATGGAGAACGGCTTGGCAACCACATCAGCCATCTCTTTCAGAACCCTGGGATAGACATCATCCGGCCGCATGGACTTATACACGATGTCATGAGGAGGATTCAGACCTGTTCCACCATTACAGTGGGACAGAAACCTCTCCTCACACCCTCACCTAGAGGCTCGTGGTCCTGGCAGACACAGAAAGCCCGACCACACGTGAAGACTGAGGCAAAGCACTCACTGAGTACCTCAGCTTTTTCTGTGTCTGAGGAAGCCAGCTCCCCATTGCCTTTCATCAGAGGGGGAACACTCTCCTTGGCCCATCTCCTCCTGCCTATGTACCTGTAGAACCCCTTCTTGTTATCTTTCAAATCCCTTGCCAAGTTCAGCTCCATCTGCACCTTGGCTTTCCTAATCCTATTTCTATACACACGGACAACATGTGAATGCCTCATTGAATAAAAAGTTCATGATGCACCCCTCAGTGAGTAAAGTGATGTGCACTGTCTTTTGGGGTAGGAAAGGGGTGCTACTTCTAGATTTCCTGGAAACCTGGACAAACCTTCAACTTTATTATCTACATCACAATGCTGACTAAGCTGAAGGCTCAAACATCCAGTCAGGACAGAGAAGAAGATAACCTTCTGTAAGAGACTATTCTTTGATATCATTGACTCAAAGTTTGCTGAGGAACAAGTCCAGGCAAGTCCTGGGCAAAGGCAGAGAAATCTTTTGTCTTGAGGACACTGATGGACAGGTCCTGGCTAAGGATTGTGAAATCCTCTAAGGAGCACAGATGGACAAGGCCAGGGGCAACGAGAGAGAGATAAGCTGCTGCTAATGGCCGGGAAACAGTCTTTTTGTGGGGACTTATCTCGAGGAAGATGGACATCTCAGGAGGTATGCACAGGACTCTTGCTCAAGCACCCAGGAATGTCACGTAGTCAGCAGAAAATGGAGGATAAAAGAGGGTCCAACAACCACGGCTGCGTGGAGACTGATCTCTCACCACAATGTAGAGGTTTATCTCTCACCTCGACAGACTTGAGGGGTTCTCTGCCATCTGATCTCTCACCACAACAGGGAGGCTGATCTCTCATGATCTCTCACCACGACACGAGCTTTCTGCCTTCAGATCCTTCTCTACGGACCGTTTGCTGACGGACTTCCCTGGGCCTGCTACCTGAGACCTGCTGCTTCCTCCCTGACTTACTCGGCGGCTTCTTCTGGACCCACCCGGTACCTGCACTCTCTTGTTGCCCAAGACCAGCCTCGCTGCTCCTGCCCTTCGGCCTCAGACCGTTGGAACGTCGTGCAACGGGACTGCTGCTGGATCCTGGTGGTGACTATCCCCGCTTTACGCAATTCTTGCCTCTTTCTATCTTTTCTATCGCTCGCCTTCCCTTCCCCATCACCCCAATCCTTAATAGTGTCCGTCCTCCCCTTTCTTCATCTCCCTTATTAACATTTGTAATAAACTGGTCGGACCAACATTTGAACCGTTGTTTCTTAATCTCATGCCGGGCATACTTATTTCAAAGAACCTCCTCTCCCCCCTATAAATTGGAGCAAGACATTTTTTTATGGCGTATAAATTGGAGCGAGACACCTTCTTCCAGCAACATGGTAACACCAGGCCCCTAACTAATGCCAAGACCCTGGAGAATACTGGCAATCTTAGCTGGTCTGTCCCATTAGACTCACCATACAGTCCCAACTTTGCACCTTCCAACTTTCATTGGTGCAGAGAAATGCAAGATGGACTGTGTGGGCAACATCTTCAGAGTAATGATGTCATCATAGCAGCTGTGAAACAGTGGGTCACCACCACCAGTGCAGATTTTTACGAGCACGGCATCCCGGCTCTAGTTCATCACTGGCATTAATGCAAAGCTAATGATGATGTCTGTGTTGAAAAATGGTGCTTAGTAGCTGAGAATTAGCTGTATCAAATGGCTGTAGTAGCTGTTGTAGTCTCCATGGAAATAAATAGAAGACATTACTTTTGGAGCAATCTACGTTACAATCTGATAACTTTGGCAAGCTGTTCTGCATAAATTAGATTTTGCTATAAATAAGTACTGCTAAGCAGATATCCAAGGATGGGCACAAAACAGCTATGTTAGCAAAGTTCCTTATTTAACTTGTTTAGCTATGGTTTTTTTTTTTTTTTTTTTGAACATTCAATCACTTTTACTGGATTTCCCTTTCCTTCTGCCACAAACAACTTCAAAACTGAAACGTACTCTATATGCTCTTTTTTTATTAAAAAATAATAATACTAACTCAAGTAACAAATGTTAATCTGTTGCATAACAATCTTTTAAAAGTAATTTGGAATCTGAATTGAAATTATCATGATCAATTACTCATATTCAGTTTATACTAAGAGGTCTTTGTGTGAAAGATTGTTTTAATGCATTGCTGTTGTAACAGATCTGATAAAAACATAGTTGTGAATTAAAATACAAAATTCATAGTAATATTTTTTTTCCTGTTATGTCACTTGTAGTCATTTCCTTACTCCTTATCACATGCAACAGAATAGATGAAATTAAAACCTTAAGTGACATTTTATAAATTCTCATTGAATGACATATTGTCATTTCAAGTCACATTTTGTAAGGCTTATCAATTAAAGAAAATGGCAGCTTCAGACAGTTCTAAATGAACCATGGTCGCAAATTATTTAGTATGGCTTATTAAAAATATCACTGAAGCAGTTCTTTATACAATTCTTTATTTAATGGCATTTTTCTGTAGCACATCTATGAAAAAGTAGAAAATCGTACCTCAGTAAAATTCTTCAGTGAAGAAAAGACAGCTATGAAATAATCATAATCAATTACTTTCACAGATACATGATTGGATATTTGAAATATGGTAAATATAAGGAGTTAGTTAAATTAATTTTTTTTTAATAAGACTTCAAAATTACAATTTTAAAATGTCTTACTACTAAAAAACTAAAAACAAGCAATAGTACACCAGTGCCAAGTTTAAAAATAAATCTTAGCATGTCATTGCCAACTGTCAAGCTGCTGAACAGACAGATTCATAAAGTCCAAAATCATGGGTAAGTGTTAAAATGGCTTAGCAATAAACATTCATCAAACAACTCACTGATCTTGTCTAAATCTCATCTAGGTGAGCCAACTATTTAACCATCAAAAGATACAGTCCCCACTTGCTCATATTCTATCATGCTTTAGTCTTGCATAGACCTTATTTGATAATTATAGGAAAAGGAGGAATGGTTTTAAACTTAGAAAGGGGAGATTTATGATAGGTGTTACGAAGAAATTCTTTATTCAAAGCACAGTGAAGCACTGGAACAGGCTGCCCAGAGGAGCTGTGGATGCGTCATCCCTTGAGGCATCCAAGGCCAGGTGGGATGAAGCCCTGGGCTGCCTGATCTAGTGGATGGAAACCTTGTCCACGGAAGAGAGGTTGCAATAGGTCTTCAAGGCCCCTTCCAACCCAAGACATAATATGATTCCATTATTCATCTTGGATAGTTAGAAAGCCAAATACTGTCCTTCTTTTCTGTGTTCTAAGAACTAGAAACATGTCAAAAGATTACTTTTTCTTTCCAATAATTACTTGAATCTAGAGGTACTGTAGCTTAGATGAGTGTCTTTATCAGTTTGTCTCTCTCAGTTTCTTCATTTGCTGTTGATTAAATAAATAATCTTTAACCCATGCATCTAAGACGAATTGGAAACTTCAAAGCAATTCAGATTTCTTTTCAAGTATAATGGGATTTTGTTAAAATTGCAGAAAGTATTGTGGTTAGCTACCTACTAAACTGGCAGAAAAGTCCAGTTACTAACTGACAGTATGTGCTTGAGCAAACAGAATCCAAACCCCAACTCTGCTACAATTATCTTGCAAAAAACATGATTTTAAAAAAAGATAACAAACTTAAGACTTTGGACAATTAACCATCAGTTTGTAATCTCATCCTCTGTGTCCTACAGAAATAAAAGATCAGTCTTCTGGATATCTTGTAAAGACTCCTTTCAATTAAGCACTGTAAACCCTTTTCTGGTGATATGATAGTCCTTCACTTGAGAATATGATTTGTTTTCGTTGTTTTGGTTTTTTGTTGTTGTTGTTGTTTTTTAATACTGATAGGGATTCCCTAAAATAACGATCTACAACAAATTAATAGTGGAGTCCTAATTTTGAAGCAAAAAGGAAGAATGTTGAACTCTTACAGGATAAATTAATATAAAATGCAAGTAAAACATGCAATAATCATTAACTAGGAACTTTAATCCAGTTATTTCCAAAAGTTCACGTGTAGTTATACAATCCTTCATCATTATGACTGTCTCAGATTTTTGTTTCATTCTTAGCAAGTTGTATCTCTTTCCCTGTTGTTTACTTTAGTTCATATTCATAAGGGTCAGAATGAAACCTTTACCCTTCTTTGACTTTTCTATGCTGGTCTGGGTAGCTTCACTATGTTTCCATTGCACTGTTCATCTCACTTTTCGCTCCTTGTCTGCATTTCTTAGATATCTTACTGTACAAATTCTATTATCACCTTTGACCTGGTATCAATTCACATTTTCATTGGGTCCCTCCATACCTACTGACAGAAGTCTGAACAAAAAATATAAACATAAATTTATCTGTGTATACACACACACACAAAAATATACTTGTTGCTGTGTCCATATCTCTGATGGGTGTGCATTATTCTATAATTAAATAGTATTACCCTATCTGCATTCCACTAAATACTTCTCTGACTTCTTATTTGACCAATTCCACCAATTCCAACTACTTTCATTCATCTTTGATTTAATTTAAACATTGCACTATTTCAGAGTATTTTGAAAAAAAGAACAAAATTGCTCAGGCAGGAATCTGGTATTTTACTCTAAAACTATGTTCCACTTTATCCTGTACTGTAATGCAAAATCAATACAGAGATTCCCCCCCCCCCCCCCCCCCCACTGCTATGCATTTCAAAAAACTTTCAGAAAACAGTTTAGGAGAGAGAAAGAAAAACTTCTGGGGTAATATGATAGCTTTTGTTGAGGCTGTCACTGCATGTTGTTTCTTAATTCAATAATAAAATGTACAGGCAAAAAACTGGAGACAAAATCTATCCAATAGCCTTTCTGGGCATAGTGGTGTATATACGATCTTGTAATGCAGGTTCAAGTGGGTCTTCAACCCATATCACACCTAAAATTAATATTTTCTGACTTTTATCCTGTTCTGGAAGTAGGATACTGATTAGACTTAAGCTATTAGCTTAATAACCTTTTCCTAGGGATGTTCGTGTGTTTTCTTTTCTTTTGTTCTATGGTTGTTTTATCAGACTCTGAATTTATCTAATGAGGTTAATGAAAAAAAAAAATAGCTGTAGAGGTAGGAAACTAGAATCATAAGCTAAGTCCTCTAGAATTTTACCTACAGAGCAATCCTGAGAGTGAGAACCATACCATCAACATGTTTTATATACATTTGGAAACATAGATAATTGATTGGGTCCTGATTTTTTTTTTCCTCCTCCTTAAACTTATAAAATCATACTGGCTTGATCCTCAGAATCTGAATAGAAATTACAAGGACATGAGGGAATTACTTGCTACTTTGTAAGTATGAACAGCATGATGAACTTCAATTTCAACTTGGTAGGTGTTTAAAAATATGAGTTCTGAATCTCTGTATTCAATTTTCTAACTCTATAGTTAATCATAAAATCTTCTCTTCCTTTACCTATTCTAACACCTTCATTATATGTTATTCAAAAATCATTTCTCCAATAATTGATTTAAATCTGGAACCTATTACTTGATCCTTGTGTAAACTATGTGTCAGAAATGTACATTACTTGTTCATTTTATTCTTATAGAACGGGTAGTATAATATATTACATGGTCGTCTTCTCGTAGCTATTTTCGTTGTGTGAAAAAGCTTACAATTATAATGGCACCAATCCAACTTGTATTCCTAATGTTAGCTTCATAAAAATCAAGTCTCATATACCTATAATCAACTAGAGATTCTCAGAATTACTGAAAATTGAGAACCTAATCATACAAAGTTCTTCTTAGAAATAGCCACATGCCATAAAGTGGCTATTAGTGAAGTTACTGCCAAGCACGAAATTGATTTTCAAAATATTTCAAAATTTACTGCATAATACTGCAACCCCAAGAAGAAAGAAGACCCCGTGACACTGTTACAGTGGCTAAGACAGAGACAACAAAGAACTTTTCATTCTGCAGGGCAAAAAAGCAGAAGAATTTATATGGATCACTGAATGATACACCTTGACAATTACTTTAAGACAACAAATTTGTAAACCATATTTTTGCCATAAATTCTTGGTAAAATTATTGGCTAACTTCTAACAACAACGAGTTCTAAACACAGCTTCATCTTCTCAGAATTTGAACTTCTCATTTGTTGTTGTCTAGGTTTTTTTTTTCTATCATTTTCAGTTTGGAAACTACCATAATTTTACACCAAAAAATCACTGTTTATTGAGGGATTACAATAAATAAATAAATAAATAGTATTTTAACACATAAATCATCAAAACTTTCTAAGAATGACACTGGCTAAATCATTCTAATCTCTGATCAGAATTCATTATAAGCCATCACAATTCATTTCTGTCTCATTACTCTCTGCACGGCTATACTGACTAGAAGACAAAAAGCAATATTATGGATACAAGAATGAACACTGTATCTATCTTCCTTAGAGTCAGAAATTCACTATGAATTTTTCTAGTAGAAACAGCATTTGCTCAGTTATACAATGTGAAGTTACTTGACACCAGCTTCTTAAAGTTTCTCAAAATATTAAGCAACAAAATTGCAGAAAATAGTAGTTTACAGCATCAGTTAAACATGCAACAGAGAATAAGGATACTACTACTATTTTTATATTTATATATGTGTGTGTACATATATGTGTGTGTGTGTGTACATATATTATATACATTATATATATTATGTATACATTATATATACATTATTATTTATATAATAATTATACATTATTATTTATATAATAATGTATATAATTCATATAATATAATACATATAATGTATTATATAATACAATATAGTAGATTAAAAATAAAGCTACATTAAATATATAATGTATATATAATATGCATTATATGAAATTATAATTATATATTATATAAAAAATTATATATCATATTACATATGTAAAATTATATTTTATAAAATTATTATATATTATAATATATTGCATTATAGATAGTTATATTTTTATAAAATTATATATAATATATGATCTAATATATATATAATTATAATTACATATAATGTAGCTTTATTTTTAATCTACTATATTATCTTGCACAGACGCAGTGGAATGTTTCTATCATTTTCATTAAAATGTGTGTTCATGAAAATTACTCGAAGAAAATGGTAGCATTCTTTTCTCAAATACATAGAGAATAGAAAGGACTAGCCCCTTCTATGTCTTTATGTTTCAGAGTGATGAAATTAATTAAATAAGGAATGCTCAATATCCATCATAAACTTCAAAGCCCACATGAATTGAAAAATGAATCCACTAAGTCAATGTTTCAACATACAGAAATCAATTGTTAAGAAATCAACTGTTAAATAACTATTGTGCTATGATTTGCATTTCTTGGCAGAAGCTACACAAGAGTCTTTCCTTTCATAGAAGTTCTATATCAGCTGTAGAACACTATTTGAGTTTTTATTAACAGGTTAAATTCACAAAATTTCAAATCATGAGCAAAATTTCATTCCTGCTAGAGACATTTGTATGTACAGGGTCAGATTTCCTGTACTTACATCAGCAAATACTATCAAATAGGGCATCATCTGCAGAATCTGCAGAAAGAGAACAGATGTTTAGTAGACACTGATGAAACTATGAACTTACAACCTTTTTTTTTTTTTTTTCCCCCTCCTGAAACTTGTTCTTACTAGAAGGATAAAGTCACAGTTAGGATCAGACAACCAAAAGGTTAGAAAAGATGCTTTCTTGTAGCATTCAAAGCAATGATTAAAAAAAAAAATTCTTTGTTGCATACCGATTGAAACTGAATACAAGCAGGAGACATTACCCAAATCTCTGTTTCTCTCATGGTTATTAACTCTTGTATTTTCTTTTTTGCACTAATGTTTATAAAATAGTTATTTGCTGTGAGGAACCGTATTATTAGCTGATTCAGTCGCAATAAACCTTTACAAATTATTACAGAAGACAACTGCTTTCCTTTGTTGCTCAACCACATACCTACCAATAATGTTGCCAAGGGAGAATTTGAGCAGTAAAGGTCGTTGACATGGCTCTGCGCTAAGGCTGATAGGCACAGAAGCCCAAACGGGTTCTTGATGCAAGGGGAAAAGCTCAGCCAAGAGTGTCATACTCCTGCAGAACACTTGACCAAACAACTTGCTCAGCATCAGGGCTTTGAGCTATTCAACCACAGGATCTTCTTCAAGGAATGAGGTCTGCAGGAGTGACATAAGTTCTGCCTGGCAAAAGTGAGGAGAGCTCCAAACTAAGTTTATCACAGACACAGTTCAAAACCTACAGGGGTATGGGAGAACAGGCTCAGAAAATACAACATGGGGCAGGGCAAAGTTAGTCTATTTCTTTTCTCCTATTTCTTTTCTCCTCAGAAAGCAACATGACTAGAAGCTCAGTTCATGTGCCTGTGCACAGAAATTTGTTACATGAGAAGGAAGCACAGTGGACAAACTGGAAGTACACACAAAACTGTGGTGTCATTGAGATTACAGAGAGTTAGTAGGAAAGCTCACCTGCCTGGAGTGCTGTGATGGATGGACACAGGCTTTTAGGAAAAGTGAAAAGAAAAGGAGAAGCTGTACCCCATGCAAAGTAGGACCTTGAATGAACAGAGGTTTGCTGTACAGAGAGGGAGAAGCCAAAAGGGAAGTCATGTTGAATGTCTACTACAGACATTAAATGTTAAGAAGATCAAGAAAAAAAATGATTAAAAACTTTAAATTACTAAGCTTCTCAATTACATATTCAGGTTCTTACTGGAGACTTTAATCACCTCACCATCTCTATGGATGGCAGCACAGCAAATGGCCAGCAATACACTAGATTCCTGAGTTCACTGGGAAGAAATTTCTTTTTAATGCAGGCACTGGACAAAGCAATTAGTGTAGAAACAAAGCACAATTCAAAGAAGTGATACTCAATGCCAGCTGCAAATCTAATAACTACAAGTTGAAAATTCTGAGAGGTGTGAGGAAGGCAAGTAATATTATAAACTCCTTGGAGTTCAGCAGAACAGATTTTAAGTTGCTTGTGAAGTGGTAGACAGGCTCTCATGGGATAATGCCTTGAAGAGCTAGAGGGCCCAGGGGAGCTTGTTTGACTTCAAGGGCAGCTTCCTCAAAGCTCAAGAGTGATCCATCTCTTTCTGTACATAAATGAGTAGTCACAGAAGGAGGCTGCTTAGGGCTGAACAGGGAATTCCTGACTGAGGTACTTTATCTCAAATGCAAAACAGTAGCATACAAAAGGTGAAAGAAGGGACAAGCTACTCAACAGAAACATAGAAGTATTGCTCAGAAACATGGAGATAAAAGGAGAAAGGTCAAAACTTAGAAGGAATGAAACTGCTGAGGAATGTGAAGAGTAGACATTCTATAAACCATTCTACATGTATTTCTACTTCAAAAGGAAACTGAGGGATATGGCAAAAGTTCCACTCTGGCTTCCAAATTCACAATAAAACTGAGAAGTTTTAGGGAGAAAACTAGTAACCAAAACAGCAGGAGCAATTTAGAGACTATAAAATAAATGGGATGTGTGCAACTTCACGCTACTTAACAGTATGCATCTAGGAGCTCTTGGTCTGCCGCAGTGTAAAGCTGTTCTTTAACATCTTCCAAAGGCAGCGAAGATCAAGTGTGATGCACAATGACTGGAGAAAATATACATTATTATTTCTCGTTTTCAAAAAAGGCAAGAACAACCTCTAGCAACTGCAGTTCTCTCAAGCTCACATCAGATCGCCAGAAGATTATGAAGAATGTCTTTATGAAAATCCTTCCAAAACACATGAAGCTCAAGCAGGTGACTGGGAAAAGACAGCTTTTGTCAATGCAAAACTTTAGGTTAAGGAATTGTTGGACGAGATCTCCTCGGAAGAAGTCCTTAGAGACAAAGTTGTGGATCAAGGCTGGCTACTCTTTAAGGATGCGTTTCTGAGAACAGAAGCTCTCCATCTCTCAGAACAAGAAAGCAGACAGAGAAGGCAGCAAATCAGCATGGCTTGGCAAGGACCTGCTGTCAAACTGAGGGACAAAAAGGGAGAGTACAGGCAGAGGAAGTAAGGATATGTCCCCAGGGAAAAATACAGGAATGCTATCTGAACATATAGAGATGGAATTAGGACAGCCAAGGCACGGATGGAACTGAGCTTGGTGAGCGACGTTAAAAACAACAAGAAGGAATTCTACAGGTGCATAGATAAGAAGAGAAAGGCCAAAGAGAGCATGCCTCCTCTGATAAATAAGAAGAACTGGCTACAACTGATACAGAGAAGGCTAAAGTACTTAATGAGTTATTTGCCTCAGTTTTCACTGGCAGCCAGGATTCCCACATCTCTGATCTTGAACCTCTAGGTGGGAACTGGGGGAGCAAACTCTCTCATAGTGTAAGAGTAGAGCAAGTCTGAGACTGCTTCATGAGACTGCATGTGTACAAGTCCATGGGGTCAGACTACAAGCATATCAGGGTCCTAAAGGAGCTGGCTGATGTGGTTACCAAGCCAGCCTCCATCATATTTGAAAATACATGACTGTCAGGCAAAGTCACTGGGGACTGGAAAAAAATAGAAACAGCATTCCAATTTAAAATAAATGGAAGAAGGGAGGTCCAGGGAACTATAGGGAACTGACAAACCTCACCTGTGTGCCTGGGAAGATCATGGAACAGATCCTCCTGGAAGACATGTTAAGGCACACAAGGGATGAGCATGTGATCCAAGACAAACAGCACAGCTTCACCAAGGGAAGGTCATGCCTGATCAATCTGTTGGCCTTCTATGATGGAATGACAGCATCGGTGGACAAAGTTTCCTCATCTGCAGTAGTGTGTCCAAGTCTGGGGCCCCCAGCTCAGGAAAGATGTGGAGCTTCGGGAGAGGGTCCAGAGGAGGCCAACAAAGATACTCAGAGGGATGGGGCACCTCTCCTATGAAGACTGGCTTAAGGAAATGTGCTTGTTCAGTCCGAAAAGGAGAATTCTGTGGGGAGACCTTGCTGCAGTCTTTCAGTGCTTAAAGGGAGTTTACAAACATGAGGGAAATCAATTTTTTAAATGAGTAGATAGTGATGAAACAAGGAGGAATGGTTTTAAACTAAAGGAGAGAAGATTTACATTAGATACCAGGGGAAAGTTTTTGTTTGTTTGTTTACTGAGTAAGTGGTGAGATGCTGGAACAGGTTGCCCAGAGAGACTGTGGATGACCCATCCCTGAAGGTGTTTAAGGCCAGGCTGGATGGGGCCCTCAGCAATCTGATCTAGTACTTGATCTAGCAGTTGGCAACCCTGCCTACGGCAAGGGGAGTGGGAACTTGATGATCTTTGAGGTCCCTTCCAAATCAAGCCATTCTATGATTCTATGAAATTATTCTTGGCCAGCCTGATCGCCTTCTCTGATTTTCACAACACTGTTCCCCACTGTATCCCTGTAGCCAAACTGAGGGCATATGGTTTGGTTTTGCATGAAAAACTGACTAGACCATCAGGTCAGATGTTAGAGACCAATTGTTCAAACTCAAGCTAGTGGTCAGTTTATCACAGCATTCCTCAGGTATTTCAACTGGGGATGAATCTATATAATTTGTTCATCGTGGATCTGGAGTACAGGATTGAATGCACCCTGAAGAGGTTTGCAGATGGCACCCTTTAGGGCATGACAGATATTTAGACAAACTTATACAAGATGGGAAAACAAGCAGAGAATCTCATTAATTTCAAAAGAGAAATGCAAAGTTCTGCAGCTTGAACAGGATCGTGCCATTCAAGAATACTTGCTAGGTTGCAGCTCTGACAAAATCATTTAGTGAAGCACAAACTGAGTTAGCTGGACACAAAAATCAGCCTCATATTGGGTTGCATCAGCAAGAACATAGCCAGCATCTGAAGAAAAATTATTAGCTTATCTGTTAAATACTAGTGAGGCCCTGTCTGGAATACTGTGTCCAATATCCTACAGTCCAAAAATGTATTAACAGACTAGAAAAATCTATAGAAAGGCACTGTTTAATTGATTCTTGATATTTTAAAGATGTTTCATGACTTATATTTTACCTCTGCAAAAAGGAACTGGAAAATCCCACGATGCACCATTTCCAGGACTCACAATACATGTCAACATGGCATGGCCTTCTAAGATGTAACCAGAGATACAGCTATATCGGATTTTATCTCCAATGTTGAATCTTGTTCCATGAAGTACTCCTTTAGGTATTTCTCCTGGGTTGCCACATGTATGACTAGGTAATACTGTTAAAGAAAAAAGGAAAAAAAATATTGATAAAATTTGCAGAAAGAAGTAATAAATGCTAGTCAAACAGTTGTCACTAAATAATTGCTTATTTTTTTATTGTTTTAAACAGTATTCTTTACACAAATTAAGTGAAATGTATTGTACTTTTGAACAAAGAGTAAACTCTCCTTCAAGATATTTTTTAAAAAAGAGAACAGTTTCATTTACATCATTCTTTTATGAGATAAATCTCATAATCTTGTATAAATATTAGCCACATAAAAAAGCCATATAACACTCTAATGAAAGATGAGATAGATGAATACTCTACCAATGCAGCAGATTGAAAAAGTAAAATTTCTATCCATTATAGGAACTACTTAGGGTTGAGTGAGTACCTACCAAAGCTAGAAACAAACAATATTATATTCAACTTCTTTTCTGCTGTTTCAGCAGCCTTTAGAGAATAGGGTATTTATTTGGACTAGCTCAACCACACTGAAGAGAAAGTTGAAGTTCAATTCACGTATATGAGAATGAATACATATAAAATTACTTACGCTAAAGGAAGGTGATTTTAATACATGGGAATAACTGGAAGAATACAGAGACTAACTTGCCTTCCAAAAAGTTGGCACCAATGATCCATTATATTCTACAGCTATATTTTATATCCCTACATACTACTCTCTCTTTGCAATTTTGCCTTTTTATGCTCTTCTAGTCATGGTAGGTTAATAGAGGTAATTTTGCAAAACAAGTCAAATAAAAAAAAATTTTGCATGGTTTGGGCACAGGAGAGTGCCTACATTTGAAACAAGAGTCTCTTTTGCCTTTATATTCAAGTCAAAACACTTTTTAAAAACACTATAAAACAAGGTAGTCCTTACGCAGCAAAATTTGCACAACATAGAGCTCAGCAGTTTTTATTATTATGGGTGAGCATGCTACCAAAAAAACACCACTTTATTCAAAAATAATATGATTTCTGATAAAATACAGTCCCAATGAAGGGTTATCAAGGCGAATCTGCATCAGTCTTACACATGACCACTGGCAATGGCTAACTGTTGAAACTGTATTGCAACAAGTTAGGCTTTTGTCTTTGTACAGGTAAGTTTTTTCCTCCTTTTCTTACCACTACATCTGCCAAGAACCCCTAGAAAAAAATGGAATTTGGCATCCTGAAACTAGCATGCATTTTACCATAACCTCCTAAGAAACAGTAAAAGATGAGTGATCTGAGAATGACAGCTATGTTCAATAATACATGTAATAGTTCACAGGATTTCACCACTTGTCAAGATCAAGCAGTTAACTACATTATTTATGTGCTTTTCTAAAATTTTCATTGAAGTATATTGAGGTAGCTGCAGTTTTCCCTTTGCATACATTTAACTGCTTCTAGTCTGGACCTGAAAAGAATTGACTTTTGAAGGTTTGTAACTAAGAAAAATAATTTTATCTTTGGATTATGACAGTACTAGCTGAGCAAAGCTATCATACGCAAAGGTTACATAAGTTCATTATTGCCAAGTTTTAGCAAGAGACTCCTATTTTTCTAAGGTTACTGGAGTTTACTTTCCACAGGATTGAGAATTTGCATCTCTTCCTGAAGGAAGCCAGGTGAATTGCTAATGTCACCGTATCTTTAATTATTAAACTACAAAATCATTTGATGTTTACTGTACACTGAGAATAATTTTAGATTATACTGCATTAAAACACTGAGGCTAGTGTTTTTCTTTTTAGATTTACCCAACTTGTTAGAATATTCTCACATAGCATACTTTATTCTTTTTTCTTCTTCTTCTTCTTTTTCTTTTTTTTTTTTTTCCCAATTTAGAAGAAAAATTTCAGGATTTTCAGGAAGAAATCCAGTTAGTCTGAATATTTTAAAAGAGAAGATATGCACAATGGAATAGCCAAGCAGATCCACCTCTTAAGATTTCTTCCTCATGAGTCTATCTTGACCAGTAAGATTGATGTAAGAATCTGTGTTGATCTATACTGGAAAATGAAGTCAATCTGGAGTCTTGTGCAGTAAGATGTATTCACGAAAGTACTTCTAAAACATACGTAATGTATAAGGAAGGACTCTCTGTACAGTATAAACCTTTTACTGCGGCCATTGTCTGTATCTATGTGAATAAAGAGCTTAAAATAGAACTGCTTAACAAAGTCATATGATCAAAATCTCTACTGTTATCTATTAATTTGTTAACATATCATATTAAAATAACTATTTGCATGTTATATTTATTTTTTAGAAAAGTGTTCAAAAAATTTTAACGTATATAATAACATTAATATTCATTATCAGATAGTTGCAAAAGGCTACACCACAGCAGGACTGTAAAACACAGCAGAGAAATTGCACCATTTTCAACAATATACAAATAATCAAATAGAAATTGTTAAATAAACCTTATTGAACACAAGTATCCATTCTCAGGTGGCACCTATCAGATTATTTATTTACATGGTCTTTTCAAGATCTTTTTGCAACACAGGCCTTTTGAAAACATATTTATAGCATCCTGAACAAAGTTATCCTTTGCTTTCACTGACTGAGTTTTCATTATTGGATACACTAGATTTCATTATCCATTCATTCCCAATCACATGCTCATTGTAACAGAGAAAAAAGGACTAAAATTAGACAGCACTGATTGATGAAGAACACGTATATATAGTGTCATGCTTATGGCCTTACTATGCTTATTAAACTTAAGTGTAATAATCTTAAACGTAAGCAGTGCCTATATATTTTTGCAATGCTTACTTCAAATCTGTCATGAGAACTACTGCCAACAAAATGCCCTGTTTTGGTAAGATGTATTTTGAATTAAAAGGTCAAATTAAAAAATATATATATTTTTAATATATTTTGAAGATTTTGAGGTCTCTGGCATCCAACTTCTGTAATTAGGCATCTAGATTTGAAATTGGTTATAAAACCATTAAAATTAACTTGCTAATTGTTGCTGAAAATACTGGTTGGAAGCTCAGTCTGGCAATGACTTCAGGAGAACAATAATTGGGATTTTTTTATTTTTTTATTTTATTTATTTTTTACAGATATCGCAATCAACAGCTATATTGCAAAAACTGCCCAGAGGCCTTAATATCAAAAAGCTCAGACTGCTATTCTCACTTAGAAGATATTGGATTTATCCGTTTGTGAGTCAGTTGGTAAACTTTTACAAGCCAATAATATAAATGGTAGTCAGAACTTGAAAACAACAACTGAGAAAATTTTTAATTCAAACCAGAAAATAAATAAATAAATAAAGGAGGAAGTTTTTTCCTTAACTATCTATAGGTTTATAAGTCTTTATCTGTTATATGTTCTCTTTCCTGTTCTTCTTGAAAAGACTGAAAAAGTTTTCTAAAGTTGCACCTATGGTCAGCCAAATGTTATTGCAAACATACTTAGTTTCTGTTGTCTCATAATTCCTCTATTACAGTCCCATATCCCCATTACAATCTTCTACTGGGGACACAAAAGAAAAAACACACAAAGGAAAAAAAAGCTTAAGAAGGGGAAGAAAGAAAGAAACTGTAAGGAAGAAGTCAGAGTTTCTTGACAGAAGCTCTGGCATTGCAAAGTTGGTAGGAATTTTAGAAGTAGGTAGAAAAATCAGATACATATTAAAATTCAGAACTGATGTCAGGTTGTTTCACTGATGTGATGAAGAACACATCATTTCCTGTCCACGTGGATAACTTACATATTGGACTTCGGTTTTATGTTAAATTTATGCACAAATGTAGAACTATTCTTCCAAAGTTATGGAAAAAGAAAACAATTTGTAAAGAAAGCAATAACTGTACTCATTATGAAAAGATGCTAGCAAAGAGGAGAGGAAAATAACGTTAAGTTTTCTTACACAAATGAAACTGAAACAAACAAACAAAAAAAATCTATGTTTCAAGTCAGAAAAGTAGCCTAATTTGAAAAGGAATGTACAGAAAAAAATAGTAGCCTTTCAATCTACAAAACTAAAAGTACTCTACTGAACAAAAGATGGATTCAAATATGTTTTATGATTCTATGTATATGTATACATATATACACAACTATATGTATGCACTCCATTTAAACAAACAAAATCTGGATCTGGAAATAATATAAATCATTTTTCCAAAGGATAGGTAGTGCAATTTGCTTTGAAACATTAATTTTGAAGAATACTAGATAACCACGATTGCCATTTCTACCCAGGAAAAGACTACAAAGTCAATATATTGATTTTTTTTTTTTTTAACTTCTAATGCCTTACATTAAACTCTATTAAAGTACATTTTGACCTTTCTTTCTTAAATAATCAAGAATGTTAGATCAATTGAAAAGCATGTAATATTTCACTGTCCATTTATTAAACTTCTTCCTTTTTATTTCCAGAAGCAATGTACAGTGAATAGGTAATTGATCTATCAGTTCTGACTTCCACATTGGTATGGAATACAGCAAATGGGTACAGGTCATTTGTTACAGAATTATGTAGTAACAGAAATAGCATAGTCCTATCCCTTTTAAAAATTCTCACCAACCACCCCTACAGTGAAGCACCCTTTCCTAACACCCAACCTGACACTCCACTGATGCAGCTCCATATCATAGCCTCAGGTCCTGTCCATGTCAACAAAGAGAAGAGCTAAGTGCTGCCTAAGCAGTACGGGGGAAGGTTACAGAACAGATCAGCTTGAATGAGACCATAGGGCATGTGTGGGACAACCAGGGGACCAGACCCAGCTAGCATGGGTTCACGAAAGGCAGGTCCGGCCTGACCAATCTCACTGGGTGGGTTGGATCATCAAGGAATCAACTGGTAACCACTTGCCACTTGAGTTTTTTTATTGGTGGTCACAACACACTGAACCTTGCAGTCCAGCCAATTTTCTCTCTGCCTCAGAATCCATTTACCCATTTCATGCTCCACTGGCAATCTTACTACAATGCTACTGAGACCTTTGTCAAAGGTTTCATTGATATCATGGTAAACAATGGCTGGCATAGAGTGCTAACAGAGGACAGTAGACATTTCTTTCCAGAAGGCAGGAAGACTGGTCAGACATGATTCACTACTAATGATTCCATACTGTGATTCCATATTTGATCTTGTTTTTGTGAAACTAATGCATCAATGTCTGGTTTGATGGAAGTGGTTGCAATTCTTAGTGAGTTCTCAACTGTGCATAGCAGAGATTTTTGATCAAATTTATTCTTTTGGGTCCATTTAGTAAAGAGACATGATCAATTTTTTGAATATCTGACTGCAGGCAAAGTATTCATATCAACAGAAAATGAATGAGCAATTATACCCCCAAACTGATTTATTTATTTTTACAACCTTGAAAGCTCAGATTCCTTTATCAAAATGGAAAGTAAGACTGCATATTTTCTGTTGTTCACAACACAGTGTTTAACTGTGTCTTAAGTTGCACTGCACTGCATCCCCCCCATCTCCTAGTTTCAGCTTTGACAGTGCCAAATACACACCAATGGTTTGGTTGCTGTTCAGGGATGGGTACATGCACAGGGCCAGGTCAAGCTACTCAGTGGGGAAGCACTGTCTTTATGATGATGCGATGCAGGAGCAGGTTGCATATGGTCCATGGACCACAAGCGGGACGTGCCTGGTAAAGCCTATTAATCTGACTCAGTTTCAACATTGCTGAGGGGCAGTAAGCTGTTGGAAAAATATAGTGAATGGGAGGGAGGAAGTATGTGGATTTTATCTCATAGCTTCTGTTAATAAACCTCAGTGTTCCAGTCACGTCTTGTATAATGGTTTAGACCAGCTATCATCTTACTTAAGCACTATTAGAGGAATCATACTTTTTTCTGTTGAACTCAGATTCATAATTGACAGTTCTGCTCTTTTGTTTCAAAATAATTTTGACAACTACATGTTTTCGTAACCTTAAATTAAAATGTCATTGATTTTGACAGCATGGAAATTGTAATATTTATGTCAGGATGAAGACTTTCCAAAAATCACAAGCACGTCAAGACAGACTTCTTTTTGTTCTGTTTTTCTTATATATGCAATAGTACAGAATCTCTATATCCATACAGCCTAACAATATGCCTTCAGCATTTTATACAACAGAACAAACTGAGGGATGCTGGAGTAGTTTGACTTTGAAGTTCTACCCTTAAGTCTGGATGAGTGAGTGTTTCAGAAATGGCAACCAAGTCATAGTTTGCCTGTTCCATAAATCTTTTTGAAGAGTTTTAAATACAATTCAGCTTACATATTTAATGAATATTTAATAGTTTGACACAATTTAGCTCTATATATTTCTCAAAGTAGCCTTTCAACATACAGTATCAAAAAATCTGCTACTAAAATTGCAATACCAAGCTTTTTACAATTGGTACCTGCGTATTTGTACTCACAAACATAAAACTATCTTGCAGAACGAAGCATTCACAGCTATCCAACTTGGGATACTTACACTCTTCAAAATTATTTTATCAAAACTAAATGGATATCATTTAGCATACTCTAGAGGAAGGAAGAGTCCACTGTAGGAAGCAGAAACAAAAAAAAAATGCATATTGCAAATTCATTTAACACCTTGTAATAAAACCATACTTACACTTAAAGGCCTCAAATATAGTGCCTGAGGAACCTACATGGGAGGAAATTTACACAGTGAAGCATTAAACATGCTTGAGTAGTTGTCTGCAGGCAACTTTCTTGTTGAGACTAGTACAGATATAAAAATAACCTTATTGCCTTATTGAAATAAAGCTTGTTTACTGCTTGTTTAGCATGTAGAAACCTGTATTTTTATACAATCAAAGGATAACAGGAAATCTATTTTCTTTTATATATACGTTTCAGTATTGGTACACTCAGATCTTTGCAATATTTTCCAAATAAAATACTTGATATCCCTTTTGAAATCTACAGTTTCCTTGTCTTACAAGCATTTACCCAATTGTGTCTGTCAGTCTCTAAGGATGTGCAAAATTGTAGTGAATTGCACAGCTTTGAAAATCATTTGGGAGTATTCAGCAACTTTCAAACTCTAATACATCTTCCACACTGAGATTGATATTTTAATTTTCTTGTACAGGTAATAACAGAAGATTGATGGGTTTTATTTTTAGTGTGTTTACTTTATTACATACTTCATAATAAATGTCTTGCCGTTGGTTATAAGACCATAAAAGTCAATACTGTACAAACAATGCCAGAAAACTCTGAAGGAAAAAAAAAAGCAATCTGAAGTTAAAGCTATAACTTTGTTTCCTTATACTTGTTTTGCCTCAGATGTCCCACTCACTTTTCTCCGTGAACTGAGATTAGTGAGCAATATTTCTTGAATACAGTTTTCTCTTCTTGAGCGAGGACAAGAACAAACTGAGCGTAACAGTCCAGGGAGAGGCTATAAAAAGCATTTGATACTTTCCATATATATGTTTTGTACACTTTCCCAGCTACCAGAGATCAAAAGTCATTAGTCATTTTTTAAAAATACCAAAATTATGCTTTTCCACCCCCTTAGAAAAGTTCAGTTTTCTATGGTCTTCCAGTTTGACAGAATGATAATTACAAGCATGTGCAACATTTGCTTCCTGACCTTCTAATTATGTCATAGATCATTCTGACTTTCTGGCAACAAAGGATCTCCTGCTTTCCCAACTGTACTTCCATGGAGTTACTTCCAAGCAATCAACAACAAAAATATAATCAGAAAATTACTTCTGGCTCACTACTTCACTTATAAACCAAGCAAATGCCTTTTTTTTTTTTTCCAGCCAGACTTTTGTGTATTTCATTAGACAATGGAGTTACACTCACTAAAAATAAATAAATCACATTCATCCTGTGCTTGAAATCACATATGATATGAAGGCAAAAACAGTATGTATTAAATAAAGTACTTATCAAAGAAAGATAAGAATCTGCTCAGACTCCAAATAGAATCCTGAATACAAATCTGATTAATCCTTGTTCAAATAAGAGCTATTCAATCTGCAAGAAATGCAGAGCAGAGCTACTGAAGTGATCAAGGGACTGAAGAGCATTTAAGATGACAATGGAAGACTTACAGATTTCATCTGGGAAAAAAAAAAGAAAAAAGACTAAAATATGACTGCTATTAACACTCTGGGAGGCAAACATCAGATCACAAGAAATAATATAGGTTGATGGTAGGGCTGGGACAAAAATAAGAGTATGAACTGATCACAGTTATAGGCAGGTTGAAAACTATGAGCATTCTTAACGTGTTTAAACAAAATTTATGGGGTAGTTTCCATGCAGTTACAGGGAAGAGACTGGATGGAGTAAGACTGGTTCAAACCTGAACCTAGTCTATAAACCAATTTTAATTTAAAGTGACTTCCTATTGTGTAAGGAGTTTGAGCAAGGAATGCAGAATCTTCCTCATCCATTCCACCCAAGTAGAGACAAAAGTTCCCAGACTCCCAGTCAAATAATTCCTAAGTAGTCAGCATCCCAGCCCACAGAACTTTGTTATTAAGATTTCTTTTTCACTGAAACATTTTAAGTTGATTTTGAAAGATAAAAAAATGACTTCTTATTTTATGTGAAAAAGCACAATGTGAAGATGGAAGACAGGAATGTACCAAGACACTATCTTGGTGCAGTTACATGATTAAACAAAATATATTGCTCAATCAAGAATTTTATGTTCTTCTAACTGTTAAAAAACAATTTCAAAAAGCAATGGAGATTTTAAGGATTCATACATATCTTACCTAACTGTTCATAAATTCTATGCATCCTACAATTTGAAGCCTTTTTTTGTAGTATGGTTTTTTTTTCCTGAAAACCTCTAGAACAAGAGCCTATCTGACCCATATTTAGAACTGTTACTGAGCGAACAAGTTTTCTATGTAACAAGTGCAAACACAATGATAACAGAACACTTACTAGAATTGTACAGGTGAATTGTGAAACAGTTGAAGACAGACAACACAGAGCAGAGGGATAACACTCTCTCTGCAGTGACTGGTGCTAAATCATACTGGATTTTAGAACTATTAAGACCTATCATACTATATAAGAATTGCAATTTTAACAGAATAAAGCAGGAAGTTGCTCTTCTTAGTTAAAATGTTATAATCACATTGTATACAAATATCTTATATACACTAGAGACTATGTTTGATTAATTTGTCCACCCTGGGCAATCTGATCTAGTAGTTGGCAACCCTCCATGGGACAGGGGGTTGAAACTTGATGATCCTTGAGGTCCCTTCCAACCCAAGCCATTCTATGACTCTATGATTAAACAGAAACAAAACACCTTTCCTATCAGCAGAATACACTCAAGATTTCTTTAGTAATGAACAGAAGAAACTTCATGCTGAGTAATGAATGACATGTATAAACTGAAAATGTGGAATAGTTTTTTTGTTTTTTTTTTTGTACTCTACTGTTCTCAAGGCTAAGTATTTACAGGTCAAGGAGAAAACGGTGAGACTGAAAAAAGAGATAAGAAAAGTGAAAATGACAAATTAAATTTGAAAAATCAACCTATTGGAAGTGCTGGTGTTGATTTAAAGAGATCAGGTCTTCATTGCATTTGCAACTCCTTACTACTAAATAAGTCAATATTCCCTCAAAATACATTATGTTGCATTCCTTTCTTAAGTCCATTCTTATACCCTGATTTACTGTTCCCTGAGAACAAAGCAAAGACTGGAAAACTGATCACGCACCAGGATGGATGCTATTCCAGCTCAGGCACACCCCTGTTAATGCTGTGGGAGCCTCACAAGCTTCCCTCAACTCCTCTCCTTTCCCCCAGTACTTTTGTAAGTGGCACTCCACTGCCAGCAGAGACTGTTGTTGTTTAAAGCATATACAGGGCAAATTTTTAATGAGAATTCAATATGACATGCAGGCTGCCTTATTATTCCTGATACTGAAAATAGAAGGAATTGAGACTCAGATCCTAAAGTTGAGTGGGACACGCAAGTTGTATCATGCAACTACACCCTCTCATCTTGTCAAACATGGTTGGCTTACACATTTGATGTCTGGGGGAAAAAAAAAAAAGAAAAAAAAAGGTCTCCGCACTGTCTTACTCCCTGACAAATATTATTACTAGCTAGGATTTGTCTTGGATGCAGGCTAGAAACATACCAGGAGCATATAATGTTAACTAGAATGGGAGATATTATTACAGTTCTCAAGCCCCTGCAGTTCTTTTCCCTTCAGTTTCCAGCAGAAAGAGGGTTGTTTTTTGTGTGTTTTTTTACCAGCTAATTTAATACTTCACTTTGATTTGCTGTGGGAATTCCTTGAGATAACAGAAATGCAGCAGTACATTTTAAGCCTTTTATCTGTTTGTTCTTAAAAATGGCATCAGATTATTTGATTTATGATGGCTTTTGTATGCTTACCATTTGCAGTCTCATGCTTCAACAGGTGTCAGACAACTTACTCCCTGCCTCAGTAACAAAGAAAAACTGCGGTATAAAAACAGGAGAATCATTTACTGTCTCCAATGCTTTTGCTATAGGAGAATAATTACATTTTCATGTAGTTTGCTACCTGGGGGATCCCAGGTAACATACAGTTCAATGAGCTGAGTTTCACAGACTTAAATAAAGCTAAGAACCATCTGTGCTCTACATGTATCAAGTCTGAGAAAATTAAAGTAGCAATGATGACAGTATCACTTGATGTGATTTCTTGTGAGGTCTGAGCTTATAATTTTTTGTGAGGCAGCTGACTTCATAGTGAAGAAAGAATTCCTGAATAAACTGTTTTCATGTAGCAACAGGACAAGGGGAACAGGCATTAAACTGGAAGAGGGTAGACTGAGACTAGACCTTAGGGAAAAAATTCTTTATTGCGAGGGTGGTGAGATATTGGCACAGGTTGCCTAGTGAGGCTATGAATGCCCCCTCCCTAGAAGCATTCAAGGCCAGGCTGGATGAGGCTTTGAGCAACCTTGTCTAGTGGGAGGTGTTCCTGCTTATAGCAGGGAGGTGAAAGTAGATGATCTTGTAGTAAGGTAGTGAAATAGGCTGCCCAAGGAGGTTGCAGATGCCTGAACACCTGGAGGTGTTCAAGGCCAGGCTGGATGGGGCCCTGGGCAGCCTGGTCTAGTATTAAATGTGGCCCCCTCCTGTAAAGGGTGTTGGAGATTCATGATCCTTGAGGTCCCTTCAAACCTGGGCTATTCTGTGATTGTGATTCTAAAGCATTTTGGTCCTCAGCCTTGAACTTCATTTGCTTTAGGTCTACAAGAACTCTTAGCAAGATATTTCCTACGCTATAATACACACCACAAGCTTCCTTCTTTTTCCTAAAACTGACCCTGAATATTTATTTTGCACAACTGGCATTTCAGAGTCCACCTGAGCAATATACCCCACCCCCGAGGGTTCTGTACTAACCCAATTTCTTGCTCCTGCATTCCATAATGGTCCGACCAATACTGAATCTGCACAGGACTAGCTCTCAGGATCCTTCTGATGTGGAGATGATACCAGATCTTTTTGTGAGATTGCAGCCATAAGTGACATTTGCAGCCAGATGCTTTTAAACAATTCCCATGTATTCTTCAATTCATAATTCTTTCTAACAACACTGATGTGGTAAAAGATAAAACAAACAGAAGATCTACTAATGGTTTCTAATGTTTTTATGTAATATGACATTCTGTCCACTTTGGATGCAGTTGTCTATTTTAACCTTAAGCTCAAAACAGCATATGGAACACCAGAAGGTATTTTTATCCTCCTCAATTTTATCACAATCTTGACAGCCAAACTAGTATTGTAGCTATTTGAACAGTAAAGCCATCTGTGAGGCTGATGCCCTATCAAAGGAAAAGTTTACTACAATATTTCTTCAATGTACAGTTAAAGGAGAATGTCTGCTATTATTTGTCTAAAATATTATTTACTGGAAGTAATAGAAGAGCATTTAAAGTTGTCCCAAAATTCATTAACTCCATGTTTGTTTCTGTACAACTTCTGTAACAAAATGGTAAAGGTGATCTTCAAATCTGAAAAAAAAAAAAAACCCAAGTCTCTTCTACTCAAATCACCAGAAGACTGAGCTGTTTCCCTGTACACCGTGCTTAGCTTCTAGAGACTCTACATCTCTGTGAGTCACCAGACAAGGATAAGGAGAAGTGCCGACTGTGCCGTGCACAAGAACTGAACAGCTCTGAGGCCAGCTGGCATGTTGTTATTATTATACTTCCTGAGCCTGCAAAACAGGATGGCTGTATCCAGATTGCCTGTTCAGAACAATTACTAATTTCTGAATTATTCCTAAGAATCATTTGGAAAGTGCTGCTTGGCCCAAACAAAATGCATGCTGCAAACCATCAAACAACAGTATAGATGGCTGTTAGTGCCATCAGCCCACATCCTGATACAATTTAATACACTGGATGAGCACACCAAGATGGTGCAGATTTCTCATTCACCCCAGACAAGGACGAGAAAAAGCAAACGTAGCTACTATGGTGGCTGAACTTGGGATGACTCCATGAACACTGTCCCATGCCTTTGCTGTCCCTCAGAGAGCATTTCACACTATTACTGCTCTTACGCAATTCTATGGTGCACTTCACAGTAAATAAACAATTCATAAAAATCCCAGTATTTCAAGGATAATTTGAAACTTACTCCATGGCAGCAGTGCTAGATGCAACAAATTGTGGGTGGTTTTTTTGTTTGCTTGCTTTTTTTTGGGGAGTAGGCAGGGTGAATTAAGGAGAAAAAGAAGTGCTGAGATCAGCTTATCCTTTACAATTATGTTTTTAATGGAGAGATCATGCAGCTATTTTCACTGACACCTCTGATTGGTTGGAACAACCCTCTCATATACAACCAAGATAATTTTTTGGCTTTGTTTCCAACATCTCTAACTTCACCTGCTTAGATATACAAAAGGCAACTAAAAGCCATTTGAAAATACAGTTCTGTCACATATGAAAGAATGAAGCAAGGTTAACATCTGCACTGTAGTGATAGCAAGGATCACACATGTAAAGATTCAGAAGTCTTAAATAGATCATATAGCTTTTTTTTTTTTAAGGCTTTTGTACAACTCTGTTGCAGGGAGATTTTAGCTTGTTGGACAGCTGTCTGTCTTTTTTTTTTGAGTTTCTAAATTTTTTAAATGCTCCAGTCCAGTGCTGCACTGTCACTCTAAGGTGTAACTTAGAACTTCAATTTGCTTCATACAGAACCTGTGGGGAAAGGGATTTTGTGCATCATTGTGGTAATACAAACCAATTTTCTCACCATAAAAAACCCAACAACCATAAAG
Organism: Gallus gallus; assembly: GCF_016699485.2. Classification (NCBI taxonomy): domain Eukaryota; kingdom Metazoa; phylum Chordata; class Aves; order Galliformes; family Phasianidae; genus Gallus; species Gallus gallus. Next base: position 89,344,213 of record NC_052534.1, on the reverse strand, counting down.
TTCTATAATCTGCCAGTTGTTAAATGACAGAGCTGAAAGCTTTATTTTCATTCTGTAATCACAGCAACTCCTTTTCACTAAATAGGTTTTCTATCTGTACAGAGCTTGTCAAGGTGAGGAGTAATATCAAGAGACAAACATGTTCTGCCTTCATTACTCACCCACATATTTAAAGTGGTTCTAAGGCTGGCTATGAAATACCTCCCACCTCTGTAACATCTTTTTCCTCTTGTTCTTTATGAAACCAGTAGAAGTATTTAATAATTTAAAGTATATTTCAATACATCCAATATGATTGCTAAGTATATAATTTACAGATATTAAAGATCATCATATTTCTCATGGTTGGAAAATTAAGTTTAGAAGTTTGTTGGAACTTACTTTAGATTATGAATGATGAAGAACTAGTGATATAATAATGCTGAAAGAACTACCATGCATTGAATCTCTCCCCAAAAAGATCACTGTCAAAATTAAATATTTTCCACTAAGAGGTATGGAAGGCACTTAGTAAACTATTTTCATACAAGATATTCCAATAAAACATGACCAGTGTGGTAGACAGTTTAAAAAATATTTATCTGACACAAGTAGATAGCACTTGATTGTTCTGTTCTATATGACACATCAAAACATGAAGGGAAATTCCAGAATTTCAAGTACACCATGACCTTACTGGCAAAATTAAAAATTATCACAATCTTCCTTCTAGCTACAGTTAAGTATTCTGACAGATACTGTTTTGCTAATAGTTTTGCTAATCTTTCTTTGAAGCATGTAGGTCACAACCTAGTAGCATACATGGTTATAGAACAGGAATAAAACAGGAATAGAAAAGCAGTAGTTATAAGGCACCACCATTGAGTCTAACTGCCAGACCACTTATCTTTAATCATTAGTGCTGAGTCAAAGGATTCAGAGCCAGAAATTCTGATAAATGCTTAATATATATGATTTAAGTTCAGGGAAAACAAATTCTAGGGGAATAAAATTGTTTTGTTTAAAATCAAGGGGACATTTTTTCTTCACACTGTCTCAGATGGTTTTCAATAGCACTATACATAACAGGTCTCCTTGTGAAAGATACAGACTACTTTTAAGCACAGTATTTCTGATTCACTCATGTGCAAATGAAATATGACTTGACAGAGAAGCTGGTCATACAAGTTGCTCTAGAATCAATGCACTTCAGGGTAGAACAATGCAGTCAAAATATTTTCTTGCAATTGACTCCCCCACTCTTTAAAAATCTGGTTTGACACTACAGAGATAAAGAAAGTGTTGTAATGGAATTCAGACATTTGCAATAAAGAGTTTGATTCAAACCTCCTTCAGAAACAGCTAAATTCTATGTGCATGTGCATAACACTTGCAATATACAAGCTGGCCAATGGTTGACACACAAGCCAATATCCCACACTGCTAGGCAGGATCTGGCCCCAGCTGCTCCCCAGACCTCCCTTCTTTCATGAGGTGCCCCTTCCCATGCTATCACATATAGCACCTAGCTCCCTAGCCCCTTTCTCACATACAGCCCTTGCTGCCTCTTTATATTCACAGTCAGCATCTTAAGAATACATAAAATCTCCTTGATTTAACTTCTGTAAGTTGAAAATGTTAGTTCTATTTCAAGACAGTGTAGGTTGCTTCTTACAACCAGGGTGATGGCTTACATGTAACACCAGGATAATAGCATCAGTTCAATGTTTAACTTTCTTTCACACCTGAAAAACTCTGAAGATGCAAGTTGTGTAATACAAAGCCAAAGAAAAAGCTGTGGTTTACAGAGCTTAAATTCTTGCTGCACACAGTTTGCATGGATAAGGAGGATGGACGTTCTTGTGGGGAAGAAAAGCAAAAGAAAACGAAACCCATACTTGTAGTCACTATTGTCAGCTTCCAGCAATTCCTGTGTCATCCTTCAGATCATAACACAAGGTATTCAGTATTTTCCACATACTGAAGTGAGAAAAGTACCATTTTAGTATTAGAGAGACAAGGCATACAGGAACATGTACCATTTAACTTGATCAGCTAGTATAAATGGAAAGAATAGAGCATATTTTGCAGATCAGGATCTTGTTAAATAGCTTCATACTCAAACAAAAGTTATACTGCTACTCCATTCTAACTTGACTTAATTAGAAAATGCTACTTCTGTCCACAAATACTACCTAGTTTATATTCTTAAACCACCACAAATACAGCTTCTGCTTGTACTGTAACATATTTGATATTGTCATTAGGAAACAGGCAATGATCTATTTACCTACTTCCCCCTCCTCCCCACACTGGGAGCATGAAACAGAATCAAGTCAGTATGTTAAACAGAGTGAGAAAAATGATTCCTAATGAAGTGATGAAAGCTTTGGCAAAACTGTCAGATGGAACCTGGAATGAGATACTATTGGAATATTTCAGTAAAACACAAGTACTACATATCAATCAGAATGCCATAGAGTAGGGTAATTACTGTACTTAAAATTGTAGAAATAGCAAAAGTTTTTACAAATGTTAAAATGGTTAATGTGTAAATAATATTTTGATCTGAAGTTTTCTTACCATTAAGAATAATTGGCTTCCCCCCAACTCTAATCTTACCATGCTTTTGAGATGCCTTTGTGCACGCCTGCCAGTTTACTAACAGCTGCAGAGGATGTAGACAAACAGAAGATTTTACTTAACTACTGCAGTGAATAAAATATAATGGAGCCAACTTCTATCTCATAAGCTAAGACTCATTTTGTAAAAAAAAATAAAAATAAAAATAAAATGTTTTGAAGACTACTCCTGTCAAAGAACAGCAGTGAATGAATAATAGAGAAAGCATCAGCCACCTAAGTAGCTGCCCTCAAAGCTCCCTGACAGCCAGCCCTGTAACGAACTCAGTATGGCTCAGGATACTTTCACAGATGTAAATCAGGACCTCTTTTTTCTTTTAAATCCAAATAACCAATAGATTGATTCATTATGCATCAGTCCCATTACAACCTGGGAGTATATATATACTGCCAAAGTGATGAGAAAAGTGTTTTGCTTCCCTTTTCCAATGTAAGCTGTGTAGAATCTTCTTGGGCTATCTTTTCCTGAAATAGAAGCACTGGAGATCACAAATACTTTTTATAAAACATAGAACTTAATTTAGCTCTTCCTCTGTTTCATATGGTATTAAGTAACCTAGGAAACTCAGGACTTCTTGTAGCACTACACAAAGGAACCTTACTGTCTTAAAATACACCATAAAGTTTAAAATGCATTTGATAGCTTAAACATTCAGAGGAACTTTGTGCTGTAGATCACAGGAGGAAAGCTCATTTACCCATCAGCTTTACAACTCCAAGCAAGGCAGCACTGCATAAAAGATACTTTGTCATTCCCTTGCCCTTCATACCAGGCTGATTCTCCTGCTGTTGGGGGACAAAGACATATGAGCTTTCTCAATGCACAAGGCCACAGACAGTTTTACATGGACTGAAGCCTGTGGATAGTTTCCTGTCCTATTTACTGAACATTGTTTATGTGTTTTTAATTACAGAATGTCACATCCAGTCTGTGAGATACCGGCTTATCTAAAGTGTCAGTGATTTTTTTTTTTTCCATATCTGCTTTTTAACTGACACACCTTCTTCCTTCCAAGACCTCTCACCTATCAAGTAAAGAAATAATCATATAAACAAAAAGTAATTAAAAAGCCTCAGAAGACTTTTGATAGTCCCTGTAAAGGAAGTTAGCACAAATCTAAAGAGCTTTTAAAAGGACCCTTTCAAAGTTCTCTGTTGTAATTTAATAATGCTTAAGAACAGTTATACTTTCATTTTATATTTTTTATTAGAATTATAGTTTTATTAGAATTAGGGTAGAATAAGCCAAAGTATCTATGACATAAAAAGACTCAGCTCTGCCTCAGCCATAGCCACATGTACCTGAAGGCATTATTAGCTTCCTGACCCCGTAAGCTAGGGAGCTGGGAGTTGCAGCACGTAGCATACTACTCGTTTTTTTCCTGTCTACTGTGGGGTCATGCTTATGATGCTAAGGAAAGAGTAAAGGGTGGGAGAAATATTCTCCCTTCCAGCTTAGTTAAAGCTTTCAGATCATACTTAGCTGCCAGTTTCATGGCTCCAAGCAACACAGCGCTGCTTATGAAATATTTTACTACTCCTCTGCTTTATTATCTGCCTTCCCTTTACCTTCTCGTTATTTGGGCTCCTAATTGTGTCAATCCAACAGCATAAACATGACTTCTCACTCCAACTGTGTATGCACCTCTCACGTTATATAAACAAAGTATCATATCCCTTCTTGTGAGTAAAGTGGGTTTGGGTTAAAAAACAGCAAAATCATATCTAAACTGATTGATCACCGTCTGCAGCAAGGTGAAAAAAACAATAGTACTAAGGATACTGCACCAGTGGGGGCAAAAGTTGATCTAACATCACTACAATTGATTCAGATCGACACATGTGAAAGAGGGAGAAGTCTAAGCAAAATTAGATGCAACTGTAAGACTACCCTAATGAGATTCTAACCTCGGTTCCGGCACCTCTGTAAGTTAACAGCCAACTATAAACATGATAGATTGTTTCAGTGTAGTGGTGCGTCAAGGAACTACATACTCCCCATGACACTATCAGAGTTTAGAACATACCCCAATTCTCCTCTACGTTTGTTTGTTTGTTTTGTTTTTTTTAAAAAAAAGAACAGAAACAACCCACACAACTCCTTCTAGTTGTGAAAGTTACTAGCTCTTAAGAACCTGTACATCTTGAATTTTATTAGGAAAACGTGGGCTCAATTTACATAATGCTTACACAATTCTTAAACTATTTGAAAACAGGAAAAATATAACCAATAGGATTACAGTAGAAAGTAAGGAGACTTGTATATTTTCCTGTATTATTTTTAATCTTGTAATTCATACAAGTTGCACAACTGTAACCACAATTCAGAAAAAATGATCCCTGCAATTTACTGGGAATGTAAACTAAAGCTATTAAATTTGTAGTCAAAAATTTCACACCAATTTTAAAAATTTGTCATTGGTTTTCTCGGAATTCAGAAAGGAGCACAACATAGACTACAATATAGTATTGCTAACAAATAATTTGAAACAAGTATGGATGCAATGTCCAATTCTCCAAAAGTGAACTGTAAGCTCATTGTTATTTGCAAATAAAGATGCTGAAGGTGTTTTAAAGTCAGAAAAAAGTCAATAAGGGATTCTGATACAGCTGACTGAAGTAATTTTAGAGATGTATTCGAGCTGAAGGATAGACATAATCCATGCCTGTTTTCTACCTTCACCAACAGTCTGAACCCATTAAGTTCAGTAGCAGTTATTTTATATTCCCCCTATGTAAGTCGGGAATCAATGTAAGGCATTGGTTCTGCTGATTCTCACTGCTATAACACCAAAAAACCCCGAGGTATACATTTGCAAGTAATTAAATTCCTAGTTCCTAATACCTCTGGCATTTTGGAAAGAAGGAAATTTTTCTCTCCGGAAAGAACACATTCTTCCAGACTACTGTTATAATGTTCCAACCACTTGTTATTATTATTTAGAGTGTATGTTTAATGCTACTATTAAAGAAAATCTACTAATTATTTTCTGAATAGTTTTTCGAATATTTCATTAAATCCAATCAAAATTGATAGGAAAGAAAATATATAACCCTTTGTAATAGTAAATAAGTGTGGTATTGAATTTGATATCAGAATAGTCCTGCGCACTACTTTTCTTTAAGTATCATGTCTTATAACTAAATGTAGTATGCAAATTATTTTATATGTTATCCTACCACTTCCCTACATCAGCAGGAAGCTATTTGCCTTTATGAAACAGCACCAGGACAGACACTGGCAGCAAAGTTTAGCAGACATACTAGAAAGTTTACTTGACATAGTAGGAGCAAGAAATACACCTCAGCAAGGACTCCCCTCCTTACACTTACCATTTTGCATGTAAGGTTGGAACTACTGTGCTGTCCTACACAACTTGACAATGATTCTTAAATATTTTGCTGTTGGTAAGCACATACATGTATAGAATCTTAATACAAAAACAAATGACTCTGACTTGAATGGGGAGGATTTAATTTGGGGTATTTCACTCTGCAACAGCATTATTTGATAGTTCTACCATCTACAGAGAAGTTGCACACAAAAAACAATTAAGCTGCGAAGAACAAGTTCCAGAGTATTCCTTGTCATCTTAAAGAGTTGATTAAAGAACTTCTAAGGCATACAGAGATACAAATTAGCAGAACAAAAGGAAGGCTAAAGTTATACAGATGGAGAAAGATATGTACTTTGCAAAGATTTGCTCCAACTTCTAAATAGATTATAGTTATGGTTAAAAAAGTCATACACATTGGTGAAATATTGTAAGCCTTAGAGTAACACAAAAACCTACTGCAGGAAGGAAAAAGTAGGTAAAGAGCCACTCCACACACAGTTTCACCTCTAAATCATTGCAAAATAAGAGAACTAAGAGATACAGGTAGGAGAAAAGTACCCACTTGTGAAGTATTTTTCCCCTCAAGCTACTGAACAGATAACAATGAACTGAAAATTTGGGTGTAATGTACAAAGTTCAATTTGGAGTTTGCAATGACTATTTAATCACTAAACCAAAAAATTGGAGTTGGCCCAGTCCCCAGTCCAGACACCTTTTCCCTGTGTACACTCTGAAAATTTGCCGTTACAAAATAAAACAAAATTAATTTCTTCTAATGACATTTCTAATTAGCACACAGCATTACACTGTTTTTGATCCCTCAAAGCATCACCTTAAGACTCCCTAACTTCACTGCATTGCAATTAACCTAGGAACAAAGAGACAAATTCAAAGGATATCTCTCACCAAGGAAGCATTAAAAAAAAGCCCGGCTTAGAGTAATTACATGGAAAGGAGCAGGCTACATTCAAAACTAAAGAGAAGTCCAAGTGAAATTGCACAAGTTTTTAGAATGGAAAGAAAATAGATTCTAAGATGCATCCAACTATATTGATTTGTTTAGGGATTACTAGAGGGTTAACTACAACAACAGTTTCTCTTTATGAATATAGTCATAGTTACAATTAAACAATTTTAATAAAGAATTAAGAGACTTTCACAGCCTTACATGAGCTTTGAGGAAAATCTTTTATACCCATATATGCATCCTCCTCTCCCACTGCTAGCAGCAGCAAACACCTGAAGAAGGAATAACCATTGCTTGGGCCTGATTGCATTAAAGACTTCATTTTAGTGCCCCACTTTCTTCTGTATTAAAATCTGCTGGCCAGCATTTCCTTTTAGATTACAGTATGTTTAGGTAAAGAAGTCTTCAATGTTCTGTCATATTGTGTTCATATGTAAACCCTATGAACATGTAAGAAGTGGGTTTTGCTTACCACAGTAGCCTTTAAGTTCCTAATGTAAATCTGCTATAAGTATTTGAACTGCATCTGAAGAAAAACAACTCTTAGAAAAACTATCCTGCACTTCAACTCACTTCTCAGCAACTGCACCTGAAGTTCATAATGCTCTCAAAACAGAAAAAAGGTACATCGAGTTTCTTAGTACTTTTGTTTTCAGCAGGGTTCAGTACAAACTAATCTCTCCCCACAGCTCTGTTTTTGAGTTTTGCAATATTTTTCTTACCACGAACCTTAAATAATAGCAGGACTACTTCGCATGGGAATACTCTCTGCATAGAGTACAGTCTCCTACCATACACAGATGTTATTACTGCTCTTCTTTGTCATGAGAAAGAACACTCCTTGGCCCGAGTGCTGTAGCTTCTGGGTTCTTCTGGAACAGGGTTAAGACTACTGCAAAGTATCAGGAAAAAAAAAAACAACTTCTGAAATACCTTATTGTGGAGACAAATAACTTAATTAGTTAATTCCATAACTGATTTTAGTGTCCTACACTGTTAAAACCTTACTTCCAAACTCTTGGAAGTATATACCAAACTCTTCTCTCAAGCAGCATGATATTTTTCTCCTTCATTTGCTGTATCTAATGTGGAAACCAGACATTCCTATAGCTTGGAGAATGCTATAAATGCTCTACCAATGTCATAACAACTAGGCTCCAAATAAAACATGTATTGTTGAATAAAAGACTCCTGTCAGCCTTAGAAGACACTGTGAAACTACAGAACTTCAATCTGGAGAAAAGACTTTCAGGAACTTAAGCTATCTAATTTCAAGTACCTCCTGAATTTGAATGAAGTCATTTTTATTGTTTTATTTACTCATTTAGCCTTTATTAAGATAAAGATAATTGTAAAAGAACAGGTGAATAACAAAAGAAAGCAGACATTATATAGGAATAAATGACAAAACACCAGCAGTATGGCCATAAAGCATACCCACTGCAGGCTCTCATTTGCTTTTAGTTTGTTTTTAAATTAATCTTTAGAGTCAACTGAAGTTTTCAACTTTGACACAGCAGAGATCAATACCAGCTAATTGTGAAAAATAAGCAGAAGATTTTCAGACCTATTCAGCAAGAAATGAATTAAGATTTTTTTTTTTTTTAAGTAGCAATAAGGAACACGGGTGAAACCACTGCAATTTGAAACAAAACCAGAAACTGTCAATCACATTTTAGAAAGAAATTTTCTTCAGTTCAGTGATGATTCTGCCTATCAGATGATTTTCAGTGTCTTAGCCACCTTTAATGGCTAGGTTTTAGACATGAGATATTTTCTCAGGGCTTTCCAGGGGCCTATTTTAGCCATGGGTACAGGGAGCATATAGCTTAAATGTCATGGTGACACATTCAATTTTTATTTGCTCCATGTGAAGTCTGGGATCCAAAAGTTTTCCAGAACACAACCCAAAATCCAGTTTGCACACACAACAAATAGGATGTAACTACAGGTTCAAAAGCAAACCCATCTTAGGCACATGTTTTAGAGAAGCCTTACACTACTGCCACAGATAAATGCTGCCCCTTAAGCTCAAGGCATCTTCTTTTGGCAACTGCCTACCAACACTACCATTGACTCAAACTCTTTCAAGATTTAGTACTGTTTTTCTATATATGTCTCACCAGAAACACCCTTCCTTAAGAACTTACTCTGTTTTGTTTGGTGTTAACTCCCAGTAGGTACTTTACGCCCTTCCTTTTTAAGGAGCAATTAATGATGTACAAGATAGAATCATAGAATCACCAAGGTTGGAAAAGACCTCCACGATCATCCAGTTCAACAGCCCACCTAACACCAGTATTTCCCCACTAAGCCATGTCACTAACTACAACACTTAAATGTTTTTTGAACACCTCCAGGGACTGTGACTCAACCATCTCCTTAGGCAGCACCTGACCATCCTTTTGGAGAAATTTCTCTTAATATCCAACCTGAACCTCCTCTGGTATACATTTTTGCCATTCCCTCTTGTCCTATCACTAGTTATGCAGGAGAAAAGGCCGACCCCCACCTCGCCACAGCCTCCTTTCAGGTAGTTGTAGAGAGCTATAAGGTCTCCCAGATCATCCACTTCTCCAGAAGAAGCAATCCTAGTTACTCAGTTGCTCCTCATAAGTCTTGTGCCCTGGGCCCCTCACAGCTTCATTGCTCTTCTCCAGACACACTCTAGAAGTTTGTCTTACTAAGCAAAGGACCCATATCTTTTTGTATTGCTACTTATACTTTGAGATCCAAATCTTTGTCCCTTCATGTTATAGTCACAAACTTCTATTAATCACAAGAAGAGGAGCAGTAGCAAAGACATGTTTCCTTGATTTCCTCCCTCAATATGGGGCTCAAACAAGATCATTACGCTTTCTTCTGTACCCACTGTTGAGATGTGACACTGGTAATTTAATGCGCTAACCCTGCTGAAGCAGGCTCAGATTGTTTCTGTCACAACATGTTTAAAGTGTTCCTTGGTCAGTCCTGAGCTGATATGAAATCTGTCACTCACCAAAGTGGGATTCTCTGCCCAACAGATAACTGACACTGAAAAGTCAAACTGCTGAAAGCGTCAGCTCATCAGGAAACTACAATGCAATCTTGGCCAGCATACAGATTTTAATGCTTACATTTTTATCATACAGCTTTTTTTTTTTTAACAGATAATAAAACACCAAATTGATTTAGTGTTTTAGGAGAAGAAAAAAATGCAAAATTTATAAAAGCCTGCAGTATTTTCAGCACTTTTCAGTGTTCTAAAGAACAAGATTGAACATTTGAATTCAAAAGTAGTTTAATTTGGTTATTGTAATAGATAACAAAGGTTTTTAATCATTCCAAAATTGAAATCTATTGCCTGGTACCAACTTGGATTCTACGGCTTAAATCAAAGTAGTAAATAGAAACAGATACTTTTTAACCTTCCCATTTTCAAACAGATTTAACTAGAATGAACCTGAACATTTTGTCCTTCTTCCCCCTTGCTTTTAGCAGTACATTACATGTGCAGTGTTAAGGGATGCTACAATCTGCCACCATCCCCCAGAAGCTCCTGGAGCTTCCTTCAGCTCAGTGCACAGGTGATCTCCATTCCACAGCAAAGGACATGGTTGCCCCTTCCTGCTTGCAAGTCTGGCCTAGCCAAGAACACGTCCCAAGTCACATACAGAGGATGCCAGCAGGGCCTGCCACTCACTGTCACCATGCTGCCAGGACTCACACTAGACAACCAACTTCCCTTCCCTATCAGTGGCTAGTGGCTAAAGATCCTGCAAGCTCTGGCTATTGGCACCCTAGGTTAGGGCATCCACAGCACAGCCTGATCACAGGAGTTGGTACCCAGCCTGTGCATGCTGCTCCCCCACTATCTGGTGCTTAGAACTGGCAGCACTCCCACAAAGATGAGATGGAGTGCAAATTTACAGAGAGATAGCTAAGGAAGGATTTAATTAGAAAACAGGACAGAGACAGGACAAAGTATGGTGATCAGGCACTGGACTCAAGTCAGACACCTGTGCTAACAGGCTCCATTTCACAAATTAGCAGCCCTTTCTGTCTTCCCTACTTTGTTCCTCTTGAATTTCCTATCCTCTAACTACTTAATAAATTCTCTTTTCAAGCCACCTCTGACTATCCCAAATCCTCATGTTGGTCATTTCTCCCTATCGGTTACAGAGTCCACATGGCCCTCCCCAGTGAAGTTTCTTGATGGTCCACTAATTAGTAGCTGGAGACATTCAGTCTCTGGCATCATCTCTGGCATCCCTTATCTTCTCAGTTCACATCTGTGCCTTCTTGTTTATCACTTACTCCATCAGCATCAAAAAGGTCCTTGATCACATAAGCTAAGCGAGGCAGGCACTCATCTTCCACATATCCTTTCATACAGTATGCAAGCCTTGGTATGTACTATGTGTTAAGGTAATACCTAGAGCATATTTTCATTTGTGAAGATCTGAAAACACTTTAACCCACACACTGTCATAAGGAAAAGCACTCGCTTCTTAAAAACTGTTACACCTCTAAAAGACAGATTACTGATGATCTGCCTTTCATATTTATAATTCTGTTATATAGTTTAGACATTATTTTCAATTTTTCATTCTCTTATAGTTTTACTAAGATAGCTGTTAGAAAGCACAGGAGAATATAAGTAAAGAACTATCTAAGTGCTTTCCAATACTATTAGGTCTATACATACAAGTAAATTGACTATGCCAGAGCTTATTTTTCGGTGTCCCATAAGCTAAGTAGAACAGTACAAAAGATAATAACCTTCAAACTGCCCCTGAAGGGCTCATTTGAGATGTGCCAGGTATTGTTTGACTGGAGACAGAAAACACACAGAAGACCACTGCATCACTCTAACTGTACAGACAGCCACACCTCAGCACTAGGGTTCTTGCAGCATTTCGTTCACTGTCACAGAGATAAACCACAGGTCTCCACCTCACCCAATAAGCATCTTCATTATGCTTACATAATCAACAGACGTTCTGGCTCTGGACAGTTATCCTGCTGCACATACTTCATCCATACTTTATCCTGCTGTACATATTCTAAATAATTATCAGTATTTATATTTAAATGATTTAACTAGGCCAGAAGTTAATTTGCTCTTTGAAATTTGTTTTATTGCTTTATTTAATCAAAGCCAAAGAAAGGAAAAAAAGACATCAGGTTCTTAATAATTGGTCATTTCCCCAAAATAGCTTCTATCTTAAAGTCTAAGTCATTCCAATACTTGACTAGCTGAAAAATTTCTTCTCATTACAGAACAGACACACTCAAGATACAGTTCAAGGGAGTGCAATCATTTCTGACCTCTCCCCACATCTAGGGTACACTACCTCCTGCCATGTGATACAGTTATGTTAGTACACCTGCTTTATTTAAAGCAATAATATACTCATAATACCAAATACCTGGACCAAAACTGGGAAACCATGTCAATGTGTAATGCCCATCTATAAAGAATATTTCCAGGAATCACAAATTCTGCTTACCTGAAGCCAGTTATTGAAATGTCTGCCTATAGCTTCCATCAGCCATACAAAAGCTTTTCAGCTTTAATGCAGACACAGATAAATCATTCACTTAAAATGTACAAACTGCAGTAATAGGAATGAGTATTATAGCAATAATATACTGTTTTCAAAAGGCTTCCACCAGTGCCTACTAATACATCATGACCAATTACCACACAGTAACTCTACTGTCATTCTTAATCACTTTCTGCTGTCACAGCCTAAAAGCCTTATCACTGGTTGGAAGTTCAAAATAAGCCCACTGTGATCACATGCGATCTTTTTGAATACTCACCTCCTTGTCTATAAAGGCATCAAATCATGTTCTATGAAGAGGTACGAGCTCAGGACCGTTCTCATTGCCTGATAAGGACTCCATACTGAACACTTAACATCAAATTAGAATGCCTCTTTCCCATTCATTGTGTCATCTCTTATGCAAATCCCAATTTTTTTTCCACCTCCTGGCTCAGCTATGCCTAAGAAGAAACAGGGGTGAAGGTAGACTGCAAGGAGGTCATACTCCTGTAACAACTATTTCTAATCACCTATCATCTATATTCTGAGGCATAGCACAGATTGGTGACTGTTTTTACAACTTTTATTCAGACAAAGATATTTTTAGTAGTTGTTTATACTCAAAACATAAGGAGAAATATGGAAGAAATAGATTAGTCAGCAGATTAAAAAAAATGAAGCTCAAAGCATTAAGAGTTTACTAGATTCACGAGATGGTCATTACAAGTATTACATTAGCCATCCTAGGATGAATAAGTTATAAGATAATCAATATTGACAGCAATAGAACCAAGATAGCATCAGATAAACTGTAATTACGGAGAGAGATCTTCAGTGAGTTGGTATAAGGAACGTACAATTTAGTAACATAAAATGAACAAATATTGAAAGCTTATTTGAAGCCGTAATCCATCATTTGTGTCAAATATGATGGTGCAGTCATGCAGTAAATGCATGTTGCCTCAGATGCTACTGATTAAACAGACATGACTGCTGCTGAATCATGTAACTGCATTCCTCAGCATCCCATCTGTTATTAATAACAGATGCAAATGTGTAAGAATAGAAGCGATACTGCAGTAAATACAAGAATAGATGAGTAAGCACACATAAAGTGTCACATCAATGTCAGCATGAAAAGATAATAAAAACTAAGAAAAAAAATGATATTTTTGTAATGTGGACTAAGCTACATTATCAGGAAAAAAATAACAGAAATCTGCATGGTAAACTTATTTTCACCACCACCCCCCCCCCCCCCCCCCCACTTGCTCAACTGATGTTTCTGGTTCACATTACACTAAAATACTGGTATGATATAACATTTTAAAATCAGACATGCTCATTAAAATACAATTTAAGGCTCATATCTGGATAACAAAACACAGAAGCAGAGATTTCAGTATCAACACCCTCCAAAAAAAATATACCAAATTTCAGCAAATCCAACTTACGCAAAGACTGCTAAAACAGCTTACAGTACTCTGAATCCTTGCTCAAATTGGCAACTGTTTCTAAAATACAGTCTACATCTGAGGGAAAAAGTGACCTTTAGCTACATGTTTTCAGCCCTATAAGTGTCCTTTTCTAGTTGACGAGAAGGAAGAGGCTAGGTACTTCAGCCCTAAGCCTCTCAACTCATTCTCACAGCACAGATTAATAGCCAGTCGCCATTCCGTCCTATACAGAGAGAGATCAAGCTACTCATTAGATCATACTTCTTACTCTAAATACACTGAATTACACATTGGGCTTGAACGCTAGGAGTAGTATTAGCTTCTCTGTTTAGTTTCATTTTTGGGAGAAGTTTTAGGCAGACAAGAGAGCATCAGAGAAATCCCTGAGAAAGCCTGTTTTTTGCCAGATCCCAATTTACTTACAGAGAGCACAGGAACAAAAGCAAAAACAAACCTATTTCATAGTGCTTCTGCATGCCACCATAATACTGGGTGCTTCTTGACATTATCAGGTTTAAATGCTGTTTTTCTGGACAAGGCTGATACTTCTGAGGTCATGGTGTTCACAGAAATAATTTACACTGGTTTCTGGCTTCACATCTTTTTTCATATATGTCTGTACAATGAAAGAATATAGGTTGCCTAGTGTTCCTTTAAGCTTTCCTGTGATCTACTAAAAGATCACAGAGTTTGTGATAATTATTTCTGGAATGTTCTGTATCCTTTGATGGGCAGTAACACAACAGTTGCAAACAGTCATTTCAAATCTGTCTGTGCCCATGTGGAATAGAGGGGAATACCTGTCCATGGTGTTACATGCGGATACAGCCAAGGAAATAAATTAGAATCACACAATAACAACAACAGAAAGCAGAAAGTGCTTAATTAATAAGACTGAATGGTTCATACATCTGGCTTTTATTCTATATTAAAAAACAAACACTGTTTTTAATAGAAGACAACATTTGTTTCTAACAGCAGTTATCATTCTTACTCAAGATAAGACAGCAATATTTAGAAAATCTTAGCTAGCATATGACAGCACTATAGGTGAATGCTTTTGAAACAGAGGGTATTGTAGTCCATCTGTACAGAATTGTCACTTTAATGGAAATAGCCTCAAAACTACCAGACATTGTGACAGAATGTATTGCATCACCTTTGAAAATTGCACAGTTGATGTACAATTTGGAACCTATTAGACAGAAAATGTAGTTTTCAATCTGAGGAATTTTCATTTGAGAACTCCTGTTGCATAACAGTAGCACATACAGTGGTACTGACCTAGCAAATAAATAAAATGTTCCAGCTCTAAGATAGCAACCTTAGACTGGAATTTAATTTCTATGTGAACCACTCAATAAAAATCAAATTGTCATATCTCAGGCAAATCATGGAAATGATTTGTGATAATGATTCAATTTCAGTTCATCACTAAGAGCTTGAAGCTGCTCAGTGGAGATAAATTCAGCCCCAGAGAACTGTCACTCTGGACAGTTTGTTTGAATCAAGAACTTTCTAAAAAGCCCCATGAGGAACATTTCAGATGTTCTTTGTCCTTCCATAGAGATTTGTGAGGTCCAGTATTCCCCATTATCACACTAAAGTAGTCTAACCTAGACTAGTCTTGTATTAGCTTAGTTCTGGAGGTTGATAGCCCTGACATGGCAGGGGGGTTGGAACTTGATGATCCCTGGGGTCTCTTCCAACCCAAGCCACCCCATGATTCAGAAGTGATTTGTGAAACTTAAGTAAAAAAAAGACTACAACCCAACACATACATAAGCAGAAGACAAAATACAGAATAAGAATGAACTTCAAGAAACTACAGGTTTCCTCAATTGCTTGGAAATGTATAGTGGTCATTTAGTCTGGAACAGTACACAAAACAGTTTCTGTAACAAAGCTGAAATCTGAAGTATAAAAAAAGTGATAAATAGGTGTAGTATGACAGAGAAAGAAAGAACAGAATATCAGAATATCAGCTATTTTGCTAATATTCTTAAGACACATGTTTAGGCAAATTTCCTCATGATGCTAGGAAAGCAATTCTATCATGTTACAGGAAAGGATAAATAATTTTAGTATTATCAGTTCCTGCTCATCCCCCTCCAGCATTAGCTGTACTTCCCTGAGCACAAAACAAGCTAGCTGTGCTCTTGATGGGTTTTGCAACTGCACAAGAAACACCAAACATCCAATTTTCAGCTCTCAATAGTCTACAGAGCTTCAAATAGAGAAGATAAGAGAAAAACCAAACAACAAGAAAAAGATTAGGAAAAAGATTATGTCACAAAAGGAAAGTGTTCTGGTGTCAGCAGGTGAGGAGAAAAAGCCCTGGAGTGATTTCAGTAGCAAACCACAACATCAATGTTTAGGCAAGACTTCTTCCCTTTAAAAAAAAATTCCACTGCACTACAAACTTCAATTTATCAACATCAGCATTGTGCTGATCTTGTCACAACAAACTAGATTTACAACTTGGTATCTGCTCCAGATAGTATCTCTGCCTTTAATTGCTGATCCTTTTGTAGGATAACCCCTTTATCTCCTAAAACGCATTCTCTCTCCTACCCATAATCAGACACTATCTTAGCTCTTCCAGTTTGTAATTCCACAGGCTCTTTCCAGGAGTTAATCTTTGCCTATTACTCCATATTTCCCTTTCCTTTCTGCTCTTCATTGCCAAGTATTTATTTGATGTGCAAAAAAACCCACGTATTTTCCCTCCAATTACATTCACATCCTCATCCTAGTTAAAATAACTTAGTTAATAAATACGGTCTGCATAGTGTACAGACTCATACAGTTTCTTTAGGAGAATATATACATGTCCTACTACATGAGGGATAATTCTGAAATACTTAAACAGTCACTTCAAGGACAGTCATCAAAAACAGAAGAGAAACAACCTTATACTGGTTCTCCTTTTCTGAAAAGAAATTCCTCCAGAATTTCCCCTCAGAACTAGTGGGAAGATATTTCAGAATCAAATATTACTCTCCCAAAACCCTCTATCCTGCATTTGAAACTGTCCAGCTTACCTGTATGTTGGGTACTGCTAAGAGCTCTAGTATGTCTTAAATCAATAAATTCCAAATCCTCCAGGATTTATGATTCTCCCTTGCTCAGCTTCATAGATTAAAATCCTTCCTTTCAGTCTTCAAAAGGCAGGCAGGGATCCTGCCTGCTAAATCTACAGATTAGGAGACTGAACACAAATCCAGAGTGTTTTTCATGTATCCAAGTGTGCAAAAAAAAAAAATGCAGACAGCAGGTGTTCAAAATTCTCTGTGGGAGCTTCAGAAAAATCTATGTTTTCTATATATTAACCATATTAGAAAACAAATTTCATCCAAGGTCGCCAAAGGAATCTATGTTAGATTTCTCTTATATTTGGTATCGAAAGTTGTAATCTCTCACTCCCAAACATCATATTAGTTAATCCTAACAGCAGAGAAATATTCCATATTCTGTTGGTGCTCTCTGCTTCACGTTTCATCTTTGAAACAGAAATGGGGGTCAAGGAGGAGAGGCGGTATAGATTTTGGCCATGGCACAGACCTTATTATATAATGAGTCCTGGCATATGACAAAAATAAATGCTTAAATTGGTACAGAATAGGGGGTGTTGTGAGGAATGGAAGACATCTACTACTGTTCTCAAAGTTTCTTTTCCTTTTTTAGCCACTCTAAGTAGTGGAATTCCAATCCTTTCTTAAACTATTCCTTGTAAACTGCTTCCCATTTACTCCAGTCCCACCACCATGACATACTTTAAAGTGACTATAAATTGAAAAAGGTTTTCTGATGGCTGTGTCTTTACCAACAAGAAAATAAATGAAAGCAGGAGCAATGTTCTATAATGTCAGTATTATGATAGTGTTAATAAATGGCGCACTTGGAACAGTATAAATCATTTTCACCTGAATGATTCTCATGGCAACCCATTACAATACTCACTGATTGTAGCAACTAATAGCAGCCTTAGCACGCAGCTATTTGTACAATGGGATAGCATGATTTCATACTTTCTGCTTGTATAATGGTTATCAAATGATCAGTGATCACATTTGGTGACTTCAGTTGTGAATCATGAATAATTTGAATGGGATTTGTGGTGAGAACAAATGGAAAGCAGCAATCCTGAGAGGCAAAATGCCATAGCTATCCATTAGGCATTATTAATAAATCACTCCCTGGAAAAGACAGCCCATGAACTACCAGGCATGGCACTAACAGTCCCTGAGGACAAACCCCTGTCCAGCCGCAGCATTGTGGCAGCCAAGGTCAGAGTTCCACAGCTGTTCCCTGACAACAAGCTTTACCAATCTTAAAAGCTTTCTCTAGCCAGCTTATTAACTCCAACATGAGATTACAATGAGGTTCAGGCAGTCATTTTTTTCATTAAGTAGTCCTAATAACATTCTGATGTCATCATCTATTAATGCAGAGTATTCTTTGGTTCTTTTGAGAGTGAAAGAATATTATTTCTAAAACTATGACCATTTAAAATGCTTAATATATTTTGCTTCTACAGATTTTTCTTTTTCACATTGCTGTCTATAGTTATGCTGTAAATATGGTGATGCATATAAGTAAAAAATTACTTTACAGGGTGTTTCCTTATATATAGCTATACACACAAAAGGAATTTAGTGATTCCAATACTTAGAGTAGTACTTCAACAAGGTTTTGGGTGCTTTTTTTTTAAGGAATTAATCTTTATTGGACACAATTTGTTTTTACACCTTATTATGCACCTTCCAAAGATAACAGTACAATTTTTTATGACTTGCATAGGAAAAAAAAAAAATCTATTATTCCCATCCTATCATTTATGCTGATTTGATTCACTATGCTTTGGGGCTTAACTTCAAAGTTTTAGGAAAAATGTTAAAACAATGGTCATATCTCTGGTTTACACAGATTTGAAGACAGAGAAAACCAGAGGAAGTTTTGTCTGTTGCTGACTTGAAAGGTGACAAAAGCAGTTACAAATTATGTTATGAAGTATTTTCTAAAAGCTCAGCTTTAAAAGATAAAGAAACCAATGGCCAGAATATGTCACTGTAATTACTGTTAGAGTACTTTCCTACTTGCCATTTTTGTTTAACATTTCTTATAAATGACTGAAATGTTTTAATCCTCCACCAAGTTTTTTGTTTATCTTAATATTCTATGAAAGGAACAAGAGTTTTCCTTCACTAAAACACTTATGTGAAAGACAGTGTTACAATCAGAAAGGTCAACACAGCGGAAGAGGAACACAGTAGCATAGTAACAGAGGGACTAACATGAATAAAATGGTGTTACAAAGGAAAAGCACTCACCCATCTCTGAAGATCTAAATTTGCAGGGAAAACTCCACAAAGGACAGACCTCCAACCAAAGATCTTTCTTCAGTGGCAATCAGCCTTTAAATGAGTACTAATACAGGTGCAGCCAGGATCCACCCCTTCAGGTCACACAGGTGAATTGCCTTCACCTGTGCTCCCAGGGCTTCAATGGGTCCTTTCCCCAGGCACTCAACCAGTGGTTGAGGCCATGACTCAACAGTTACCACACAGATGGTGATATTTTGGGATTTCTGAAATTCATATAAATCACAAAACAGCCTTGTCTCGCATCTAGCAGCCCTAAAAAAGGACAAGAGATACATTCTGAATCTATGCATTTTATCAAGTAAATCTGGAATACTATTATAATTACAACTTTCAAGTTATAATTTCAAGCCATACCAGTCGTGCACAATATTTTGGAAAACAATCCTTAATTTTATACCCTTCTTCTCAGTTCTGTTTTCACAATTCTATAAGATGTTTTCAGTATCTATTAAGACAGATGAGTATAGTGCTACAGACAACATAAAAGATCTTTCTTGGTTCTCACTACCCATGAAGATCTTTTAATATGTTGGCCTGGAGCATCAAGCTACTTAGTATTCAAGTTTAAACAAAATACTACTTTAAGAATTTAAAAGAAAGCTCTTCTGTAACATTAGTGGCCATACTCAATGCAAAAACTTGGTCCATTTGTACACCAAAGTGTATATCAAATAATAAATGCACATAATATATATATATACAACATGAAAAATGTTTAATTATTGTCTCCCCAATTATGTGTATTAAGATTCACTTTGAATTTGCCTATAAATACTTAACGGCATTTAAGAAGAAAATTGGCCTAAACCCGAGTAGAACCTAAAGCTAACTCTGTCCTCATTTACTCTCCCATGTGGACAAAGATTCTATTACATTATGTTTAAGCAAGATATGCAGACTTGAACTAAGCATAACCAAGAATAAGAAAATGCACAGGCAGTGGAAACAGGAACAGTTATGGTAGGAGTATAGGGATGCTGCTAGTCTGTGTAGGGATGGGGTCAGGAAGGCCAAGGTCTAACTGGAACTGTACTTGGCAAGAGGTGAAAAAGACAAGAAAGGCTTCCACAGGAACCTCAAATGGAAAAGGAAAGTTCAAGAAAGCGTACACGCCCTAGTGGGCAAGACTAGTAGGCTGGCAACAACAGACAAGGAGAAGGCTGTGGCACTCAACAAATGTTTGCCTCAAGCTTCACTGGCAACTGCTCTTCACGCACCCTTTGAGTGGATGGGTTGGAAGGTGGGGACTGAGGGAGCAATGCCATTCTTGCTGTAAGTGAAAATCTGGTTCATGACCACGTGAGGAACCCGAACATCAGTAAATCTATGGGTCTTGATGAGATGCACACTAGAGTCCTGAGGGAATTGGCTGATGTAGTTTCCAAGCCACTCTCAAAGATATTTCAGAAGTAAGGACAATCAGGTAAAGTCGCTGGTGATAGGAAAAAAGGGCAATGTCATGACCATTTTTAAGAACAGTAAAAAGGATGACAGATGGAACTAGAGACCTGTTAGCCTCACCTCAGTGCCAAGGAAAACTATGGGGCAAATCCTCATGGAAGAGTTCTTTGAAGGAAGCTGTGTTAAGACAAATGGAGGACTGAGAGGTGATACGGGACAACCACCATGCCTTCACCAAGGGCAATCCTGACTGATGAACCTAGTGACCTTCTGTTATGGCATAACTGCGTCACAGTGGACCATAGAAGAGCCACTGAGGTAACCTATCTGGATTTCAGTAAGACCTTTGACATGGTCCCCCACAATACTTTCTCTCCAAATTGGAAAGGCATTTCCTCCTGGATGACATGCTAGATCACACAAGGAATGAGCATATGATCCAAGACAGTCAGCATGGCTTCACCAGGGGAAGGTCATGCCTAATCAATCTGGTGGCTGACTGATGTCATTTACCCGGACATGTGCAAGGTCTTTGACATTGTCCCCCACCATATCCTTATCTCCAAATTTGAGGGATGTGGATTTGATGGGTGGACCACCCAGTGGATAAGGAATTGGTTGAAAGGCCACAGACAAAAGGTGGTGATCAATGGTTCTATGTCCAGGTGGAGGCCAGTAATGAGCAGTGTCCCCCAGGGGACTGTCTTGGGACCAGTGCTCTCTAACATCTTTATCGATTATATCAATGATGGAATTAAGTGCACCCTCAGCAAGTTTGCTGATGACACCAAGCTGAGTGGTGTAGTTAACACAGTGGAAGGAAGGGATGCCATTCAGAGGGACCTCAACAGACTCAAAAGGTGGTCCCAGGTGAATCTAATGAGGTTCAACACAGCAAAGTGTAAGGTTTTGCACTTGGGCCAGAGCAATCCCAGGCATACAGACAGACTGGGCGGAACAATCCTTGAGAGTAGCCCTGCAGAGAAGGACCTGGGGGTCCTGGTGTATGAAAAACTTCACGAGCCAGCAGTCTGCTCTTGCAGCTCGGAAAGCAGATCATATCCTGGGCTCCATCAGATGAGAGGTGGCCAGCAGGGACAGGGAGGTGATTGTCCCTCCCTACAAAGTCCCTGTGAGGCCCCATCTGGAGTACTGTGTCCAGGTATGGAGCCCCCAGTACATGAGAGACAGAGAGCTGCTGGAGAGGGTCCAGAGGAGGGCCACAGAGATGATCAGGGGGCTGGAGCACCTCTCCTACAAAGACAGGCTGAGGGAGCTGTGCTTGTTCAGCCTGCAGAAGAGAAGGCTGCGGGGTGACTTCATTGCAGCCTTTCAGTACCTAAAGAAAGCCTATAAACAGGAGGGGAGTCAACTCTTTGAAAGGGTAGATAACAGCAGGACAAGGGGAAATGGTTTTAAGTTGAAGGAGGGAAGATTTAGGTTGGATGTCAGGAGAAAGTTCTTTACTATGAAAGTGGAGGTGCTGGAACAGGCTGCCCAGAGAGGTTGCGGATGCCCCATCCCTGGAGGTGTTCAAGTCCAGGTTGGATGGGGCCCTGGGCATCCTGGTCTAGTATCAGATATGGAGGCTGGTGGCCCTGCATGCAGCAGAGAGGTTGGTGCTTGATGATGCCTGAGGTACCTTTCAACCCAAGCCATTCTATGATTCTATGATGGGTGGAGTGGATTTGATGAACAAGGAACTGGTTGCAGTTTGGACCCAGAGAGCAGTGAAGAGTGGTGTTCCCCAGTGTAGGGACCAATACTCTTTAATATCCTCATCAGTGACATCGACAGTGGTGTTGAGTGCACCCTCAGCAAGTCTGGGGATGACATAAAGCTGTGGGGTGTGGTAATAGGCCTGAGGAAGGGGGTACTATTCAGATAGATTTACACAGGCTCAAGCAGTTGGTCCAGGAAAAACTCCTGAGATTCAACAAACCTACTGCAAGGTCTCTGCCCCTCTACTCTACTCTTATGAGACACCAACTAGAGAACTGTGTCCAGCTCTGGGGCCCCCAACAAAAGAAGGACATTAAGCTGCTGGAGCAAGTCCAGAGGAGGGCCACGAAGATGATCAGAGGGCTGGAGCATCTCCCCTATGGGGAAAGGCTGAGAGAGTTGGGGCTCTTCAGCCTGGAGAAGAGAAGGCTCTGGGGGGACCTTATAGAAGATTTCCAGTACCTCAAGGGGGCATACAGGAAAGTTGGGTAGAGGCTTTTTAGAAGGACGTGTAGTGACGGGACAAGGGGAAGTGGGTTTAAACTGGAAGAAGGTAGATTTAGACAAGATATTAAAAAGAAGTTCTTCACTGTGGGGGTGGTGAGACACTGGAACAGGCTGTCCAGAGAGGCTGCAGAAGCCCCCACCTTGGGGGTGTTCGAAGACCAGCTGGATGGAGCTTTGAGCAACCTAGTCTAGAGGGAGGTGTCCCTCCTATAGCAGGAGGGTTGGAACTAGATGATCTTAAAGGTCACTTTCAACCCAAACCACTGTGTGATTCTCTGATTCTGATTGTTCAGTATGAAAAACGGAAGGCTCCAGGAAATCCTGATAGGGACCTTTCAGTGTCTAAAGCAGGGCTATAAGAAGGAAGTGAACAGACTCAATCAGAGGCTCTTGAGATAGGACAAGAGGAAATGTTTTCAAACTAAAAGAGGGGAGATTTAGGTTGGATATAATAATGTTTTTTTTGTGGTAAGGGTAGTGAAGCACTGGAATAGGTTTCCCAGAGAAGTGATAACTGGCCCATCCCTGGAGACATTCAAGGCCAGGCTGGACAGAGCTCTGAGCAACCTGAATCAGCTGTAGATGTCCCTGTTAATTGAAGGGAGGTTCGACTAGATGACCTTTAATGGTGTCTTTCATCTCAAATGATTCTATTTTTTCTGATTCTATGATAAGAAATCAATCTCTGAAGATTAAATGATGAATTAAAGACGTTGTCTTCTCAAAGTTTCTTAGTGAACATTAGTTATAGCTAATGCTACTTCATTCTTGGATCAGGCTCCAAATTCTTAAGTGATTTATTGCTCTGGCAGCTAGGAACAATTCGTCAGTTTGGCAGCAGTAGAAGTTTTGTCATTATCTTCAGAAGCGGCAGAATATCAAGTTTGTTTTCAACTTCAACATTTAAGCACACAAGAAACCAAGTCAGAAATTCTAATTGCTTAGAAAGCAAAATCTTTCCCTGAAGGTAAAAAAAAAAAAAAAAAAAAAAAAAAAAAAAAAAAAAAAAAAGCTTAGGTTTGCTGTATTTGAGCAGTGAAGTTTGCATTTTCATCTTGTACATTCCTATTGCTACTTGGTATACATGTGACTAAACCAAATCACACCAAAAATATATCAGAATCCACCTTCCTTATTTGTTCACTAATTTGTATCAGCTTAAAGACTAAAAACCTGCAAGCGAACCAGAGCAACCATAAATTGGAAATGTTTACACAGTGTGATAGGTAATAAAATAATCAATTTTAAAAAGCACAAATGTAAATTACAAGTTCCAATTCTACAGTGAATAAAAAGAAACCACTGTATCACAATAATCTTCACTAACATAGTATTAAAAAATAAAACACTACAAAAAGTTCACTCTCACATAAGTACTTTCAAAGGAGCTTCGTGAACTATGAAAAGTTTTAAAAGTGTCTATATTTAATCCAATCTGCTTTGAACTTCTAATCAACTCAGAAAAATAATTTCTTCACAGATCACAAAGGATCAGAATCTCTGAAATGTTTCCTCTACCTCAGAAGGAACAAAGCAGCATATTGATAAACTATGGGAGTTAATTGAAATGAAATACATGGCAAGTTGGTTCTCAGCAAGATTTTCACTGCAAAGAATTGTCTATTTATGTGCATCCCAGCCAGTTATTTCTCTCATAGTAGTTTCCAAAGTCTGTTCCTCTGCATGCTACTTAAATGATTTAGCTTTATGTTTCAGCCAAACTGCAATACACACTGCAAACACATAGTAACTTTTAAATATTAACACTGAGAAATTGAGAAAATTATATTTCTATTATGATTTACCAGAATATGCTTTCTTGTAAAGTGTTGTGGTTTTCAGCCTGATAAACCATTCCAATGAAAACTGGACAAAATGATCTCAGAAGTGATCAGCAACCCTTCATTTTAGAATGAAGCAGTTGAATTTCTTATATAATATAAAAATTATATACAATCCTATGTATTTTTTATATATAATCCTTAATATAGCCCTCCTATAGGCTATATTCCAGGCCAGGCAGGAGTTAAACTCAGGAATTAGGAAAGCTAGATGAAACTCAATGTAAACTTAAGAAGGCACTAAGAAAATTCTTGAGAAGAGATCTGACTGCAAATTAACTTGGATGTGTGAACAAAGACAAGACAAAATGAGACTTCTTTGTAAAGGAATAGAGATAAATGCTCCTCAGACTCAAATATCTGATTCATCTCTTCCATTTCTTCTTCCATCAACAACAGTTTGCCAGTCCTCCCGTACTGCTGTTTTTTTTAATTACATATTTGAATAAACATTAGGATATCATATTCTGGCCACTCGTCTTGAAGTGCAATTCCAGAATAACATGCAAAGCATTGAAATCCATTTAGGAGATAATTTGTTTACATTTTTTTAGTGATTGTCTGCCATATGATCCTATTTTGCGGCTCTGTCATTTCATCTTCATTTCTTCTCAAGTAAATTGCTTAGTCTCATGCTGTAATCATAGCTTCTGCCTGAGATCAGAGCTAACATTCAGCTGAAGCACATTTTCATTGAAGGTTTTTTACTTCATTCTCTTACACTGCTTTAACATTTTTCTTCTTTGAATTTCTCTGTTAACCAATTCCCTCTTTTGCTTCTGTCAACAGCACAAGATTAGGACCATACACTTCCTTGCTCTTTATCCTCTTTGCAAAAGAGCTATTTCTTGGGTGATTCACAGAATTGCTGTGAAGCAGCAGGAAGCTGTATTGCCCCACTCCCACTTCTTTCCACCAAGTCTTCTGCTGCAGAGCAGCGCCTCATGCAGTCCTCTCTGCCAAACAGAATGGCACAAGAATAATTCTGCAGAAGGCTCCAGCAGTTACTTTCATAAAATTCGCTAAAATTTTATCCTATCAGAAAAGGTTTACAATGAGCTTCGGGAAAAAAAGAAAATACTTTACTGCAAGAGATATCACACAGAATCACTCCATCCAAAAGTTCATTAATTTCATATTTTCCCCTTTTAGAAAATGGGAAATCATACCAGCAATTCTCACAAATCTCAGGAACTGGCATTTGCTGTATTGCCAAATTTAAATAAACAAAAAAGAAAAGATAGGCAAATAATTCAGTCCAGGAAAGATGATTACACTTTAGGATTATTTTAATCAAGAAATCAATGCCTGTTTAGTTCTGTGAATTATTTCCTGGAATGTGTCATATTTGGAAATTAAGTCAGGCTACAGCTATATCTTAACAACAAAGCAGATTTTATAAATCTACTGCAAAATGATTTGGTTATGATAAATCCATATTTAAGCTAAAGTAAAAGAAAATTTCCCATATATATCTCTTTCACCAAACCCTGGAAAGGTGGTATGTGAAAGAAACAAAGAGCTTTAGGACTTCAGTTGCTGAAATCAGAACAGCAAAGAAACTATGTGTCCTAATGTGGTTATATAGCCATTTATAGTTGTCATGACAGCCCTTGATTGTTGCATTATTTTTATTACTGCCATGCTCAGTAAGGTAAATGGAATGTGGGAATTCAAATGTCAACATCACTTTTGAAAATGTTATTTAGTCATCTGCAAATAAAGAGCATTAACTAAAATGTGGATGTCTAGTATAGGAGCACATGGAATCTGCAAAGCTAATGTCCTAATTTTGACCCTGAAAACTTTCTGCAGAGATGCCACCTAACAGACAGCATCCAACCCTGCAGGAGGTTCAGCAGCTGAGGCCTTGGTAGTGCTGCACAACCAGGTTGTGCATCCATAAACTATTCTATATTCCACCACTAAGAAGCCTGAACCAAATGACAGCAGAGAGGTTGTTGTTATGCTCCCTCTCTGATATTCAGGAGCTAATGATGTGTGCACTCCACAGGATATGGAAAACACAACTTTATTCTATCCTCTGTGAGACAGAATTGAAACAATTTCCATAACATTCAACAGTGACCTCATAACTGAGCTGTAGGCAGTTTTTTCTCCCTCTGTGGAAGATGTATCACTGCAGGAAAAATATGAGACTCATTCACAACCCTCTGACTTGTTTTGTTGTCTTTGGTCAGGTCATCATGTCATGCCCATTGACTGATGTTAGAAAGACAAGGCCATTGGCAGTTATAAAGTTTCTGTGCCTACAAGCAGCACAGTAGTTGCTGTGTTTACACGCAGTTCATGCCTGAATAAGTATTGTTAAAGAAATGTTTGCTAAATCAGTTCAGGGAATCACATAGCAATATTATCTAATTGCCATTTGTCAAAACTGTACTACTATCAGTAAATATTTTTAATTATATTAAGAAAGGGAAGGTGCCAACTTACAATTTCATGTGTCAGAGAGTCCATAGAAAGGATTTCATGACTTATCATTTCAAACTATGCTTGCTGTTGAAAATCATCATCAGATTGGGAGAAAAAAAAGAAAAAAGAAAAAAAAAAAAGCATTTGTTGCTTTATGAGTTATTGCTTTATTATTGGTTTAAATACAACAATTTGATCCGATATTTTTTTTCTCTCTCTGTTGAGCTGTACAAATAATACAGATAGCTAGCTTTACTGAAACTAGACTGAAAATTTATAGTTCAGTAAAACTGAGATGAATTGTATGGTAGCTAAGCATCAACAGCACCCACTTTCTCAACACTGTTTTGAAAGAAAAATACTGCAACCAAAATTTCTGTGTCCTGCACACTCTTGAAAATCCCCATGGATGAAGTTGGGACCCTCAGGGATTTTGGTAGATTTTGGCTTTTTCTGGATTATCTTCAAGTAAGTTTTTATTTCTTTTAACATCACACACTACTGAAATAACGCTATGCTCTAGTAAAATTTTCTGAAAACATGCTAGAATATGTTTCAAAGTTCGTGGTATTGGACACCACACCTGGGAGGTAATGTAAACTTCGAACTAGTCAGGCCTGAGGTCCTACAAATATAGGAACAGATCTGTAGCTCCATATTTAGAGATGACAACCGAAATCACATGTCAATTCTGGTCACCTTTCCATCACATGCTGCCAGTTGGTATCTTCTGCTGAATGCAGTAAAATATTCTGGTTGGTTCAGTTTGAATGTGTTAATTTCAGTTTACGAGTTGATGAAATTGCCTTCAGGATGCAAATGCTTCCCTCAAAAAATCATTTATAATTACCACCCAGCTAGAAAGATTATAATAATGGAGGAATTAATGAAAGATACCGCTCTGTGGAGATCGTACTGCTCTGGTGAGATACTCTATGTTAGAAACAGTTTCCACAGACATCATGGTTTTCTGTTAGCATATCTATTACAATATGTAGAGAAAAAAGTTTGTACTGAATCCTTTCAAATTCTCTGTTGTGGATTAGCTTGATTATCCAAGAGAATCTTGCACACTGTGTTTTCCAGAATGGCAGCATTGTATCTCCTGGCAGAGGAGATCATTTCTGACACCAGGATAGAATGAACCTCACTGTACACAGGGATCTACTTGGCTTTAGTTCTGACATGGCCTGGTGTTTACTCACATACCCTGATCTAGAAGCGTACACAGTCCTGCTGATGCCATGCCTCAGTATCTCATTGGCACTGCTTTGCTTTGTCATTATGCAGATATGTTGGCTGTCCTGGGAAATGCCTGGTCAGGTATTACTCACAAAGGCTGTCCTACATCCCCAGTCATGCACCTCCCCATCCCATGTTCCTCTGGCTTAGAACAGAATCTGAGCAGAGGCAGAGAAACCCTTTCTCAATCAAATCAAATAGTTTTACACAACCAAAGCTTCTCAGTAAATCTGCAGTTTATCCCATTTCCCCCCCATTTCCATTAGAGCTCCCCGACATGCAGAAACAGAATCTGCTCAGTCCTTTCATGTCGTATCGTTCATCTACAGGCAGAGGTACACTTCTAATATAACTGTTGAGTTACAAGAGAGACACTGAAGCTGTACCTTTACTCTCAATTGCACTTTTCAGACACTTCTTTAGTTTAAACACCATCCTTGATGTTTATTGACTACTGGATGCCAATAATTTGGTAAAATGGTTCTCTGGAACGCAGAAGGTTGTGAGTGTTTTTGTTTTTTTTCAAGTTTCCAGAATAAATTATTTTATCTCGAGGTTGGGGAGAACATGACATTTCACCAGATAACTTCATGGGAAGGGATAGAGATGATAACAAAAGAATTTCCTTAATATATTCTGGGTTTTTTTTTTTGTTTGTTTGCTTGTTTTTTGTTTGGTTGGTTGTTTTTTTTTTAAGAATGTGGCTTTCTAATTCATTACATTTTGTTTTGCTATAAGATCATTCATATTAACAATATTTACTTTTTTTTTTTTTTTTACGAGGAGAGCACACGGAAGAATAAGGGATAGATAGATAAAGTGATAGATTCAGTACACTTCTTGAAGTACTCTAGGATCAAAAACAGAAATAATTCCTACTGAAAATGTTGCTGTTTCACTCCAGTCTATCATCTTGCTGCTTGCAGAGATTATTAAAATTAAGCTATGCCAGGTACCAGCTAATTTTTTAAGGAAAGCCTAATTGAAATGGTCTCAACAAGCAAAACTGTCATTGACTGAAATTAAAGCAAGTTCTATTAAAAAGGCATCCTACTAGACACAAAAATACAAAAAAAAAGGAGTCAGTCTCCTCCTGTGTGCCCATATGAAAGTGAACTGCATTCCTTCCTGCATCCAAAACTGTGCCACAGTCTCTTTTGTCTTATGTTCTGTATCTACATTCCCTGTCCTGCTTTTCTATTTTGCTTTATGCTCCCATATTTTCTTATACTCCTTTATCAGCCCTGGAGGGTGAATTTCTTTCACCTTCACTTTCCGTTTAGTTTATCTTTAAGGTTGTCTCCTCTTTTTTTTTTCCTTCCCTCTTTCCGCGTGCCTCTCAGCCTAACCTTCCCCTCTCAGCAGCCCATATATGAACTCTGCTGCAAGTGAGCACAGCTGTATGAAATGATTTTTAGTGTTTCTAACAACCAAGAGAGTATTGCTTTAATGATCTTTCAAGTGAGCCAGATTAAAAGCCTCAAGCACAGGGGACCCTGTAGTCCAGAACAAGCCTTATTATAGTCAGCACACTCTACACCTCAACTTCTCCATTGTATAAACAGTGTGGTACATACAGATTACACACAAAGTGTTTCACTCTACATTAAATTTAAAGCTTGATATTTAATCCTTGCACATACCAAACTGATGCTCCTTAGGAGTTTGGTTTCATGGAGCTCAGTCAAGAGCTTATCAACATCTTTCAGAAAAAAACAGTATTCTGTCAGTCTTCTGTTTCCGAGGGCACATTCCCTGCTCACAGTTCCCAGTGGGCATGCCTAGCAATACTGGATTTTGCTACCATCTAACAGAACCGGAAGTAACCATGCCACATTATTTATTTGCAAATGAGTGCATTAAAGTTTTCTCAGCTGATACATCAAAGGATTTACAGAGCAGAGAACAACATAACTCCAGTTGCAAGCATTCCCCTAAGGACTGAATCACCATGTGTTAGCAGATACGAGATATTTAAACTAATGTAAAAAAAGATAATGGTGCATAAAATCATAATAACTCAAGATAAGCAGCAAATTAACACAAATCTTTTATAAACTAGCTATCGTTATAAAGGCACACCATTTACTAGCAGCTCAGCGTCTGTTTCCCATTTCTGATGCTGAACAATGGTTTTATGTTCCCAGGAGCACGCTGACTCTATCTGCGCTGTTCAGCGGGACACCTTAACACCTCCAGCCCACTGGGATGAAGTCATTCATGGTCAGTCACACAGCAGAAACCCAAGCAAGATAACTATTTTCAGCAGGTAAATATTGCTATGTGCATATACGTGGTTCTAATCGCCTTTTCCCTACAGCATTAATCATTCTTGTTATTCACTAAATTTGCAAGGAAAGCTGCCACAAAAGAAAAGCTAAATTTAGCAATATTTTCAGACAGTTAGATAATCATTTTTATAAGGTAGAAAATTGCTTTCTTCCAATGATTTTCCTAATAGTGCTGTAGTTAATTTCAAATGAGGAATGTGGTTGATTTTGATCCCACTTCTGTACACTTAATTGGATGGCTGAGGATAAAAATATTCCCAATGGTCAGCGCTGCCGCAGAATAAGATTTCATTAAATATGCCAATCACTGGGTTCATGTAGAAGAGCAAAAAGAGCAATGGAGCTTAAGCAACGTTCTGTTATTAATGCTAAACTATCACACCAGAATAGCAATATTCCATGAACTGCTTGAAATAAAATTGCTTGAAATAATAATGCCTTTCCTAATATGAACACTTATTAATATGATTAGGAGGTGATGAAGTACAAAGTAATGCTCAAAGTGAATTCATGATCATATCCTGTTCTAAGCTCCAGTGAAAAATTAATGTTTATAAACTAATTAGACATCCTGCTCCAAAAACATTGCTTTCTTAATACATTCCATGCAAACAAACATACACAAATAACATGCAAACATCTATTTAAACATTCCTTACTGAATTTTGAAAATAGCTTGGTAAATACATCTACTAAACATTTGCTTTATATCAGTGATTTTTGAAAACACATATATACAAAAGCTATTTCAAATTTCTGTACTGTTAACAGAGAAATGCGTATCAAAACAGTTGATTTTTCTAATAATATGTATTCTTATAATGTGGGGGAAGTGGCTGACTAGAAGGCTGTACTGACACCCAAAGGGCTGTCAGAAACCTCATGAAGTTCAACAAGGAGAAATGCAAAGTCCTGCAACTGAGGAGGAACAACCCCAGGCACCAGGACATGCTGAGAGTACCCAGCTGGAAAGCAGCTACGAAAGAAAGGACCTGGGGTTCTGGTGGTCACCAAATTGATCATGAGCCAACAATGTACCCTTGCTGCAAAGTAGATCAATGGTGTGTGTTCTGGGCTGCACTGGGGAAAGCATCACTAGAAAGTCAAGAGAGGTGGTCCTTCCCCTCTATTATGTACTAGTGATGCTGCACTTGGAGTAATGTGTCAGATTCTGGATCCCCCAGTACAAGAGAGACATAGACATACTGGGAAAAGTCCAAGCAAGATGCTGAAGGGACTGGAGCACCCTCCTATGAGGAGAAGAGAGAGCAGAGGCTGTTCAGCCCAGAGAATAGGAGGCTTGAGCGAATCTCATCAATATATATGTAAATAACTGAAGGGAGGGTGCAAAGAGGATGGATCCAGGCTCTGTCAGTGGTGTCCAGTGACAGGACAAAAGGCAATGGGCACAAACTAGAACACAGGAGGTTCACTCTGAACATTAGGAAGCACTTCTGTGCTATGCGGTAATGGAGCACTAGCACAGATTGCCCAGAGGCTGTGGATTTTCCTCCTTGGAGATCTTTTGAAGCCCACCTGGATGTGGTCCTGGGCACCAGCTCTGAGTGTCCCTGCTTGAGCAGGAGTTAGACCAGATGGACTCAGAGGTCCCTTCCAACCTCAACCAGTCTTATTTCATGAAGACATTCCACATATCTCTTAGCATACTGGTAGTACTTACAGATAACATACAGAATAAGTTGCTGTACTGCTGGAAACAATGTAGCTCACTAGGAAACTTCAGAATGTACTGCAAGCTTTCCCTTCACCATTACTTCTTAGTATTGTGAAGATCCATTAATTGTAGCTTTTTCTCTATTCAGAACAAAGTGAGTCAGATTGTTAAAAAAATAAATATATATAAGTGTGTTCTCCTCCTGAACGTCTCAAGACACTTTGTTGCATTTCTCTGATATATAACTAACTGTTTGACTTCAGTACGCAAACTGGAAGACTACTGGTAGGTCTTTGACTTTTGATCACAGACCAACTTTAACACATATGTAGTTGCCTAGGGTAGTAAAATCTGAATACAGAAATATTTAAATCTGTGGGCTGAAAGATTGAACTAATACTTGTTTGTCCAGAGCAGTAAATTCTTTAGAGTTCCTATTTTATGACTCTCATCTTCCTATTCATGATTTCACATTTACGATAAATTACCTGTTTTGCATTAAAAAACAAACAAACAAAACAAAACAAAACAAAATAATATCAGAATCTTATTTCTGACTATTATTCAGACTGAAACATGAATGTCAGTGTAGTGAGTCTGACTGGGATGGAGTTGAATTTCTTTACAACAGCCACTATGGTGCTGTGTTTTGGATCTGTAACCAGAAGAGTCTTGATATATGATAACTTAGTTATTGTTGAGCAGCACTTGCATAGCATCAAGACTTCCTCTGTCTCTCACACTGTCCAGCCAACAAATAGACTGGCATAGGTAAGAGGACGGGAGGGGACATGGCAATGTACTGACCTCCTTTTTTGTCTAAGGATGTATTGTGGACAACACCAGGTGTTATTTCTTTTTCTAATTCTATGAAGAAAACAGTGCATGGGTAGGTTGTCTCCAAGGAAAGAGAATAAACAGAAATAGGAGGTTCATGCTACTCTGAAACAATGTAATTGAAAACCACAGGAAATATGTTAATTGTCAAAATTGATAAAATAAAACTGCACTCTGCACACCTTTCCTCTCCTAAGTCACACCATGCTGAGAAGCACCAACTAGCTGATCATCACAAAGGTCCCTGGAGCACTTTAGAAATGAGCATGTCCCAGTAGGAAGCAGTGGAATAAGAGTTCCGGATCATAAAGCTGATAAAACTATAAGGTACAGACCCTGATCTCAGCTGCATGTTCAGATCATTTCTTGTTCAACATCTTCACCAGTGACCTTGATGAAGGGATAGTGTCCACCCTCAGCAAGTTTACTGATGATATGTAGCCAGGAGGGATGGCTGACACACCAGAAGGCTTCACTGCCATTCAGCGAGACCTGGACAAGCTGGAGAGCTGGGCAGAGAAGAACCAGATGAGGTTCAACAAGAGCAAGTGTACAGTCTTGCACCTGGGGAGGAATAACTGCATGGACCAGTACAGGCTGGAGGATGACGTGCTGGAGAGGAGCTCCCCAGAGAAGAACCTGAATGTCCTGATGGACAACAGGTTGGCCATGAGCCAGCAGTGTGCCCTGGTGGCCAAGAAGGCCAATGGGATCCTGAGGTGGATTAAAAAGATTGTGGCCAACCAGTTATCCTCCCCCTCTGCTCTGCCCTGGTCAGGCCTCACCTGCAGTACTGTATTCAGTTTTGCACTCTGCACCTCAAAAAAGACAGGGATCTCCTAGAAGGTGTCCAGTGGAGGGCCATGAAGATGATAAGGGGGCTGGAGCACCTCTCTAATGAGGAAAGGCTGAGTGACCTGGGTCTATTCAGCCTTGAGAAGACTCAGGGGGGATCTGATCAATGTCTATAAATATCTAAGGTGCAGAAGGCAAAGGGATGTGGACAGACTCTTTTCAGCAGTGCGTGGTAATAGGACAAGGGGAAATGGCCACAAACTGAAGCATTGGAAGTTCTGCACAAATGTGCATAAGAACTTCTTCATGGTAAGGGTGATGGAGCACTGGAACAGGCTGCCCAGAGAGGTTGTGGAGTCTCCTTCTCTGGAGATGTTCAAGACCTGCCTGGACACCTACCTGTGTGGTCTACGGAGCCTACTTTGGCAGGGGAGTTGGACTAGATGAGAGGTCCCTTCCAGCCCCTGAAATTCTGTGATTCTGTAATCATCCTTTAATCACAGGTCAACCTGAACTCTTTCGGAACTGTAATAAGCAGTAAAACATATGGTGAAGGATCACAACATAAGATTCTCACCTGACTTTCATACTTTCAATCTGTTTCTGGCCTACAGTTGAAATCCTTGAATTGATTATCTGATCTTTTAAGCTGTTATATATTTAGCTATCATGGTCTTCAATGTTCTGCTCATTTAAATTGTGTTTAATTACTTGATGGGGAAAATGCTATTTGTCACTATTTTATGATAGAAGAATATATGATAAAAATTTACTAATTTTATCATACATGTTGTTAAACCTAACATACACCCAATATATCATACATGTTATACCTAACAATTTTTAAATTAAGTAAGAATTGTACAGTAATGATTGAAAGTCATACATATGTGTCATATATATAGCACATCATGTGCTTTTAATTGTATGTAAGGCAGTTTCTTTTTATTACATACTTTTTACGGTATTTATTTTTAATTGTGTCTATTTCATTTGAAATAATTTTAAAAGATGCCTATTAAAATCTCTAAGCATCCTAACACACAATAACAATACTATGGGAGATCTGCAGCATACAAATAATCTAATCTAACAAAAAAATTTCTTGGATTGTAAAGGCTTGTCTAAAAATGTCAGGTAAATCGCCTCTCCTGATATATCTAATGTAACAATGCCTGCCTTACCCTAAGTAGAGGTAACACTGAAGTAAATTCTAGTTTAGAATGAAGAATGAAGAGCTGCATTTTTACTGCAGCTCTTACCGGCACAGTATCTGGGCAACATTTGTCAAACCAGTCTGCCAAAACCAGCAAACTCTCATCATCCCCTCCCCATAACCACCTTAGTTAATACAAGACCAGTAACGCTGGTTCAGACCAAACATCCGCTATTTCAGTATGCTGTCTGAGACAGCAACTGATAACGGGTATCTAGGGAGAAGCTCAGGGATGGAGCAAGCATTCAGTGATAAAACTTCTTTCCTACTCCTTTAGCTTCCAACAACTGTAGTTCAGGGACTCCCTAATTGATGGATAGTTAATGTAAATTTCATAGCCATCGGGTTTCTTTGTCACGAGCTTGTTCTGGGGATTTAAAATCCTCTCTCATTAAGTTTCATGGACAAAGTGCATTTTTTATACAGATTATGACTTGACAAGACACTGAAAATACTTGATGAGAGCCTTTTTTGTCAATTTTTAAATATGATGAATATGGATTGCAAGCTGCCTCTTTTTGCTATGTAATAGTCTGGTAGTGTGGAACTAATGATCACTGTCTGCTTCTTAAAGGTAGCCTGCATTGGGAGGTTTGTGCAAAGTGCACTTATTTGAATTACAATTTGCTACCAACTGCATGATAACTCCCCCTTCAAGTACTGCTATTAAGGCATTAGCATCCCTGAAACCTTTATTAGTAAAGCAAGAGAAGAAAAAGCAACTTCAAAGATGGGTTGAGGGCAAGTGAATTACCCAGCATGCAGAATCCAAAGGTAGGAGCTTTGAACTGCCTTATGCTTCTCTACACAGGTAAACAAGCTAAGCCTCTTGCTTTCAGAGCAGTGTGAGTTTGGAGACTACACAAGGTAGCATGAGCATCTCATGAGTGAGTTTAAAAGGCTCTGGGCGAAGTTGTTTCCTTCTTTTTCAAAGTCTGAAAGTACACCATCCCACATTTACTGTAGACTATCGGCATCATCAAACACATTCAATGCGATGTATGTTCACCCGCTGCCTTTACTTAACATCTCCATACAAACAAGTTCTCCTTAGTAAATCTTTATGTACAGAATTAAAAGCTGATGTTTCATTTACCAGAGATGAGACTTAATTTATCTTCCATTTATTAAAGGACTGAAGAAAGTTATAGAGACAGTAAACAGCTGCTAACACTATGGATTTTCCCCATGGCTAAGTTGCAGTACCAGCACTCCAGAGATATCAGTCAAACACCATTTGTAGACATTCCAGTCATTCCTGAACGATTTATTATAATAATAATCTATGTGAAAAAAAATCTAAAAAAGTATTGAACTGACTGTTTTAATTAGAAACATTAAAGCCCAGAAAGTCAAATGTGTAAATTCACCTACTTGTTAAAACAGTTTTGTTAGACTGGAAGGAGAAGTGACAACAGGAGGGAGACAAAGACTAGGAAATATGCTGTCAAAATGATTTCTCAGAGATAGCTTTAATTCGAGAAAGGAACAGAAATAAGAGTAATAAAAAATTGATCTTTTGGATGTCTTTCTTTTGTTGAATACTGAAATAACAGCATAGTGGACTGAAAATTCATTGAAGCCATCTCCTTACACATTCTCCCCTTGTTCAGTAACAGTTTTTATACGAAGCTGTGAAATATATTAAGTACAGTGGATTGAGTTGCAGATTTTTTATTATTATTTTTTGTGCTGATTGATCAGGCATTTCATATTTTGTTTTCCTGGGGGGGAGAATTTTATTTCCAGATTGAAATCATAATCCTTTCAGACTTGCTGTCTCATTTTTAAGTCTCATCTCAAAGACGAACCTCATCTTTCCTTCTTTACCTCACTGTGCTTGCTCTACATGTAGACCAGCTTTGCATGTTAAATGGAAAGAAAATTATGGAGAATGTTCCTGTATATTTTCCTGCAGTTAATAAGATTCTTCAATATAGTTTTTCATATTCAATTCTTGTACGATATTAGCCTACCTTATATTTTTAGTATTTGTTACATGTAAGCTTTTCTTTAAATTTTAAATCTATATCGTTGCATCAAGAAAAAACTTTTATAAAGCCATAACTCCTGGAGCTGGATTTAAGAAATTCCTATATGCATAAAGTTAGAAAGAAGTGACATACATTCGTACTTATTTTTACACTAACTGTTTTCAGCCACAGTTATTTCTTATTAAAATGGCAGAGAACCTTCAGCTCCTAGAATGCAGTCTTTCTGTTGGTCACACAAACACAGAATGCTTTGATTTTAGTTTAATAGGAAATACTTACAGGCGAGTGAAGTCACCTATTTGCATTCAGAATATAAATATGAGTGAGTATACAAGCAATTAAGGCATTCTCAATCTCTTATCAATATATTGAATTGGACAAGCTCTTTCTGCCTGAGTAATTTAGTTTTGATACCCATTTAATATTTCGGCCACTATTGAGACTCCAACAAATATGTTAATTAGTGCCAATTGTGAAGTTGGTTTCTGTGATTCAGCCATCTGTCTTACGGAGACTGAATCAGTTAATTATTTTAAGGTGTAATTATAGATGTCTCAAATCATTTAATATCAATCATTAATTATTGAAAATACAACAATGTTGCAGTTAGATTCTGAAGCAGTTTTTGTGTTTTTTTTTTCTTCCTAGATAATACAGTTTAAATAAGACATACTTCTAGTAAAGTACAGCCATTACTCTAGCAACTTGACAGTAAAAGTCAGAGGTGATCAAAATCATATTTCTCAAAGAGTACAGACAAAATGTTACTTTGTAGGGGAAAATAAATTTAGAGTCCTTTTTTATATATAAATTTAAAAGTTCCTGAGACTGTTGAATCTTAACTTTATTCCATTTTTTCTAAATATTAATCTTAACATTTTTTATTATTTTATGTGCAATTATTTTGACTGTTTCCATTACTTCATTATAATGGCACAGTATGTAATTATAACACGTTAATGACATGCCATGATAATATAGGTGAATGGTGAAATATGGGTGAAAAGTGTAAATGTACAACTCAGTCCTGATCCTAGATGTGTAGCATAAAATGCATTTATTCTTACTTGTTTTTCATCCTTCACTTGAAGCCTTTCTCTGTCACCCTCATCCCTCCTTCAGATCATGAGTTCTGTTGTGGTGAAGTCAAACCACCCCTGCAGCCCAGAGCAATAGCAAACCCCAAACTGGCTTTGTCCCTTTAGGCAGAGAGGAAGTTATACCCAACACGTGTTCCACATCCTTTAAACAGACAACTTATAAACTATAAATATCAATGTTTGGAATTTTTATCTTATGCTAGTGAAAAAAAAAATAATGGAAATATAATAATATGCTCTTAAAGTATTGGGGTTTTTTTGTTTTGTTTTGTTTTGTTTACTTTTAAATTGAAATAGGTGATGTTGCTATTTAGTGAATGTGTGGACATTTACTCTACTTTGTTATGTTCAAATATATTTCAGAGATGCAATGGACAACTACTGCAGCTTTCTCCATGTCGTGATTTCCGATTTATAAAGAAAGCAATTAGGAAATGACTGCATTACTTGAAAACACCAGAGACTAAAGGAAAAAAAAAAAAAAAAAGTGTTAATTCCACAGGGGTATGAAATAGGATGTGATTTACCAAACTCTCTTTATTTCTCATATCTGAAAACAAAAGGCACCAAAGGGAGTTCCCATAACCTTTTAAAAATTAATTGAAAAGTAACATGTATTACTAAAAGAGCTTTTAATTATTGTTAAAGTAATAAAAAACATCTGTGGTTGAATTTTTGGAAATCCAAAGCCAATTAGAGATGATGCTATGGGACAAAATGATGATTATGGGATAAAGTAATAAAAACTCCCTTAAAAAAAAAAAAAAAGAGCTAAAATTTTAAGCAGTGCATAATTTCACACAGCCAACATAATAATAAGCCAATTTCTATGTAAATCAATTCATAATTATTAATAACTTTTCACTCCTGAGTAAAATTTTGCAGAAAACATGTTTTCCAAAACATATCAGAGGGGAAAAAAAGGAGTTATTAATGAGTAGCTCTCTTAACCTCTTTTGTTAAATCAAATAAATCAAGGGAAATTAAAATATGTAATGAAATATGAAGTCAAGGAAAAAAAAAAAAGTAACAGTCTGACGAAGAAAGGAAACAGTTCTGGTACTGAATTAAAAGGACTCAGAGTAAGCATAGAGCACTATAATTGTCTTTTCTCCATGGTCAGAAAATTGACCATGTAGATAATTGACCCTTCAGACAGAATGCATCTGTAATGTTCCTTTGATAATTTTTGACAGGTAGCATTTAAGCATTTTGGTGCTTTGCTCTATTCTAATTATTGAATAATGCCCCGGCCTGCAATGCTTATTCTCTGAACTTCATGTATGAGCTTTTCTACTGGAGGCAATGGGATATTTTATAATGTAAAACATTAAACTCCATGCCACTATATAAATTTATGCTTTCCTATTTGCACAGCACAAGTGTCTCCACTTATCCT
Organism: Gallus gallus; assembly: GCF_016699485.2. Classification (NCBI taxonomy): domain Eukaryota; kingdom Metazoa; phylum Chordata; class Aves; order Galliformes; family Phasianidae; genus Gallus; species Gallus gallus. The sequence continues at coordinate 89,304,456 of NC_052534.1, read as the reverse complement.
GAAGCATACACAGGGTTTAATAGCTGAATACAACTCACAGATGTCTGAAATATTTCATATTTCCTACAATATAAATTTGAAATATACATTTCGCAATTTTTACTTGACTAGTATCTGTATATCTTGTCTTGGATAGCACCTATTCCCAAGGACCAAGAAAGTACTTCCTATGGGATATTCTGAATGGAAATAGGCTACATCTGATGAAAGTGTTGGGTACGATGTAAATTTATCTAAATCTAAATGTCATGGGTTTAAAGATACACTTCCACATTATATGTCCTCTGAAATTGAGGTAAACAACTTAGAAAGATTGGATGAACTTTTTTCCTACCAACAAAATATAGAAGGATTCTAAGATAATGGACATGTCTTCACTGCAAATGTTTAAGGTAACATGATGTCAATTCTAATTGGGAAATTGGCAGGTCACTAAAAGAAAGTTTTCATCTGAAGTATAAAACTAGAATCAGGAATCTAGATCTCAGAAGGTTTGATTGAGAGTAAATGGGCTGAATTCAACAGATTTAAGTAGGATCCAACAGTTTATGCAGCAATCTACAGCAGCACACCAAATTGCCAGCAGATAGATAGTAATATAGGAATGCTAAGCACAAACTCAAATCCTTCTTCTGTGAGCATCAAGTTCCTGTGACTAATCTTTGAAATTTCTAGGCCTGAGAAACCTCCTGAAGGTCACCAGATGGCAAATAAAGAAGACAGTAGAACCATTCTCTTAAATTCCATTTTTATACCAAAACCAGGATTATCCATCTCTAAAAACTTGGGACTAGAGAACCACGTCAGTCGTCAATTATTTTTCAAAGTATCATGAATCCTCGTATCATAATTTTAAACTGAAAAATGCGTGAAGATTATATGGTTTTACTATAAAAACAATAACTACAATAATAAAAAGAGGAGGGTATGGTGCTCCTCTTTTTGAAACTATACAAACTATATAAAATTAGGAGGTGGGGGAGAGAGAGTGTGAAAGAGGCAGGAATATAGTGAGAGACAGAGGGAGGAAGGACGAAAGGAAGGAAGGAAAGAACACTATAATAAGTATTACATGTACAGTCATGCTCAGTTTCTGTAATTTTTGTTCTATACCAGTTAACCTTGGATGGCTATACACACAGTAACAAATAATCTAAAAAGGATATGGAGAAGATGAGGAAATAAGAGATATCTGAGGTAGTACTGAACAAGCTGGCTCACATGCCAGAATAAAGAAATACAGCACAACAGAACTGACTGTGGCAGCAGGCTGTGAAATCAGTCCGTGTTATCAAAGCTCACTGCAAGAAAGAAAAATGTACCCAGCTTCAGAATAGTGGGGCTTTTACATAAGTACTACAAAGTATGATACATATACCATAAATCTAATTGAAGAAAGATACTAATATTATCTTGGAAAATAACCTTGATAGGATCACAATAAACCTGGATTTCTGGAAATGCTGCTTGTAATATGTTGTCATAAAACTATTCTATAGATTTGAATCAGAATATTAAATTATTAAATTCATTTTTACTCATACCAGAAATAGAGTGTAAGTTAAATATAATTTCACAAAATCACAGAATCACAGAAGTGCAGGGGTTGGAAGGCACCTCAAGAAATCATGGAGTCCAACGCTCCTGCTGAAGCAGGTACCCTACAGTAGGTCACATAGGTAGACATCCAGATGGGTCTTGAATATCTCCATAGAAGGAAACTCCAGAACCTCTCTGGGCAACCTGCTCCAGTGCTCCATCACCCTTACCATAAATAATTTCTTCCGCATGTTTGTATGGAACTTCCCATGTTAAAGTTCCAGGCCATTACTACTTGCGCTATTGCTACACACCACTGAGAAGAATCTGGCCTCATCCGTTTGCCTCCCATCTCTGTTTAGATATTTATAAACACTAATCAAATCCCCGCTCAGTCTTCTTTTCCCCAGGCTGAACAGACTCAGGTTACTCAATCTTTCCTCATACAGGACATGCTTGAGACCCTTAATCATCTTAATAGCCCTCCATTGGATTCCTAGGAGATCCCTGTCTTTTCTGAACTGCAGAGCACAGAACTGGATATAGTACTGTAAATGTGGTCTCACCAGGGTAGAGTAGAGGGGGAGGATCACCTCCCTCAGCCTGCTGGACACACTCTTTTTAAGGTACTCCAGGATACCATTGGCCTTCTTGACTACAAGGGCACACTGCTGGCTCATGGCCAACCCGTTGTCCACCAGGACACCCAGGTCCTTCTCTGTAGAGCTCCTCTCCAGCAGCTCATCCCCTAATCTGTACCTAACCTGAGGTATGTGGTTATTCCTCCCCAGGTGAAAGACTCTACACTTGCTCTTGTTAAATATCATTAGGTTCCTCCCTGCCCAACAATTTGGTCTGTCCTGATCTTGTCAAACGGTAGCACAGATTTCAGTTGTGTCTGCTAATCCACCTAGCTTTGCTTTATGAGTAAACTTGCTGAGGGTGGATTCTATCCCTTCATCCAAGTCACTGATGAAGATGTTGAACAAGACTGGATTCAGCACCGACCCCCTGGGGAATACTGATAGTTACAGGTCTCTAACCAGACTCTGCACAGCTGTTGACAACCATCTGAGCTCTGCCAGTCAGCCAGTTCTCAATCCACCTCACCATCCACTCATCTATCCCCTACTTTTTAAGTTTCATTACAAGGATGTTGTGGGAGATGGTAACAAACACCTTGCTTAAGTTGAGGTGGACAGCACCCACTGCTCTCCCTCTATCTACCCAGGCAGTGATGACATAATAAAAGGCTATCAGGTTGGTCAAGCATGATTTCCCCATGGTGAATCCATGTTGACTACTCCTGATAATCTTCTTCTTTTCCAATTGCTTGGATATGGCACCCAGAACAAGTTATTCCTTCATCTCTCCATGGACTGAGGTGAAGCTGACTGGCTTTAGTTTCCTGGATGCTCCTTCTTACTCTTTTTGAGGATTGGAATGACACTGGTTATCCTTCAGTGTTCAAGCACCTCTTCCATTCACCAAGACATTTCAAAGATGATAGAGAGCAGTTCAGCAATCATCTCTGCCAGCTTCCTCAGCACACATGGGTGCATCCCATCCAGGCCCATGGATTTATATGCGTTGATTTTTTTAGGTGTTCTCCAACCAGATTCTTCTCAACCAATGACAAGTCTTCCTTTCCCCATACTCTCTCTCTTACTTCCAGGGTCTAGGATTCCTAAAGGCTAGTCTTAGCACTATAGACTGAAGCAAAGAAGGCATTCAGAATCTCAGCCTTCTCAGCATCCCCTATTACCAGTGCACCCACCTCATATTTCCCAGCAGCAAAGCTAGATGGCCTGAATTTTTGTACAAATTCCTTCCAATGATAGCCTCCGTGCTCCTTTTCCACATGAGGAAATATTTAAGATCTCTTTTTCACCAGAATTATTATTTTTTTACATATGCACTATATCACAGCATAACCATTTAGTTTGTAATTTGTAATGTTCGATAAGCAAGGAAAAAAGTATACAGAGTTTTATTTAAGAGAATGAAAAAATGCTGACTACAAGAAGTTTCACATGAAGGCAAGGTGAAAATTTGTTTACTTGAATAACAATTTTGCTGAACTATTTGCTGTATACTGTTGTTATAAAACTGTAACATGTATTTTAAAAGAGTATTATATCAGTAAACACTAAGAAAGCTTAAAACCATAGCATACACACCTTAATTAGCATATATATTCTATAGTAGAAAAGGAATAGAAGAGAAGAGAAGAGAAGAGAAGAGAAGAGAAGAGAAGAGAAGAGAAGAGAAGAGAAGAGAAGAGAAGAGAAGAGAAGAGAAGAGAAGAGAAGAGAAGAGAAGAGAAGAGAAGAGAAGAGAAGAGAAGAGAAGAGAAGAGAAGAGGGAAGGGAAGGGAAGGGAAGGGAAGGGAAGGGAAGGGAAGGGAAGGGAAGGGAAGGGAAGGGAAGGGAAGGGAAGGGAAGGGAAGGGAAGGGAAGGGAAGGGAAGGGAAGGGAAGGGAAGGGAAGGGAAGGGAAGGGAAGGGAAGGGAAGGGAAGGGAAGGGAAGGGAAGGGAAGGGAAGGGAAGGGAAGGGAAGGGAAGGGAAGGGAAGGGAAGGGAAGGGAAGGGAAGGGAAGGGAAGGGAAGGGAAGGGAAGGGAAGGGAAGGGAAGGGAAGGGAAGGGAAGGGAAGGGAAGGGAAGGGAAGGGAAGGGAAGAACAGACCTTGATATTTTGTTTACTGAGTCTCTTTTAATTAGATGAGAAATTGTCCTATTGAAATAATAGCATAAAATCAATTCCAAATATTAAAACAAAAATAGAAACTTTATTCTATATATCATCTGTTGAATATTTTCTTTGACTGCATCTAATTTGTTTAATAAATATGCTTATTTGTTTAACAAAAATTTGTTTTTACTTCACTACTAAGGATTCATTGGAATATGAGTGTAAGAAAACAACTCCAGAATTTTCCAATTTTCTCTAGGAAAAGAAATGGTTGAGGTTACTGCCTGTGCTGCACATAAAGTGTTAACTGTCACATAAACTTCAGCATATCTCCTCTGCTGTATGAAAAAGGATCAAAGGATCCTACAGCAGCTAAGGACCCAGCTCATATCAAATGGCAAACAAACTGGTGACAGAAATAGCTTCCAAAGACATGGTGATATATTGAATCTCTACAATCTCTAGAACTTATAGCATTTTGCAGAAAGTGACACTATTTCAATTAACAGGCATTAAATGTTCAGTTGACTCATTTTTAAAAGTGGTTTACATCCCTGAGGGTGGTCTGGCAAACTAGTAGAGAAGACACTACATAGATTAATTAGAAAATGATTACTGAGGATTCAAATATGATGATGCTTAGACATTTTTTCTAGCATAATGGGGGATCAGCTTTAATATCTAACATAAACTTATGCTTATCACAAACATATTAGTCTTTCACAAAGAGAAAATTTGGTTAATCACAGATGCCTGGATTTACACAACTCTGACCAGCACATTTGATACATCTGGATTACTGTCATTGGCTAAATATTCATGTTCAACATTTATTTGGAATAGCTGTTAGAAGTTAGTTATTTGGGACAAATTATAGTTAAAAACTTAACACAATGAGGACATGACTCAATGAGTTAACAGTAAATGGGGTTACACCAGGCTGGCAGCCAGCCACTAGTAGGGTCCCTTAGGGCTCCATTTTAGGGCCAGTTCTCTTTAGTGTTTGTATAAATAATCTGGATGCAGAAATCAAGTCCATACTAAGTTTGGAAATGATGCTAACTTAAGAGAAGCTGCTGATTCCCTCAAGGGTAGAGTGGCCTTGCAGAGTGAACTTTATAAATTGGAGGATAACTGAGCAATCACCAGCCACGTGAAGTTAAACGAGAGCAAGTGCCAGGTATGGTACAATTTTGGATACTAACTGCCTTGATAATACAAACAGCTAGTAATTCTAAAAGAAACTAACACTGACTTAATTATATTGACTATTTAACTTGAATATTTTTACACAATCTGTTACATGTTCTTTTAACCATCAGCAGTAATGGTATGGTATATATATTTTCTGGAAATTAATGCCATCAAAATAAAATGTATCATTTATGAATAACCACTCTTCATTCTATCTTTTTATCAAATATCAGCATCTAGTTTTAATGAAGTCTTTATTTTAATCTGTTTTGAAGTCATTTTCATTGCATTCACTTCCTAAGGAGTGAGAGAGGTGATCTGAAGATTTATATTGAGAACAATTGTCAAGCTTCGTTATAGGAGAATAAGAATGCCAATGGGGAAAGCCCAATATGTGTCTTATTTTATTATCTGCTAGAGAAATCTATTAGACTCATGTTCAGCCACCGCACCTGTAGGTATATTCTTCTATGATTCTAATGAGAGGGTAACCAATTACAGTGCAAATTATTTTCAGTGCCTTTATTTCTGTTCATTTACAAGGATACAGATTACATATTAAAACTGAGTAAGATGATGGAGAAAAATATTAGTATTCCCGGTGCAATTTATTATTTGTGTTTGAACAGATATACATGTTGGACTACTTTGCTTCAGGCTAGATTATTCAACATAAATAAAGTAACACCTTCAAACTAAAAATTTTGTTTGAGTATTAGTTGTTGGTTTTTTGGTTTTGTTTTGTTTTTTACATAAAATGGGTATCAAATAATTGAAAGTGTAAAATACACACAGAAAAAAAATCTCATGCACTGTTTTTTAGAAAGTATTTTAGCATTTTTAGGAAGTACTGTTAGTTTAATTTGACAGTCTGAAAATTTGGATAATACTAAAGTATGACTGAACATAACAGAATTAATTAAATTCTGTATTTTGGGAATGCTTTATACCTGTCTAAAAAGAACTACTGCCTATAATACAACATTCAGTTTCCAGATCTGGGAAAATACTAAATTAATCTTACTACTGTAGCTAATGATGGAACAATGCCAATCATAAGACAAGTTACTCGGAAATGTGTGAGGGGAATATGGTATCAAGACTAGAACATTTTTAAAGCCTAAACTGAAACAAAACATAACTAAACTCTGGTAATAAAACCTGTCAAGTAGCCACTTGAGGTGTGTCGAATTTGGAACACAGGAGACAGACTGTAGAAAAGTAATGTTTTCCTTTTTGAAGTGGGGGACCAGGCAAACATAGAACAGCAGAACAAGTCAGAGAAAAATCAATGTTTTATCCAAAGAAGATGAGTCACTGAAGTTATCCTTAAAATCTTTAAAAGTATGAAGGTGAGGAGTTTGTAACAGAAAAGAACAATAAATGGGAAAATATGACTTTAAAGTCATAAAATTTAGGATATAAATTCAAGAGTAGGAGAATTGAACAAATTTCCTTAAACTAAATATTTTGTTTTTCTTTCAGGAAGATGTATTTATCGTGTAAATAAATTGAAGATGTCACGTTAATGAAGAATAGTCTTGGTAAAATACAACCAAATCTATTATTAACAAGTATGATTGCTGTAACTGTAACTGCTAGAACTCTAATACTGAAGCTGTGATGAGCTATCTGTTTTGATTGTCTTTAAAACTGTGGTTCTTTGTGGTCTGTAATCAAATATATACAAATCTAAATTGGAAGTGAAACAGCTGCTCTAAAATTAAGAAATGTAATTTAATTTTTAAAAAGCTGTTTTCTTCCATGGGCAAACATTTTCTGCCTTAATACAGACCAGCACTGTTTTTCAGATATTTGCAATGAATCATAACTTTTAAGGCAATATCATGATGGCAGCATCCAATAGCAGTACTGTACATTCAGCATTCACAATTCTTCATAGATCTAATACCATTCATTGGGTATCCACCATTTAAAAGCTAGATTAATAATGACAGCATCAATTACGTGTAATTTCTACAGACACTGTGGCCCAAGCACCATCTTATCTATTATTAAAGAGAATACTCTTTTTAGTCACATGCGTTCACATAAAAAAGCTGAAATCCATGTAAATAAAAATATAAAGAATGTTTATGCTAATGAAGCATCCAGAAAGGAACACATGCATACACATGCAAAAGTGATCTCAAAAATTCAACTAACAGTGTAATATCTAATCTAGTATTAGATATGGAGGTTGATGGGCCTGCATGCAGCAGGGGGGTTGGAGCTTCATGATCCTTCAGCTCCCTTCCAACCCAAGCCATACTATCATTCTATGATGATACAATGTCTGCTTAAAGATGGTACCTAAAATCAGGACATTTAGAGGTGTAGCAATTAAAGTCAGCAAACTATTTTAACTATTTTTATTTATCTACCTCTCAAATCATTTTTTGAATTGAAGTTTGAATCATTCGGTAACTAATAAGAACTATTTCCCAAACCATACAATTAGCACCACAGATTTCAGTCATTTCTTGTCTGCTGCTATTGCAGATCAAATTCAAGAAACTTGTCAATGTAAGAGTCTGAAAACTATTTTTTCAAGATGAAGTAGTGATCTGAAGCAACCTGAAAGAAATGTGCTTGTTAATATAGCATTCAGAGACAAAATTATTGATGAAAATCATAAAATAAAATAAAATAAAATAAAATAAAATAAAATAAAATAAAATAAAATAAAATAGAAGGAATGTAACTCGTATATATACTGGACATTCATTTTCTGTTTTGTTTACTAACAAAAATAACATTTAATCATTATTCAATATTTTATTAAATTTTGAGGTTTGCTTTACTGAAAATAATAAAATATAATCCTGTCTTTTAATGTTAGATGGAATAGCAACCCAAAGTTGTTGCCACAAATACATCTGTTTAAATGAACTAGATCTGACATATAAAGACTTTAATTTAGAATCATAGAATCGCTAAGGTTGGAAAAGACACACAGGATCACCCAGTCCAACCATTCGCCCTTCACCAATGGTTCTCACTAAACCATGTCCCTCAACACACCATCCAAACGCTCTTTGAACACCACCAGGCTCGGTGACTCCACCACCTATCTGGGCAGCCCATTCCAGTGCCTGACGACTCTTTCAGAGAAGTAGTATTTCCTAACGTCCAGCCTGAACCTTCCCTGGCGCAGCTTGAAGCCATTCCCTCTAGTCCTATCACTAGTCACCTGTGAGAAGAGGCTGACTCTTCTTGAATTTGATGACAATAACATGAGAACAGATACAGCCTTGAAAATACTCATGTTCTCTTTTAATAATATCCCTTAGCTGTTTCCCTTTTCCTGTGAAGAGGGTTATTTCTCTTTAAGTTCCCTTATTTTATGTCCTTCAAGTTAGAACATAATTATTCTAGGGTGGTGAGAGAAAATGAATAAACAATGATACTGAGAAAATGGTTGGTGAAATGGCATGCACAATCTGATTTATGTTTTTCAAAACAAAAGACACACGTAAAGAGAAAAGACCGAAAATTCCGCTTAGCTATTGCACCAATTGCAGTGGAGATGACATACAATCGTAGACTCACCAAGGTTAGAAAAGACCTACAAGATCATCCAGTCCAACTGTCCACCTATCACCAATAGTTCTCACTAAACCATGTCCCTCAGTGCAACATCTAAATGTACCTTGAACACCTCCAGGGTTGGTGACTCCACCACCTCCAAGGGCAGCCCATTCCAGTGCCTGACCACTCTTTCAGAAAAATAGTATTTCCTAATGTCCAGCCTAAATCTCCCCTGGCACAACTTGAGGCCATTCCCTCTGGTCCTCTCAATAGTTACGCAAGAGAAGAGGCTGACCCGCAGCTCACTACAACCTCCCTTCAGTTAGTTACAGAGAGCAATAATGTCTCTCCTGAGGGAGGTCTTCCAGACTGAACAATCCCAGCTCCCTCAGCCACTCCTCTTAACCCTTGTGCTCCAGACCCTTCATCAGCTTTGTTGCCCTTCTCTGGACATGCTCCAGGCCTCGATGTCTTTCTTGCAGTGAGGGGCCCTAGGCTGAGCACAGTACTTGAGGTGCAACATACAACAACTTGAACCACTTATTCACAGTATTTTGCAAAAGAAAAAGAAAGTAAATGGTTTAAGAGAGAAGGTATGAATAGTAGTATATATATATTATATATGTAACTCAAAAATAATGCATTTGACAAAGAATATATGTGTGTCTCTTATAGAACAGAGTATAAAAACCAACTAACAAAATGAACTTTGTCGATGGCCATGGGCTTGAGTTAGCTCTAGTTCATATCTTCCTTCCTAGCCTTTGGGGACCTCTGGTCCCATGACGGTGAGCATATTACGGAGAATAGTGAAGAAATTCATATTTATACAGCGATTCAGCTGTCTACTGCAATATACTAAGCTAAATGGACTTACGCTGTTATTGAAGTGCATTACTGCAACATTCTGCTAATTCAAAATCCTGTGTGATGTCAAATAAGTAGATTTGGTGGTAACCATTAAACCCTTCATGTGTGGAATGTTTTAAAGAAATTGGTCAGAGTGTATTGGACTCTCATACTAATGGGAGTCGTGGACAGGATATTCCTGAGGGTTAATGTGTGGAAGTTATCAAATGTATTACTAATTATTTGGCAATGAGAATTCTGATTTAATGTTACAGTCATAATAAGTAAGAGCCTACCAGAAGTGATATATGTTAAGGGTAGGAACAAGATTGGCTATGGCTAGGACTGCTGCCACTCAAAAGAATGGATATAAATTATGGAATTAAAAGAAGGCTAGAAAATGCTGGCTGATAAATTTGAAAAAGAGTGATGGAGAAATCCTAACTGTGATATTTTCTTATAGAAGAATACTGCATTAACCACAGTGATATTTGGGATTAATTTGCAAAACAGAAAAGTTATAACAAGGTGAAGAGCAGAAAAGGGGAAAAGCAGTATTTGCTGACTGCTAGGAAGTTGCTTAAGAGCAGTAGGGTGAAGATATGAGACATGTAAGATTAACATGCCAGAATTAGAAAAAGAAACAATTATAATGGACAATAAGATGGATAAAACATGATGTGCACAGTTATAAAATCATATTAAGTTCATAGAATCAGTCACAGGATTAAAGAAGAAACCACTGTGTGAGCTGCCCACCATCATGTTGGGACAGTTAATGGACAGGACCAAGAAAAGGCAGCAGGGGACAAATCAGTCCCCTACATTCCACTGCTGGTTGGGGGTACAAGACACAGTGAATAAAGACATTGAAATCTGAAATCACTGAAACCAGGAAATAGCTCATCCTTTGCTGTTATTTCAATGAGCTGTGAAATGAATATGGTCTGTGACAAAAGCTCTGCCAAAACAAACAGTAGATTGATGCAGATCCTGAGCATTAGTAACAGTTTCTTTACTGTGAGGGTGCTGGAACAAGTTTCCTAGAGACGTGATTGATAACTCTGAACCTATGTTCAAAAGACAGTTGGATAATACCCTCAATAACATGCTTTAACTTTTTATCAGCCTTGAAGTGGACAGGCAGTTGGACTCACTCATCTTTGAAGGTTTCTTTGAACTGAACTATTCTAACTCTAAATCCATGTGTGGAATATCTAAGAACCTGATAAGAGAATGCTGGACTCTAATATATGGCATGAAAGACAAAGATTATTTATAATTAACTCTTACAGAATTGTACTCCCAGCTTCAAAATAATTTGGTATTAAGAAAAACTGAACATGGTTGATGAAGTTTACCTTCATGACCTATTCTAGGCAACCTTTCAAAATGACGAAGTGTGAACAACACCACAGTAAATTCCAAGGTTTCAGAAGAGAGCATAGTTAGAAGACAAGATGATAAATCCTTCAAGTTTGTTTTACCTCATATCAGTGCCAAATTATAATGTCTTATCAGGTCTTTAATTATCCTTTAAAATGGAACGATGGTGGAATTGTCTTCATCTCATCACTCATACACCACAGAAGACCCAGACTCCTCTGACTTGCCAGACAAGTATTCTGTGTGGGCTCTACATTCCAACAGACTTTTTCAGTCTTTCCTTTCTAATAGACTTTCCTAACTCTTGAAGAAAATTGTGTATAATAAGCTAAATTTAGCTCTTATTATTTTGAACAACTTGTTCAAAGGACAGCACGTTGGAAGAATAATAAACATGTTCTCAACCATATGATTGGTGAAAGCTAACAACTGTCTTGGAAGCATTTTAAATGTACTCTAAGACTGTATTTGTGGTGGTTTATGTCTGTCTGATGACTCAATTATATTTATCAATAAAACATGGAAGAAAACTTCATGTTAATTTCTCTCTGTATTATTATAAATAAATTTTATTAGTAGCAACTGCCTTTCTGTTTCAGCATGAAACTGTGAATGATGTTTCATTCATCTTACTGATTAGTGCTGCTAATGAAGCTGTCCTGTGTATGAAGTAATCCATTTAAAAGAAAAAGAGTGGATCTTTGCAAATCACTTTACAGAAACACATCCCTAGAAACATTGTTTAGTGTTTGTTTGTTCTTTAAGAAATATAAACACAGATTTTTGTAGGAGAATGGATGCATCAGGTCAGTGTCATAATCCTGCACTGGGGATGTAAATTGATGGTGTGGGCAGCAGGGTTCCGTAGCTGAAGGAGTGCTGCGAGAGATCTAAAGCTTAGAGTTTTCTTAGAAGATTAAATGTAAAGATTTTATAATCTCTCTCAACCTATTGGGATTTCTATCCTCTTCAAGCAATATATGCATGAAAGATTTATTGAAATAGAGGAAAATGAAAGAATGAGGAAGAGTGCAGTAGTTATCAAGTTACTTAGAAGTACTGCTGAGAAGCAAGGGTTTATTTTGATTAAACACTGACTTGCAAGAATTTCATCATTTATAAAGACTATAAGATTGAGAAATATTAGTTACGTGAAAGATTAGGACAACCACAGAATTTCCTGTTTATAATTTCTTTATCAAACATATGTAAATAACATTCTAAGCAGTTTAAATTACACCTAGAACACAAGTTTGCAGGGCAATATATTTTTTCAACCTAAAATTTTCGAATTCTCATAAATAAGCTCATTCAGGAATCAACTTCAGTTTTATGTGTTTCTCTCACTGTTTTAAGTGGATTTTCACAAACCAGGTGACATCACATAACATAATCAATACCGCAGGAGAAAGTTCATAGTCATGTGTGAAACAAAAAGCATAGGAGAGTTTAAAAATCTATACTGTTTAGAAAATTAACAGACCCATTGTGTCATCTATCTTCAAATCATAACAGATCTGTATCCATAAATGTCATTAGGATAGTAGGTGTTTCATTTTTAACATGAAAATGGCTGTTCTAGATAGCTTCTAGAACTATCAAAACATCAAAAGGTCAAGTGTTTTTAAAAGATGGACCCTAAAGGCTTCTACAAATAATGAAAATGAGAAAACAGATGATAGCAAAAAGATTATAGAAGTCATAATGTATGGCCTATTCATTATTATTACACATATGGCTAATGATGGAAAGGTAAGCATTTCACAGAGAAATTATATTGGCTTTTAAAGAAAGTTCATATGTATATTTTTGGTTCTTAGAAGCCAAAATCTTATTTCTCCCCTGAAATTTCCTCCATGTAATTAAAGATAATTCTCGTACTATTCAGTGATATCAATGCAAGTTCTAACACTTTACAAAGCAGTTCATGAATGCTGTTTATCTGACAGTATAACTCTGAGTGATATTCATACATAATGAAGAGAAAAACTGTTGTCAAATCTGTTTCAATATATATTTACTATAAAGCTGTGCTTATCACATAGACTGTGCAAATCATGAAAAGAAGCTTAGAGATTTTTAAATCAATAGCCTAAAAAATTATTATGATACATTACACATAAATAAAAGTTAAGCATTAACATTTTTTTTATTACCTTTAGCAAAGTTCTAAACACAGTTTTAGAATTCTCAGCTCTCATCATGAGCTTTAAAAAGACAAGTGCCATGTCCCTGCATTTCCATCAAAAAAGATGCTTGCATTGCTATAGGCTTGGAGCAGAGTGGCTAGAAAGTTATGTGGAGGAAAAGTATTTGGGGATATGGCATCCTGGCTTCTATCAGAAACAGTGCAGTCAGTAGGAGTAGGGAGGAGATCGTTCCCCCCCTGTCCAGAGAAGGACAACAAAGCTGGTGAAGGCTCTGAAGCATAAGTCTTGCAAGGAGCAGCTGAGGGAACTGGGATTGTCTAGCCTGAAAAAGAAGAGGCTCAGGAGAGACCTCTCTACAAGTACCTGAAAGGAGGTTGTAGGAAGGTGGGGGTCAGCCTCTTTTCCCAGGTAACAGTGATAGGACTAGAAGGAATGGCCTCAAGTTGTACAAAGGGAGGTTCAAGTTAAATAATATGAAGAATTTCTTCTCAGAAAGTCTGCTGAGGCATTGGACTGGGGTGCCCAGGGATGTGGTGGGCTCACCATTCCTGAAGGTTTTCAAGAAGAGGGTAAGTGTGGCACTGAGGGGCATGGTTTAGAGCAGTTACATGCATGGGTTGATGGTTGGACTAGATGTGCTTAGTGCCCTTTCCAACAGTAATGACTCTATGATTCTATGAAACACCACAGAAGTAGAAGGATACATATACTTTACAACAAGTAGAAATCATAACTCAAAACTGCCATATTTTCAAATATTGTCTTGGTTTTGTCTGAAATAATTTTCTTATTTCATATCATATTGTGTTTCGGATTTGTGATTAAAACGGCATTGATAATATCAATGTTTTAGTTGTTGCTGAGCAGGGCTTACACAGAGCCAAGGATTTTTCACCTTATACTGTCCTGCCAACAAGGAGGCTGAAGGTGCACAAGAGGACACAGATAGGACTGCATTCCACTCCCACATCCAGACTACTGATACAAATGTTGAACAGGACTGGCGCTAAAATTAAGCAAAACTAGTGACCAGCTGCCAGCTAGATGTAGCTTCATTCACTACAATCTCTGAGCTCTACTATTGAGTCAGTTTATCATCAGTGTATCAGGAACCTATTTATCTCACAGTTGGACAATTTGTACAGAAGGTTGCTATGAGGGATAGTATCAAAAGACTTAATGAAATATGGAAAGATTACCTGCACCCTCAGCAATGTTTGCAGATGACACTAAGCTGTGTGGTTTGGTCAACACACCCAAGGGACAGGATGCAATTCAGAGACTCCTACACAAGCTCAAGAAGTGGGCCCAGGAGAAACTTATGTGGTTCAACAAATGTAATGCAACGTCCTGCACCTGGGTTGTGGCAATCCCCACTGTCAGTACAAGCTGATGTACAGATGGAGAGCAAACCTGCTGAAAAGGATCTGAGGGTACTGTTGAATACTAACCTGGAAATGAGACAGTAATATGCCCTCACAGTCCAGAAACCCAACCGTATCCTGAGCTGCATCAAAAGAAGCATGGACAGCAAGTCAAGGGAGGTCATCCTGCCCCTCTGCTCTGAGCTGGTGAGACCTCAATCTGGAGTCCTGAGTTCAGATATGGAGTCCTCAGTACAGGAGAAACATGGACTTGTTGGAGCGGGCCCTGAGGAGGGCCACAGAAGTGATGCAAGGGATGGAACACCTCTTCCATAAGGACAGGCTGAGAGAGCTGGGGCTGTTCAGCCTGGAGAACAGAAAGAAGGCTCCACAGAGACCTGACAGTGGCCTTTCAGTATCTAAAGGGAGGCTATAAGAAGGAAGGGGACAGAGTCTTTCACAGAATCTGTTGTGACAGGACAAGGGGAAATGTTTTCAAACTAAAAGAGGGGAGATTTAGACTTGGCATAAAGAAGAAATCTTAATGAATTCAGAAAAATCTCTCCACTGTTACAAAAAGATTTGGTTTTGACTTGGGACAATGTTTCAGACTCTCAGAGTCAACAGTCAAATGCAGCTACTTACAGTAAACTACACTGCACTACAAGGTCTCTCCCAGACATCATTTATTTTCCATTCTACATCTGTTATCTTCTGGCCAGTGAGAACAGAATTTTTACTACCATCTATTTCCTGCTGTTCTTTATTAGACTGAAGAAAAGTTCAGACTTTTGAAAGAGAATGGTTCTGTCCACAGTTATTCAGGCTTTCTTTAAACATGATTACTGGGTCATACTGTAGGTTGAGTTTACTATCATATTAAGCCACAATTTGAAATGTGTTCTACACTGTAAAATAAATGACCATTCCATCAGAGATTAAAGCACCATCAAAAATGCTTACCAGCTGTTTCCTCTATCAGGCTTCCCTATCCTTGACTTCCCTAGTAATCACTTTCTTTTTTTTCCTTGTCTCTTAAGTTATCTATTACTTTTAAATAAGCACACAGTCTAGCTGATGGGTGGTAACTATATCTGAAACTGTTTTCAAACAGAATTCTCAAACAATCATTTGACAGAAATTTATATGTAAGCACCAATCTTTAAATGTGCAATATAGGCAGTAAGGAAAGAGATTAACACATGAGAGATGAAGTAAAATGTTAGTAAATTAATTATGTGAGTATAAGAAACATATGTGATTTAAGTTGCAGCCTGGAGCATATCCTATCCTAGAGTTGCATTCCCAGTTATTTTATCAGAGGTTAGTTTAACTCCTGGTAACCCAAATTCAGGTAACCATGGAGGGCTCCTGTCTAAGATGCATTACATTTATTAATATTATTGTACTTTTGGCTCAAGTACAAACACATTACAAAAACCTCTTACTAGCAACAAATGCACTTCTAATATTTCAAGCTGTGTTCTCTTTACTGTTGTCTGTTGTACTTTCACTATCCATAGAGAAGCCAAGTTTCCACATCAATAAGTGAGTTTTTCAAAGTCTGCAATAAAAATAGCACAGTTTGTGTCCAATAAGAGGAGAAAAGAACATTTAAATTATTTTGCTGTTCTAAATACATTTTAACTGCCTTTCTTTCAGTATAAGAAAAGTGCACATCAAAGCTTTTCTGGCTAACTCAACAACAGAAATTGCCATTGTAAAAGAGCATTAAGTACCATTACAGCTTACACACTTTGTAAATATACACCAGTAAACAAGACTAGGAGACCTTACTTATTAAAGCACGATATTAACATTCTGACCATGGAAAGTAACTTCCTTAAGGAAGGTAAATAAAATATGGCAACTTTGTGGGAGTTTGTTATATACATTCCTCTATGTGAAGTACAGAAAAATAGAGAATTCTCTAGGGACAGAGACTCAATGTGGACCTTAGCAACAGAAAAGATAAAACTCCCTTGTACTCCAGCAGATTTATATTTTATTTATCAGTTATGGGAACGTCTTCTGTCAGTAGTGTTGGAGCCACAGATTACATGTTAGCATCTGTGATTGCCCTAGGGCTGCAGTAACTTTTTTTTTTTTTCCATAGCCCAGTAAGAAGAAAGAGGCCAAGAACAGATTACCACATAACTGCTATACATAAAATACACTGCATTTTCCTTCCACAGTTTTTTTCTCATCCTGACATACACATCTAGCATTCACTAGTTCATTCTCTGTTAGAAATGCAGCCTCCAAATGAAACACTTCTAATATCCTCCCTATAACTCTAGAAGTAAACTGTAGGTGACGGAGGAAGGGGAAACATAAAGTCATTTTTAAGTAAGTTAAGTGCACCTAAAAGAAATAGATCTGAAGAAGCCATATTATTTATTAGATGAGCCATCCTGTCACTTCCATGCATACGTCCCCGTTCCTTTAAGTCTCCCACAATTCCTAGTAGATTTACTTCAGAATAGATACTAAGCAAGGATACTTTTAGAAAGGAAAGGTTCTAAACATATTCCATGGTTGGTGTATCTTGCATGTTGTAGAAATGTACATGCAAAGCATGCTTCCTATTGCTGAGGCATCGCAGCAAAATGCACCCAGCTGCAGAAAGGAGGCAAAGAGGCTGCAGCCTCCTTCCTAGCCACACCAATGTTTCTTTTTCTGTTAACAAGTTCTGTTGAACCAAGACTATAACTTGTATAACTTGTATAACCACTGTATAACTGTATTCCAAAGATTAATTCATTAATAGCTCCAACAGTCATTCTAAATATTGAAGCAACTCTGTCTCTGGTATCTTAAAACAGTTTTTAGGTAAAGAATGTGTTACCTAAAAGATATCCTCCCCAAATTGACTCAGAAAGCATCATACAATGTTTCAAAACTTCCTGAATACACTCTAGAAGACATGCATTTTCCCCATAAGTCTCTTTTACTTCTTGGATTTCCTTATAAATAGATCAGCATTGCATAATAAATTAACTTTGCCAGGTATATTATATAATAGATTGATAACATTGCCTTTTATAAGTATTGTTGACTCTTAGTATAAGATTCTGTTTCATAGTCATGCTGTCCACACAAGGTTAAAGCTTGCCAGATGTTATAAACATTTAATTTTATTTTTTGCACCTCTATGTAAATAAATAGTCAATTCCTATTCAAACAAAAAAGAAAAACACTATTAGAGAATGATGACTTGCCACATGATTATGAAGAAAAAATTGTATATTTACTTAAAGAAATAGTATAGGGGAAGGAAAGAGGGACAATAGCTATGACAAAGATGAGAATGGTCTGCACAATGCAAGAGTGAATTGCAGAATACAGCTAAGAAATAAAAAAATATATATTAAATAGGGAAGTACTGCAAGAATTATGGTGAATGCAACAAAAGACTGAGCAAAGCCAAAGAATATAGCTAAGGCTGGTTACTTAGTATGGCAACAGCGATTTCTGGAAATGCATGGAAAGATCAAGACAACCTGCAAAAGAATAAAATATTAGCAGGGGAAAAAAGAAAGAAACAAAGTGAGACTGCTATTAGAAACTAAGAAATTTTGAGTAAGAGGACAAATAATCTTATGGGGAATGTAATGATAACTGTTTCCACATTATTTATATCACTCTATTGGAATGAAACATCAGCAGTATTTGTGACAAGTTTCACAACCTATTGATTGGTAAGTCTACCATTAATCCTTCTTCAGATGACAGAATTTCATTATTCTTTTTAAATTTTGAGAAAGCAATTATTATAATTATTATAAAATTAATTACATTAATTAATTAATTAATTATAATTATATATAAATTATTGTTATTATTTAATAATATTAAATATTATATATATAATTATAATAAAATTAATTATAAAATTATTATAATTATTATAAAACTAAATGTGTAAAGCTTCTCTTTTGATGAAGAATGACTTGTCCATATTTATCCTGAGCATTAGGTCCCAATTTTTATTTCTATTTTTTTCACAACGTTCATAGCATTTCTCCTAAACTGAAAGCTGTATGACATTATATGCAAAGCAGAAAAGCAAGTGAGCTCCAGGTACTCTGCAAGTAAAGTAAGTAAAGAAATACCTGATGTTCCTAAAAGAATGGATGTGCCTCAAACACTCTTCCTCACTGAAGGAAAAATATTCCCTGACAGAAAATTCTGCTAAAATATTTTCTAAATTAAAGAAGTTCTGGAACTAAACTGACCACTTAGAAACAACTTAAGATTGGCTTTTTAAACAAAGCTACTAAAATTGCTAGACCATTCCATTAAAAATAAAATTATGTGAAGAGAAAAAAAATGATATCAGTATCTCTAATATATTTTCTATGTTAATAGAATAAGGCCCTAGAATTCATATGCACACCAGATAGTTTGCTCCTAGTCTGCTAACTGGTCTCTGTGGTTTTCCTAAAGGAAATTCATCTTGGAATTACACTAATCATTCACTTCCTCTGATGGAATGGTTCACTCCTTCTGTTTCAGTGGCCATGAAAGAAGTCTGCCTTTCCCGTCAGAATATGTCCTCTGAGAAACAGATAGTGAAGAGCTCTGGTGAAATAGTTTCTTAGTTCATAATTTCACAATTGGTAAATAATAATAATAAAATAAAATTGTTTTTTATAAAATTCTGTTGTTCTTCTAGTACACTACCTCATACCCTTCAGCTTTGACTGTAATAGACATGATGTATACTATTCTTGAGCAACTATAGAAGATACGCTAGAAAAAAATGTAGTTCTGGCAGACAATGCAGAGAATCATTCAAGTATGGAATAGATGTGTTCAGACAATCAATGAAGCAGTACATCAAGCTCATTCCCAATACACTTGGAAGTAAGTAAGGACTTCCAAAGAACTCAATTTCTTTATGGCCAGTATTTTGAATTAAGAACTCTTTAGATTTAACACTTCAAATTCTACGTATTGTACTTTATTACTGTATTGTGTTCTAAACTGCTGAGTTGAAGCAATCACAAAGCTGATTCCTGCTCCAGAATTAATCACAAATTTCTTGAAAACTGACGAATGAATCCTATTTGTGTTCTGTGTATTTCAATGAAGCATATTATGAAAGCATTGAAAGGTTGCTTCTGAAAAGATTTTGGAATTAGAAGAGAGAGTGCAGTGTTTTCTTAACAGTTTATAACTGAAGGGGAGATTCACAGAAGTATACTTTTTCATTTAAGTGTAACAAAATATTCTAGAGAGACAGGTTCAGAAGATTATGGGGTGAAAACAACTCTGGTCTTTACATTCTTCAGCATGAGGGATTTGGGGGAGGTTTGACAGCATGAGAAATATTAGAAGTTGCCACCCATTGCTTAAGTAGCTTAGCATACATAGCAGTGCCCCTGCAAAGCACATGAAGTGCTGCCAAGTTCTATAACAGCATTATATGAGAGATCTGAGATTATTGATATCCTTCATAAAACCTAAAAGGCAGATTAAATGTTTGTGTAACAATGATAACTGCATTAAAAAAAGTTCTTAAAATTGTTTTTAAAAAACTCTCAGTAAGCAGACAGTAAGTAAAACAGACATGATACTTAAGATTTCATATACTGTGCATATGAATAAATTTATCTGTAAATAGTATGATTCTGTTAATAAAAATATATATCAGAAAACACGTTCTTCATGGTCCAATGCTATTCCAATTTATTTACTTTGAAAAAAAATCAAGTGAAAAGAATTATTTCAAAGTTCTTAAATAGTTCTTTAGCATACACATCTGCAACAGAATGCTCACAAGCAAAAGTAGTTTCAAATCTGTCATACACTACAAGACAGAGATGTACTCTTTGCATACACTATACTGTAGCTTGATGATTAGTAACTGACAAATAATGTATCAATTACTCCCTGCTCTTGAGCAGTTTTCTTTTAGGTCAGGTCCCACAGAAGAGAACAGAACTTCCCATATATTAAAATACACTGGTTTCTGCATTTAAAGACTTGATGCTGCAGATTTCTGTCAGGAATATCCTTATTCATTTTGGAACACGGTTAAGTTCAGTGAAATCATTTCCCAGAAAGAGAGTTAGTCACATAAGCTTCTGTCAAATGCCTTGAAATAGCCTTACTATAGCAAAGTGGTGACTGACATCCCAGTGAGAATGAAGGCAAAATTTCTGTGAGGGCCATTCTAATCACTTCATCAAGCTAGTTCCCTTTTTTTTTTTTTTTTTTTTTTTTTTTTCAGTCTATCTACTTTAGTAAATTTTATTAAAAGGTGAAGTTGACAGATAGCCCTGCTTCACTTCCCCAAATAACGAATGTTGTTTTATTGACCTTCTTATGACCAATGATTCAGGCTTGGCTGCCTCTAACACAGGAAACAAATGGGATGTACTCTACTGAAATTCTTCAGTTTGCAGTTTCTGAACTTCTGAAAGTGTAATTTCATACAGAATGCCCTTAGGTTGCTTTTTTAAAAATTGTTGTCTGCAAATTGAATTTCCTAATAATTTGACTCTATCACAATCCTGTAGGAAATCTCTGAAATGAGAAATAAACGATAAAGCAGAAAAAAATGATCATGAGGCACAGAGAATATCACTGTATCATAGGTTTCTAGAGATATAAAAGAGAAAGACAGAGAAATAATCTTTTTTGTAGTTCTGAGAGTTGCCAAAGGAAAACGTTGAAGGAACTGTCCTAGAATAAAGATGAAAAAATGAGCTCCTTAGAGTTTTTGCTTGAAATTTAACAAATCTGATTATGGAAATACAAATAAAGATACTCTATATCCATCAAGAAAAAGCTCATTCCACAGCAGCTCAGGATTTATTTTCCTGAAAATACCTGTAAATAATCTACTAACATTAATGGATATTAAATAATCATTGAGCAGTAAAATAGTTTCTAAAAAGAACTTTGTCACAGAATAAGTCCAGTTTAGAAACAAATAATTTCCATATGCATTAAAGTATTTTAAGGCAACTTCAACTCTACAGGCAAGCAATTCACCTCTACAATTAAGTGCTATTCAGATAAGTGATGTTTGATTTTGTCTTGAAACTTCATTTGTCATTCAAGAATTTGAAAACATACTTGCAGCTACAAAGACAGGATTTATTCAGGACCTAGCAGTCTGCTAGTTAAAAGCTGGTGAGTCTATATGTAGTGAGCAACGACAAGTAGCCATCTTCAAAAGAAGTAAGTAATATACTTCCTGAAATAAAGATGTTGTGTTTTATGTGCTTGTGTTTTGTTTTGCTTTTTAAATGAGTTAGTAAACATTCACAATATTTATTGAAAACATTATTTAGGAATTTTTACTGTTAGTAGTTGCATAGATGCTATTATGGAAGGAAGGCCAAAAAGATGAAATAAGCATATGAGAACTGATTTTTCTGAGGATCTATGGACATGATTTTGTTTACAGGCAAATGCAGATAGGAGATAACATATTTCATCTTGAAACTGATGTACAAACCTAAAACTTCTGTATTTCCTGCTTTTGAGATTGTATTTTCCTTATTCTCTGTTTCTGCTTTTGTCATTATATATATATTATATAATCAGGAAATATATTGAACACTTCGAGTTCAAAATTTTTCAAGTCTTCTCTGGTTCATCTAAAAATTGGTATTCCTAGCATCTACCTCAGATGAATGTCTGCAAGCACAGAATTGTTAACATTCTTTCTCTCTCCAAATGGATAATTAGCAGTTGAACTTGCAAAATATCAAAAGCAATCAAAAGCAAATTTAGAATGTCCTTCTAAATCCATCTCACTTCTCAACTTTCAAGTTTGAATTTTCTATAGTCAAAATTACACCTGCATACTTAAATCCATAGGGTGTATCTGTACTACAAATTACACTCTCTCCTCTGAAACACTCACCAAACACCTCTGTAACTAACAGCTCCTAAAAGGATTATGAAGTGATTTAGGGAACTCACGGAGGAACATGCAGAAAAAATAATGACTGAGGAACACGTGCCTGTTCGGAGAACGCTTCCAGGTAGGCATACCTACCACGTAACCTCTGGCACTGGAAGTCACTCAATATAACACATAGCCATACAACTTCTGTTCTAAACCAGTTACTATTGCAAAGTCAAACCACTCAAAACTGGAATTAACTCTCCCTAAAAGAACAAAATGTTACAGTAATAGCATTAAAGATCTAAATAGGTTTAAGTGATGAGTCATGACGTTGTTTGCACAGAACCAGGCAGTTTTGACCTGAGCAGCAGCCTCTGAACAATACTTCCACACAGCTCAGGGGCTTACAGGGGCCAAGGAACATTCCTAGAAAATGCTTTAAATGTGTACATCCTGCTTTGGAGATATGAGAGTGGTTCAGCATTCTGGAAGAAGCCAGACAGCACCAGTTTCAGAAACTGTCTTCAGGCACACAAACTAATATAGAGACAATCACAGGTAATAAGAACTTTCAGTAATTATGAAACAGCAAAGGAAGATGCTGGGTCCATTGCTTCTGCTTTGTGAGTCATCATAACTAAGCAATAATACAGATTTAATTAAAGCTTTGTTGATGTGCACTGTCAAACTTTTAACACAAGTTAAAAGCTTCTACTTCAGATTTTAAAATCTGACTGGCCAGCTTTTCCTTCAGTGTAAAGAGGTGAAAAAATCTGTAGTGAAAACATGCAGGGATAGTTCTCTTTTGTAATCAAGATCAACTCCATCTTGGATTTATACATCAAATTTATACATAGTCATCTTAAGCTTCACTCAGAAATTGGCTGCAGCAAAGAAAAGAGGAATAATGTGATTTCTATAAAACATCTATATAATTAGCAAATTCACTATACTTTTAAACATTTAAGAATTTTGTTTAAATGCAGCATGTCAAAAGACCAGGATATGTTAAGCAAGGCTTGAAAGGCTTGAGGGATGTTAACTTATAGCTCCAAATATGTTTTGCAAATGCACTAAGCAAATCCTCCTTGATGTTCTCCATATGTTCACTGGGTCAGGACCTGGACTCTCTGCTCTGTGGGAATTCTGCCTGTAAGATCTGACCTGTCAGCAAAATGGGAAATGACAGCAGCAAACATAGTGCCCCTTTGGCAGGTAATGCTGAGGTTTTTGATGAACAGGTACATGCCACAGTGCTGCTTGGTCAGGTCAGCAGATCCACACAAGCAACCACAACAAGACAACTGTCACTGGGTTCCTCTGCCATTCCCTGAGCCTCCGGACTATGAATGGCAGCACAGCCTTCAGGACAAGCAGCCAGCTTACAGGTACAGCTTCCTTAAAATCTAACCTCTTTTCCCATTTACCTGATTAAACAGGATTTTGACTACAAACTAGTTGCTTCAGAATTACAATGCACTGCACTGTTTTCCTTATATCTTAATATATCAAACAGCTTACTGTGATAATTCTGTGCGTTCTGAAAGTATGGTGAGTTTAAAAGTGGAATTAACAGCACTGTTAATTCAACAAGGCATACATGTGAAAATACGCATTAAAAGTGTTTCTTCCACTTCTTAATTTATGATCAATACACTTTCATTTACCAAAGCACTGTAAAAATGAATTACCACTGGTATTCACCATAAATTGATTTCTCCAACAATGACGTATATCCTGCACAATAAAGAAAAGGCAATAAATGACAAGGCAAAAGTGCTCTAGGAACCGAAGTGAATTGTTTGTTTCACAGAAAACTGGAATATCATGCACACAAAGAGCTTCATAATTAACTATCTAATTGAAAGTCTTTGTCAAGAAAGAAATTCATTTTATTCTGTCCGTAGGAAAGATAAACAGATCCATATGAATCATTAAAGCACAGTATGATGTAGTGCTGCTTGGTTCAAGTTGATCTTCATCATAAATCAATAGCAGAAATCTTATTCATATACATTCAGCACAGTTGAATCCAGTGAATACAATAATTCAATGTAGGATACACAGGATATGTTATGCAAGTATTCTAAATGAAACAGATCTGTTTTCTTTGCATTCTGTTGAATCCCAGGGAAGATATATAACTATGATCAATAAAGTAAGATTAGCTCTACTCTGTACAAAAATTTTCAATACAACTGTCCAGAAGATTAATATCTGGAGATTATTCCAGCAGGATGACAAAACTCAAGTACCAGATGCCAAGTTATCAATAAGAACAGCAGTATGCTTTCTGAACTACTGCTTTCATTCTTATTGATTTTTGTGAATGAGAAACTTTCACAAATTCATTTAGTTTCATTACACATGTGCACTTGAAACAGATATATTAACATATCTGTATCTGTTTGAATTGCTGAGTATATTTTTAGTCATTCACAATACTTCACTTTGTAGTCTTCAAAAAAAATCAATCTCCTACTTTTTCTAACAAGCAATTCCACACATTCAATGCATACAAAACCTATACTTATCTATCAACAGTAGAAAGCAGACAGCAAACATACTTGCATGTTATACTGTGACTGTTAGCAGATAACTTGTTCCTAAATTAAAAAAAAAAGAAAGAAAAATGCTTTGTCTCTTCCTGTGTTCCACATCAAGCAAAGAGTTTTTATTTAAAGACTAAATAATAATTAAAAAAAACATTAATAATCTATATCCTTAGCCTTCATGTTATTACTTACTTGTTAAACTGAAATGGAATTTAATTATCAAAGTTCATGTAAAAAAAAAAAAAAAGAAAAAAGAAAAGAAGAAAGATAAAATGGGAATTAGTCACTTTCTCAATAAAATGATTATCTGGTTTACAAGCCACTGAACTATTTACACTTGAGATAATACTTCAGTTCACATCAGTGCATTTGATTTCTGGCACTTAACCTATTTATGCACCAGAGATACAGAAAACAGATAATTTTTGCTTTTCATTTACATTTTTACTCTCTTTTTCTTTTTGCTTTCTTCAGGGGAAAAAAAAAAAAAAAAAGAAAGAAAAAAAGAAAAACCCTAAGTGTACTTATTCTCTTTATAGTAGTCTCTAAGTAATTATATAGATATGGCATGCATTTTGAAAGTTGATTGCTTCAGAGTACTGTATTAATGCTTACTCCAGCAATCCTCAGTCAGTAGTATTTGATTAGTAGTGAGTAAACAGTGTGTAAACAACTTTAGGGAAAACCTCCTAGGCACCAAAAGGTTATTAAAAGAATTTACAACAAGACATTTAACAAGCAGAAACCACCACCAGCAGCCCCAGGATGTGCTTTATATGGCATTCAATGCAATCTGTGTAAAAGCCAAGAAAATTTGATTCAAAAGAAATAAATACAATCACTTGCTTAAAAAAATGTTATTCTGCACTTACTGACAAACATTACCCAAAGAAATTTTAAAATTACTCTTCACAGAAATATTTATTTTATAAAATTTTCTGTATTTACATTACTTATTATTTGGAAAGTGTTCTGTGTGAAGCATTTATGCAGCAAGATATTATGTATCTCAGTAATGCATAATGGCGTCTTCACATATCTAGTATACAAAGAAGCCCTTTCCGCAGACATTATCTATGTTTATATATTTTAATCATGTTAAAAAGTCCTACTGACAGTATTGTTTATAAGCACAGGAAGAAAAGAAAAGGGCAAGATAAGAATTTTATTCAAGCGTTAAGGAAGCAATATGACATCTTAGAACTAAAAAGACCCATAAAACCTATTTCTTACTTATCCAGGCATCTACAGTCTGCCAGCCCAGGAAATGGAATGGAATAGGACAGAACAGAACTGCCTGACTTCTTCAGGGCTAACCAAAATTCAAAGAATATTATTGAGGGCATTATAGAAATGCACCTTGAACACCAACAAGCATGGGACAACAGCAACCTCCCCAGGAAACCTGCTACAGTGTTCAAACACACTTACAGTAAATGTATTTTTCCTAATGTCCATAGCCTGACACAGCTTTGTGCTTTTCCTTTGTGTCCAACCATCAGTACCCAAGAGCAGAGTCCATCACTTCCCTCTGCTTCCCCTCCTCTGGAAGCTGCAGAGAGCAGGTATTGATATATCGACTGTCTTTCTGCTCCCTCTGTCAAAACTCTTAAGTTTTCTATCTCACTGACTGCTTCACAAAGATACCTAATCCCTTGACATAGACAGAAAATAAATATATCAACACTTCTTGGAAATAATATCAAATTTATATCATAACTTGAATATATTGCTGCTAGCATGTATCAACATTGTTCTGTTTAGACAATGGAAAATAATTTGAAATCTTACAGAGTATGAAGCTTAATGAAGTTGTTTTTGAATATGATCCAAAAGATCAAATCTACAAGCAGGCAGATGGAAGCATATTTTTTATCCAAACACAATTTCTTTTCTTCCTATTATTCTAATGATCGCAGTGTTATCAAGTTGCATTTCTAAGGTTTTTTTCAAATATTATTTACAAGAATTATCCCTCATCACTCTGACTTACAGCAGATAGGCCAAATCGCTAACTTTTATTAAGGGTTCAGTTCTTGCCTCAGAAAATTAAGCAATATGCAAGTATAACCAGACCTAATTTTTTAAAGCACAGTTTTTAAGGAATGTAGTCTTATTGCTTCTGCTTAAGTTTCAGTAAAGCTTTAAATTACCCCTCTAATGCAAGCAGAACAGAAACATAGATCTAAGCACCTTGATGATGAAGAAACTGTTCAGCTGTGGATAGCTTTCTCTCTTAAAGTCTTGATAATGATGCCTTCTTGTAAAGATACAATAATTATGGTGCTTACTGAATAAACAGTGTGTGGAATACTAGTTGTTCTGTATTATTACTGGTCTCTTGTAATAAGAAAATACACTGCAATGTGACATTACCCTTTTCTGTCTGCTCTCAATACAAGACCAACATAATGATTTCTTTCAGTCACTGCACCACAATAACAGATTCATTTCGAAGATGGAGGAATATTTCTTTTCTCTTAGGAAAAAGGAGGCTATGACAGCGTCCATGCTTAAGTGTGAAGAGAGACAGCAGATGTGGACAAGCAGTTTTTCTATCCTTCTTCATTCCAGATGCAGGCTGTTGATGACAAGTGTCTAACTGGAAGGGGAAATTATGACTACTTTTCACTCAAATTCTGCACCAACTTCTACTCCATCCTATCCTTTCACCAAAAGGACCTAAATTTCCTGAAGATCAAATCAGTGAAATTATATATTTACATGGAAATTTCTGACATATAAATAATCCAATAAATTATCATCCAAAAAAAAAAAAAAAAAAAAAAAGTGGGACTAGGAAAGATTGCACATAGTACTGTCAGTCAGTACTGCATGCATTAGATA
Source organism: Gallus gallus (assembly GCF_016699485.2). Lineage (NCBI taxonomy): Eukaryota > Metazoa > Chordata > Aves > Galliformes > Phasianidae > Gallus > Gallus gallus. The sequence continues at coordinate 89,276,479 of NC_052534.1, read as the reverse complement.
ATAGAATTGTATTTGAACAAGTAACAGAAACTGTTTAACTTTTTCCTGGAGAAAGAACATTTACTCTGAGGACAGAAATTTCAGGAAGGCACCAGGCACTGCTGCAGATACTGGGCACATGCAACATTAGCTACTAAAAAGCAAAACTGCATAACCACTTATGGACCACAGAAACACACATCACTTATGGAGGTACATAACAATAGTTCAGGGGAAGTTTAGGGTTGATCTTGTAAAATTCAAATCTAGACCATTATGTTTACAGCACTGACTACTGGAAAAGAGTAAATACATTGCTTTAGTAACAAACATCATCATATGTTCTATTTGCTTTAAAATATATATTAAAAAAACCTATAAATATTAAAAAAGAAAATCCAACAGATGAGCAGATTATTGAATTAGCTCTTTTCTTAGTTTTTTTGTTTGTTTGTTTTGTTTGTTTGTTTTAACTGGAACGTATAATTTCTATTACACCTGTTCAGGATGGTTCAGTCTGCTGTTGGCTGGGAACTGGATGGATTTCACCAATATTTAAAAGAAGCAGTTTATTATTTTAGCCATGAACCACATCACATGACTCTCGAACCTTTATTGTTGTGTTTGTTTTCCTATTTGTGCTTATGCTTGTGAAGGCAAAATGCACAACATTAATTAATTCCAAATGCACCATCATTTGAAGTACAATGCTTCTGTAGATAAAGAAGAATTTGTCCCTTTAAAAAGCACTCACTCACTTTGTGTACTACTTTTTCAACATTATATCTTGAGGTTTTGTATCCTTAAAAATATATTTGTGTTCATGAAAATACATAAATGTATTTACACACTTACAGTTTATAGCAAATAAAAAGATACTCAATTCCAAATCCAGCCAGATTTGTATAGTCTTTACTTAGAAGTCACATTTCATTCTGTGATTACAAGGAGAATGTAATCACTGCCTCAATGTCATTTGAGACATAATACAACGTATAATGAACACTTGCATAAAGAAAAATAAGAAAAACTCTGATACGTTGGCATTTAATATGACAATTTTTATAATATATACTGATGAACATAGTATGTCAACTAGAGGACCACATCTGATTATAGTTAAAAGATTGTAACTTCACAGAAGTTAGGATAAACTCAGGATTTGAATGGAAGACAAAAAGTCTGGGCTGCAGCTAGAAGGGTTCTAACACGAATGAGCAAGGAGAGTCAAAGGAAGAGGGCTAGTGGAGCTGCTGCAAAAGACACCTTACTGCTGGTGCCGCCCTGACACATCTTAATAGCTTATTTTGACCAAATAATCATCCCTTTTCCAACTGTAAAGATTTCCCAAAACCATTTTGGAAGCTGTAATTGTATTACATTGAAAAAGCAATCCATATTGTCCACAGACAGAATGCTGCATTTACAGAGATGTACCTACAGTGTTTGATATTTTTTAGAACAGTAAGTAAACAGAACTGCCCATGTGTTGTCCATAAGCTCACCTTTTTTTTTTTTTTTTTTTTTTTTTTGGAAATGAATACACAAGTTCTGCTCTCACTTCTGTTCTCATCCATCTAGATTTGTTCCAAGCTTGCTAAAGAAACTACTCCAGCAATTTGAGAAAAAAGAACTATCATTTTAGTACAGGTACACAATTCAAGTACAGGTGCATAAATCAGCTAACAGCTAACAGTGTTCTCACACATTTAAATTATACAGCCCCTTTCTAGCCAAGAAGCACATGAGAAATGTTTTGTTTCAGTAACAGTTCTGTCCTATATTAACCCTGTCTGTATCACAAAAATCCTGCAAAAAGTCACCAAGCTATCTTGACACTATTAGCTTGTTTTATATTAGTGTAAATGCAATAAGAACGTAGCTTTATAAGTATGAAATGAAAAATTACAATAAAATCCAGAGGACCTTAATAGTTTATGTGATCCTGGTATTTAAAATATGTTAAATTAACCTCTTCCAACAAGAGCCCTTTTCATTAAAAGGACACAAGAATAAACATGAGAGACTGAACTTTTCACTGCGTATCAGTTAAGAAAAGAACCACTGAGATGACTTAAGTCTTTCACATTGACAGCATCTAATACTGTTAGACCTTATTCAGAGGGTTTATAGAGGGTGACCTCATTTGTGAGAACTAATAAAAAGCTCTAAGAACTTAGAGCAATATTAATTATTCTTTCTCTAGTTCAGCCATAACTACTGTAGTCTTTTCATACTAAAACCAGAATCACACAATTAACTCCTGTGATATTCTCAGGGGAAAATATAGGAAAAAAATACAAAATTCATCATGAAAATACAGTTGCATGTAATCAGTACTTCAGTGATAAAATTAGCATACTAGTTACTGCTTGCTGATGTAACTAAACAGAAATATTAGTAAAGAGATCAAGAGTGATTTGAGTATACAAGTAAAGGCAGCCCAGAGAACCTAGGTAACTCTGGCAGTAAATAATGTTCAGAATATTCCAACATGTAAAATAGCAAGGTGTCAAATCAGGTTGTTATTCAGGTGCTGTGATCAGCACTGATTTGTTTACTGAGCCATGAATCAGAAATTCCTTCCTAATAATCATTAATCTGTGCTTCTTCGTTACATCATGTAAGTGACACCTGTTAATCTAAAAGAAAGATATTCAGCAAAGGAAATCCTTATACCCTTCTTCATGAATCGTTCACAGGGGAAAATAAAAGATCATCACTGATCTAATTTTTGTTAGATGCTGAAAGGTAGCTAATCTTTTAGGAAAGTTCAGCTAATCTTAAAATGAGACTGGTCAATTATGTTCACACTGAGAATGGTTAAGTGGTGCCACACTCATACCTCTGTGTTCTATTATGTTCTGACAGTGTCTTATGTTCAGGTTTTTTTACTAAAACCAGGTTTCCGATCACTAATATTTTTATTATTTTTAATTACAATAATCAGATACATATTTAAAAAAAAAAAACCTTCACAGTTTATCTTCTTATTGTGCAGTCTTATTTCCAAGATAACTAGCATTCTGATTTTTTTGTCTTTTTGTTTTTGTCTTTTTGTTAATTTGCTTTTTGTTATTGTCTTTTTTTTCTATTTCACAGAATAATAGACTCATAAGGTTGGAAAGGACCTTAAAGTTAAAAGAAAGTTAATAACTTATAATGAAAACTAGTGCTGGGAGAGGAGAAAATGTTCAGAACGTAGGAGAATGGAAATGATATTTCCATCTTCCTCCCCACTGCGGAATATTACTATTTTTAATTATTTTGAACTCTTGTCTTCTGCATAACAAATCTGTCCTGAAGTAATGAACTTAAGACTTTAATCTGAGCCGTGTTGGACTTCTCTGAGTAATAAATATGATTAATGGAAGAATAATATTTTTAAGAAAAATCAGATGGAAAACAGTATCAACTTCTACATTAATTAGTCTTAGTAATCAAGTGACATCAGAACAATGAACTAAAAAAAAAGTATAAATTCAGCTCTAAGTTAGAATAATTATCTGATTTACTTCAATATCTATTCACATTTATTTCCTGCACTTTTTCCTGAGTTTGCTGAAAGCAATAACTGCTATAGAGATTTTACACCTGTCCATTTTAAAGTGGGGACCAAGACTTCAGACTTCTTCAGAGATTACTGAAAAGTCAATAGATATTAAGATTTATAAGAATTTCTGACCTTGGCTAGGTTCTTTTCATCTAAACTCCCTGTAACTTCTTTTAAAAAGGTCTGCTTTAATGTGAAATGAAAGTTGAGGTGAAAGGTTCTGTCTCACATTTCCAGTACCTGGAATGATCTATCCAGTCCTTCCTCTATTACTTCTTTTCTATCTTTTCTCCGTAAATTTGGCGTTCATTAAAGTACAAGACTAGCAGTACTGACTGAACTAAACAGAGTACCCAGGCTCTACATGTTTCTCACTCCAACCCTACTGATTCACTTTTTTATCCTGACCTGCAAGCTACCTTGTTATTCTAGTCCTTAGCCTCTCCTGTGCAGAAGCTGCCAATCATATCACATTTGCAGTGATTCTTACCAGCTGTGGGGGAAAAAAAAAAAATCAAGGTGAAAATGAGACTACGCAACTAATTTTTGCCACTAGATCTCCTGAGTAAAAGAGAATTTATTTTTAATTGGCTCCACACACTTGGGAAATGATAACAATTCCTTGTGACTTTCCTGTTCAAATTACAGATCTCTTCTATACAGCATTCTTTCTCCTAAAACTAATCCAAATGAAACTCTTAATAGTATCTTTCAAAGAAAATATAGGCCTTTTGTGATACTTCCTTCTTTTACAGGGCTTTTTAGTCACCTCAATCATTCAACAGCAGTGCAAGAGTTATGTTTGATTCTCAGAGCTTTCAGGCAGTACCATGCTGATAGCATGTTTATGCATATTTGCATGCTATGCACACTGTACAAAATGTTCCTTTTTTTTTGGTATGTAAGAACAGGAGTGAATTTACCTAAGATGTCATAGAACAGAATCTTTAAGACAAAATCTGCTATCCATTCTGCTATACCCAACCGGTTAAGTGCTGAGAGATACATTTCCACTCTTGAAGCCTCCCTACTGAATACTACCATGACAAGGGATTAGTTTTCACCTCTTTTGACCCAGCTGCAGTGCTGGCAACTCTTGTTTCCACCTCAGAGCAGAGTCAAGGCATATCTTTATCTCTTCCATTCACCAAGCCAGATTAAGGAAACTATGCAACCCAATCAAGAAAGTTTCTGTATAAAGCACAAGACCAGATGGGTCCCTTACCACTTGATGAAATCTCATCTATTCAGCACTCTACTCATGTCAGAATCATATCCACCAACATGTGCTTACAGGTACATCTGTTCTTTGAAACACTGAATCCAACGTTTTTAATCATTTTCATTACTGACCCAGATGATGGGGCAGTATGCACCCTCAACAAGTCTGCAGATGATACAGAACTGGGACCAGTGGCCGATTCACCAGAGGACTGTGCTGCCATCCACTGAGACCATGGTAGGGTGGAGAAATGGGCTGACAGTAACCTCATGAAGGTCAAAAAGACAAAGTTCTGTACATGGGAAGGAGCAACCACGTGCACCAGCACATTAGTGTCAACTCACTAAAAAGCAGCTTTGTAGAAAAGGATCCAGGAATCCTGGTGGACACCATGTTATAAATCATCAACTAGATCTTTTTAAATTAAATAATGTTGGAATAATTTTAAAAAAATATTCACCAGATGCAATTCTGAGTCATTTCTTCATGTGGATTTGTACCTGTTGTGAAATACCTAAGCTGGCTCTAATGTCTGAAATACAAAACATAATAGTACAGTAATTCATAGAATCATAGAATTGCTAAGGTTGGAAAAGACCCACAGGATCATCCACTCCAACCATTCGCCCTTCACCAATGGTTCTTCACTAAACCATGTCACTCAACACAACATTCAAATGCTCTTTGAACACCACCAGGCTCGGTGACTCCACCACCTCTCTGGGCAGCCCATTCCAGTGCCTGACCATCCTTTCAGAGAAGTAGTATTTCCTAACGTCCAGCCTGAATCTTCCCTGGCGCAGCTTGAAGCCATTCCCTCTACTCCTATCACTAGTCACCCGAGAGAAGAGGCCGACCCCCAGCTCACTACAACTTCCCTTCAGGTAGTTATAGAGAGCAATAACGTCTTCCCTGAGCCTCCTCTTCTCTAGACTGAACAATCCCAGCTCCTTCAGCTGCTCCTCCTAAGGCCTGCGCTCCAGACCCCTCACCAGCTTTGTTGCCCTCCTCTGGACACGCTCCAGGGCCTCAATGTCTTTCTTGCAGTGAGGGGCCCAAAACGAACACAGTACTCGAGGTGCGGCCTCACCAGTGCTGAGATTACTTCCCTGTTCCTGCTGGCCACGCTATTTCTGATACAAGCCAGGATGCCATTGGCCTTCTTGGCCCCCTGGGCACACTGTTGGCTCATGTTTAGTCTAGCGTCAATCAACACCCCCAGGTCCATTTCCTCTACAGGAATTCATAACAATTCTTTGAATCACAGGGAAATAAGTGGTTTGCGTGAAGAGCCCTTAAATAAAGGAGACAGGCAACCATTAGAAGCTTATCTCTGATTCATAAATCAGTTTCAGAAAGTCAGAAAAAAAGTCAAACTAAAACTAGCATTAGCAAAAGTGATTCAACAAAACAAAACAGTGGCACCTGGTATTTGAGTTGGCGATTTGTGTTCTTGAGTAAGCGTTACATGCCTGCCAGTATCTGACTTCCCTTACAATTATACTGTAGTCAGGTCCCCTGTTGGTTTAGAACTGATTAGCTTTGAATTGTAGTGGCTTGAACTTACACACAGCCAGGACTTTTGAGGTTTGGCCATTACCATCTTAAATTACAAATGAGATGAGTTCTTTGTGGCTGCATGGTCTCATTACATTACTACCACGCAGTACAGGAAAACAACTGTCAGTTCTTATATTAAAAGGGTCACAATAGGAACATAAACAACTATATTCCTGGTCAGGGATGAAGTACTTTGGCAGAGCTATTTAAGAAATGCTTTGAAGATCAGATGATGCAAATAAAGGTACTTCAGCCATTACTAATGACTGTAACACTTCAAGAAAATTTTAGGTACAGATTAAAATGTAGTTGAAGCTAGTCAAATTTGGTACACTTGCATTCTTCATATTAGTACATATATTGCAAAGAAATTCTGTGAATAACCTGAAAATGAAGCAATTCCTTTTAGTCTTCTCAGATGTGTTTAAAATATCATGAGAATTTAATAGAAGAAGCAAGATAACACAATGAGCTCAATGTCTCTCCTGTCTCCCCGATTGACTTGCCTCCAAACAAAATCAAGTAACATCTGCCAAATGCCAGCCTGTTCAGCTTGCTAATGAGTTTAAAAATTCAGAGTATGACCGTTGCTCAGCAACTGATAAAGAATACCAGTCACATGGTGCTACAGTTAATATACATGAGACCTTTACTCCTCATTTTCTAAAATCCTATGAAAAAAAGGATTATTGAAAACACTATTTTTTTTTTTCCAAGGGAATTCACTGGCTGCGTTTTCAGCATGGTACTGTAATTTGTTCTACGGCTTGTGAACACCAGCATTCAGGTGACTGAAAGGGTGCTTAAGTTTTTCAATCACATACCTTTTAGTTCATGAATTTGGATGGCGGTAGAATTGTATTCAATTCAGTTGTTTGCTGACCATTTCAATAGATAACAAGAGCCAAAAGCTGTAAGTGCTTTAAGCCTCAAGAACATGCCAGTGAATTTGGCTGACAGGCTGTTAAGCTAAAACTAAATTGAAAACTATAATCAGAAGTGGGAAAGGGGGATCAGAGGACTTAGAAACTGTGGTTTGTGCAGCAGAGATGTAATCAATCTCAGAGAGAAAAAGACAGGAGGATATCAGCCACCCTGTCAAGACTGCTTCCTCATCTCATCTGGTCCATCGGAAAAATCTGAAATTGACTGTTAATCAGTCCGTCAATCAATCACCCAGTAATCAGCAGTGACAAGAGGTTATAATGGAAAAAAATTAAAGAAAAGAGACACAAGAGAATGTTATTCCACCTGACACATGAAAAAAAGACTGTAGTTATGGAATTGCTTTGTGAGTGATGACTCCAGCATGCAACAGTTGTATAATTAAGCACAGTGCTATTAGTGAATGGTGTTTATGCAGAAGTTACATTGTTGTTGTTACCACCATAAAGTGTAAATAGTTCTCCTTTGATGCATTCAGATATAGTTATAATTAACACAGACACAGGCCAAGGCAAAAAAAAAAAAAAAAAATCATGGTTGTGTTTAATTTCAGAAAGAGACAATGCCTAAAAAAGAGAAAGCTTATTAAAAAGGAGCTGAAAGGGGAAATCTGGAGAATTAAACATTTACGGAGAGCAGGAAGCCTCCATAAAGTAACCACACTGGAAATACAGTGCCAAGGCACGCTACCTCTTAAGAATAGATTGAAAAGGCAAAAAAGAGCTGAAAACTTGGCTCACTAATGTGGTAAAGGAGGTTATTAGAAGCAGGAAGGAATTTCTAAAAAGCTTAATGAAGAAAAGGACTCTGATAGATAAGGCAGATAGAAAAAAGTAAGTTTGAGAAGTAAAAGAGATTAATAGATACTAATAATTTTTTTTTTTTCGTGTGTATGTGTTTTTTCCCCCAAACAAATCAAGATCAGAAAGCCTGTGGGTCTTCTTAATGATCAAGGTATAACGGGGATATTTAGGAAAGACATGCAATTGCACTGGAGTTAAAGGACTTCTTGGCAACAGCGTTTGCTTTGATAACTCTGGGGAGATTCCCACTTCAATATCTCTGCACATGGAGATTCATCAGAGGATCTATCTAAAGATAAAGCAGCTGTAAAAGAGATCATAGAATAAATTAAAGAAATTAGCAGTAGAAAATCACAAGGATTAAATAGCATTTACCCCTTGGGTTCTAAAGGATGAAATAACTGAATAACCAGGTGTGGTAAACGTCAGTCCATTTTAAGAAAAGGGAGCTGAGGAAGATCAAGGGAATTGCTAGTCTGTAAGCCTGATACTGGTATTACACAGAATAGTAGAAACTATGTTAAATAATAGGGTTAATAGACATTTGCATAAATATTACAAAGAGTCACAAAGGAATTTATTAAAGAAAATCTCCCTTTTGAGAAATACTATTTTGGTTGTTTTATCTGTTTGTTGAGGAGGTTTACAGAATCTCACTAACGAACTGTGTTCCTTCTGGATCAGCAGGAGTTCCTTAAAAGCTGGAAATACTGCAACTTGTCAAGGAAAACACTGCTTGAAACAGAAGTAATGTAGAAATACAGAGGATGGTTCCACAAGCCCTCAGCAAGATGCAGTACTCCGTTTGCCCCACATGGCTGTAAGAAATCAAAGTGTAATAGCGTGACTTTGCTGTATTGCATACCGTAATGCTGGTTTCAGTATTTTAATACTTTCAGTTTCTCTCAGCACTTTGTAGCTAAAATCAGGATAACTGTGTCAGGTAACCTGTGCAAAACAGTTTTTGCAGGCAGATTAAGGCTCAAGCAAATTGTAAAGCTGATATATTATAAGAAGACTTTATTAAAATAATGTATAATTTGACTGCTGCTTTTCATTAAATGAATCTCAAACCTGAGAACAGAAACTGAAATCTGAAGTCCAAGACAGCATTATATTTCACCTCTCATATTAAATGCACACATCTTTTACCCATAACCTTCTGATATAAAGCTGAATATATTGAAACTTGAAAAGATCACCTGTCAAAAATAATAATAATGATTCAAAATGGCCTAAAGAGAACTTAGGAGTATTGGAAAGTATGACTTACAGTCCTGAAAAATCAGTTGCCATAATACATACTGACAGGTCACTGGCAGAATTCTAGTGAAAATATAATATTTTTTTTTTCTGAGGTGAAAGTGATAAAGTTCCATATATATTGCATGTATTTAGAAGTTCTTAACTCTTTGCTTCTAGCATTGCACTGGCACCACACTGTCCTCAGGCTGAGATTTTGCCCAGAGACACTGACTGCCTCACACCTATTTTGCAGCTCAGTAGCATCTGGCATCTTCCCTATTGCCCTCTGGTACACTGAAGACAGAACTTGCTAAAATGTCCCAAAGCCATAAATACCACTGCCAAAGGGAACAGAAAAAAATGGATTAATTTTATCATTAATTTTATCACACACATACACATAACAGCTAGCACAACAAAATCCAAATAAAGCTTTTTTTACCTAAGAGATATTGTAGAACTTCCACAGTAGAGAAGTATTCAGTCGTATGGAAAGATGATTAATGTTACGTAATTTAAGTCATGTGTTAAGTCTAAAATAGTATGCTGTTAGTCAGTGCAAGGAAATAAATACCCATAGAGAGTGGTCTTGCCTACTTCAGACATTTGATTTACCTTGCAGGAGTTCACGATAACTAGGTTAGACTTAGATGCCTTAAATTTCAGATACATTAAATTATACAAAAAAAATGAAATTCCTTCAAAGGAAATAGAAAGGACATGGCAAACATCATTTGCTGCACATATTCAGGGAAAACTAAAGAACAATAACAAAATAAAACTGAGCTTTCACAGCAAATTGATCAACAATTTCAGATTTTTTTTTTCTTTGGAAGACTTTCTTTAAAACAGCTGCAAAAATACAGTAGAATAAACAACAGTGTGTTCCCCGTGAGTAAAAATTCTGCAGTGAATTGACTTCAGAAAGGTTATCAATACTCAGATATTTCAGGGAAACTTATGATACTATCCTTCAGAAGCTGATATCAAATTAACAACCACTAAGAAACCTATGAAGATACATTATAAATATATGAAAAAACCTACTTTTTTTTTCCCCCAGCTTTTTAGTATAACTTCTCAAGCTGACAATTTTTACAGCTGTACTCTTACACCACTATTTATAAAAATACTGGTTACATGGAGCACTACATCTGCTACAGATTATCTATTTTTAGAGGTTGTATCTATTTAGTACTGAGAATTTCACAGTAATTCAGACACTTCCAAGTATTTGTCCAAAAATTGTGTAAGCACCTTTGCAAACAGTATGCAGAAATTGCAGAAAACTTAAAATGAGTTCCCCGCACCTGAGGCTTGCGTGGAATACAATGCATTTTCTCTCTGAGGACTGACTCTTTCCCCACTTCTTTTCATAAGCACAAACGAGCAATACTTCAAGTGCAGCTTAAGGGACAGGGCCCACTCTGTCAGGATTACTGAGGAAGCCAAATGTAATTCTGATTCAGTTTTGTAGCTTTCTGCTGGCCTGGCACTGGAAAAACCAAGAAGGCAGCAATATAACAATGTTGCTGTTCCAGAGACGTGAATAGGAGCTCAGTTCTTTGGATGCAAACATCCCTGTGAGCGCTGGGAGAGCTGAGCAGCATCCAAAGTGGGAACCACAGTAACAGTGTGTCAGTATTCTAGCAGGACCAGCCTCGTGGGGGACCCCTCTTCTCATGGAATTTGTCACCTTGTAGGTTTTCAGCCAGGTTTTCTGTATGCTATGTATACAGAAAGTGTTTTTTAAGATCTATTTAAGAAGGAAATTAATTCTCTGTATCATGAAGATGGAGGGTATATCTCAGCCATAATTTGTTTTAATGGAAATGCATACGTTTCTTGATTTTAGTTTTGGCAATAGTTCTCATCTAAGTTCTGATCTTCCTCATTTCCTGCTGTTAACAATGATTTATGAGCTGAAGGCTCTGATTATATTTTTGGGGGTGTTTTATTTTATTTATTTATTTACTTACTTACTTATTTGGCTTTTCCACACCTAATACTGTTTTGGATGATTTGGATTTTTTTAATTGATTAGTTAGAAATCTTCAGTTTCGGGGAGAGGTGTTAATTGGTTTTATTTTAAAATATAAGTATGCAGGTGTTCCATTACGACTGCTCAACCCTATGCTTAGTTTGCTGTCCCTGAACTCACAGCTGCGTTCTGTGTTCATTATACCATGCAAAGATTTGACTACTGGTTTGGGGGTCCAAACCAGTTTCTTATACTCTGCAGAAGACTACAAGGGAATGAGTTGAAAACCTGGAGTCATTTAAACACCTCTGAGATCAGGAGAGAGGTAAGTATTTTTTTCCAAATTATTTGGAAAACAAACAAACAAAACAAAACAAACAAACAAACAAAAAAACAATATTCATGAGTAACAAGTGAACAAATGACCACCTTGGAGTCCAACTTTCACAAGAAATAATGAGGAATGAAGAAAAGTTTCCAGAAACACAAGCAATGAAAGGTTTGATCTCTCATAGTGGCACAGTCCAAAAATCTTTCAAGAAATGTTCAGTCTTAAAATTAACATTAGAATTTGAGGGTGAAAGATAGGTAATCTGGTTATGGTCACCTGAAGCATTGCTCTGAGCCCACATACAGACTACACAAGACAGCATTAGCAATTAGGGAGCTTCTCCTCCGTACTCATAACTTAATTTTTTACATTCATCTTCTAACTGAATTTAAAAGACACAAATCCTGTTTTCAAACCGTTACTGAAAATTGCATCAGGAATGTTGTAAAAGATCACTGAAATATCCTCTGACCACATGAATATACGGGAGAGAAGAAGAAAAAAATATAGTCTTGGAAAGAAACTGCAGGTACAGCTAGACCACGGACAGCCTGGAAACAGTGAGGGTAATCTGAAAAGATATACCCATCATCGTGTGTACTGCAGTCATAATGCAAGCTTCCAAAACATTGTTTCCAGCCAAAAGCAGAAGCTGTAAAGCCGAGAAAACCCTCTCCTGCCAAGTAATTTTCAAGTTCTCATTGTAACTCACATCATTATTATGATAGTATTTCCTCTTCAATTTTAATTTTCCGCTGTCCAACTTTTTCCCTGCTCTGTAAAGCATACACTTGGCTTCCAGACAGAAACAGGTAGTAGCTAGGCCATGGAAAATATAAGACTGTATGGCAACATAAACTCTCACAGGAATGGTACTTACTCTCAACTAGACTATCAAGGTTCCTAACAGTTAAAAACACAAACATTAAATAACACTTTATTAAGGATTTTAACATTAACCATTTCCAACTCACATGTACTCTATCACGAAACATCAGAATTGGTCAACATGCATACATGGTTTTCTCCATTAACCTGAACTTAAAATCCAAATGCAGGATAATTCTTGGCTTCAAAACACAAAGTTCCTAAATAAGTTCTCTTCCCATTCTTTATGGAGAAAACAACTTTTCAGTGAATACTTCATGCCTTTCCCAACACTACTGTTCCTTTTGGCCTTACATTCCCCCCAATGAACATATTTGCTACGTGCAACTGCTACCTCTCTTTCCTCTTTTGGTAAGACATTCAGGATGTGCTTTCTTAAGTTTGAAATCATTGCTGTTTGCATTTTTGATCTTGGTTTTGAATGTCCTGCAATACTGCTACTCCTTTTTCTTTGCTGTGATGGCTATTTTGTTTATATGGTTACCTTATTGGTTCAGAGTGCTTGTCAGCTCAATTTCATTAGTTTTCTTCTCTATTCATGCATAGATTTTCCTTTTTTGTTAAGCTGTATAGAATATCTGCATAAATACTTTATTATTACACTTTTAAGTAAGTAAATATATGAAATACATTTTATTCATGTTTAGTATCACTTACAGCACACAACAACCCTACTCAAAATATTAATGGAGAATATTTATCAAGCAGCATTCACTCCTATATATGCATGCCATTCTGTTGTATTTAGCTGAGATCCACATACCTGCTGAAATCTATCTGGTTATTTGATGCTGTACAGATGACAAAAAAAGTATTTTAGTACATAAGTCTCCTGAGGATGGGATTGGGTGACATTTGCTTTTGCTACTCATGAGTACCATTGTCAACCCAAACCTATGCCAAGAAAACTGTGCTTTTCTCAGCAACACTATTCTGATAAGGTACTGGCAATCTCAGAATGAGACATCCAATGGTTAAGAAACATATGCATTTCTAACAGGCTTAAGTCCTTAAGTACTACTTGTAAGATGGCTTTGTAATCATACTGCCATTAGATATGCAGATGTATTTCCAGATATCTTGCGTAAAAAAATAGTTTAAGCACCACGTGACAATAACTAAAACAGTCCACAACCATAAAACAAGGCTTTACCAACCAGGAGAGAACTATTGATATTTGTGTCACACACATTATTCATCTCATAACATATTTAATACATAGCAGGGATGCTCTAGTTACCTCAGGTTTCTAACACATTTGACATTTGAAGATCAAAGCTAGCTACTTGAGTAATCCATACATTACTTTACACCGAGATTTGAATTTTTATATTTGTCTTTAATTTCAATCAGTTCAAGTCTTCTTAAGGAAGCTTCACAAATACTGTCACAGGAGGAATTATTGTGCATCTGTGAAATAAATCTTTTCCATTTCTAAAATAATGAAATTTGAATGGGTAGTTGCTAGTATCCTAATTACTATATTGAATATTCAGGAATTTTCATAGTGCATATGAACATACATAATGCATACATATGCATGAGTTTAGAGCATACGCGCACTTGGGCATATAAAATATGCATAAATGCACACAAGAAAAAAACTGTGTAAAGATTCTGTCATTTATAATTATATTTAAATGCTTTTCTGATGAGATAGCTTTATTACTTCTGATATTAACATTCATCAGAACTAATTGTATTTGTTAAAATGACTCAAATTTCTTTTCTGTGATTAACAATAGTATTTTCAGTTCATGTAATTTTAAATTAGATGGAGCAGATGAGTCAAAACTCCTGGAAAAGTGATCATTTACTTTGAAATAAGAGAAACCAATTATTTGATCATGTTTTAAACATATCAGTGAATCATCAACAGTAATAATTCGATATTTCAGAATTTGCCTACAAGTGAGTAACACAGCGCAGTTATTCCAAACGATCAGAGGAATGTCAGACCTATTTACAAGTTCCTATCTCCAGGCTCTTTTCAGAAAAACAGATGTGTAATCTTACATGAATAAAGGTCGAGCTTTAGTGCTTTTAAATGTCTGCCTCGCATTTAATTGAAATATCTGAAAAACATTTATATATAAATAAAAACTGCTTTTAAAGCAGGCAAATGCTGTCTTAATGCTGTCTTGGCTAACATTAATAATATTACTTTTATTTTCTTATATCTTCTTTCAAATATATCCATAAGGTACAATTATATGCAGGTGAAGGAAAGTTAAAGAAAATAGTTAAGCACTTAACCTCAAGTAATCGGCTCCGCGCCTGAGTAGCCGCTAGGTGGCAATGTTTCAGAAAATTATCTTCATAAATCTAGAGGCAGCTAAAGAATATACATTATTTAAAGGTTCATTGAGTCTTCTAAATGGATCTGTCAGTCAGTAAGAAGACCATTCGTTCGCATTTTGTGCAGTCTCTACAAGTTTCTGCAGAAGTCACACTGTCAGAGAACCTAAAGAAACCGAGCATCTCCAGAAACCAAAGAGCTGCAGGAGAGAGACGAGGTGAAACGGCTCATGCAAGGCAGGGCAGACCCAGACTGCTCCCAAAAGTAAGATGCATTCTCAGGGATTTTGCAGCTGCTGGATGCTGCACAATTATGAAAATGATTCTCAGCTGTGAAGAACCGAGACCCACCCACTGCTGCAGGGGATAATTTTAACTAAATCAGGCTCTAAGTATCCATATTCTCAGCCCTTTAATTTGCCGAGATGAGGAGTATGTTCTGGGAATCTGACATGTACATACTGTAGATGAATTTAAAAAGTCTTTTGTAAATTACAAAGTCGTTATAAAATATTTTGCCCCTACAGATACTAATTTTAGAAAAAAATATTGAGATAAAATATGTGTGGTGAATATTTTCCCTGCAGTGAAATAAAAATGTGTATAAAAATGCATAAAATAAGACTTAACATTCCTGAATACTGAGATAACCAGAATCATACTAGGTATATCCTAGACCACTACTATTCAGTTTGCAAAATGTTTTCCATCTCTTTGTACAAAAGAAATTGGAATAAAAGAAACCAAAATAAAAGCCTATGACAGTAATGTTTTTCTTTACCACTTATGCTTCTTGTGTCACTGGGAAAGTTTATCACAGTGGAAAGCAAAGGAAGAAAATGTCCTGACAGCTAGTTCTCTGAGGGCAGTGCAGGCAAAGCAGCCCTGACTGATGTTTCAAAATGGCACTGCAAGGTGACCCCCACCCAACATGGTCCCCTGAGGGCATGGGCTGTCCCCAGTTGTACTTGTTCCACAGTTTGTGTTCCATGAAATCCCTTTCAAAGCTCACAGCAAGGGAGACCTGCTCCAAATTGTACATTACTTTGAGTTAACATACTTAACAGAAAACACTTCAGTTATACATGGATTTAGAAGCATTTGCGAATGTTTTCAATTGTGGTCAAGATAAGAGGGATTAATCCTCAGATATACACACACACACATATACAAAATACATATATTGAGTGCATATATTGTATAGTATAAAGAGTATACTCTTGCATTTTGAGTGATTTGAGTATATTCCTGCTTTTTAAGAATCCCTCACTAGTTACTCAGCTAATAGTGATGTACATTCTAAATAAAACCATCACTGTATATGTTACAAATGCCATCTCAGTTACTAAAAATAATCTTTATGGAAACCCAAAAGAAAAAAACGTATATATTAGGTGTTCCTGCTTCATTAGGATTATCAGTTAATGAAAAGAACATTATCAGGAGTCCAAGCTGGCCACCCCTGTAGCGAATAAAAGGGCTACCACTGAATTTAACAACAACAACAACAACAACAACAAAAGACATCAGGTATCCTGAAGTGTTCTCCGTCATCTTGAAGTCAGCATTCAAGTAATCATTCCTGTCCATTCAGAACAAGATTAGCGGTCCCTTTCAGTCCTTCGTATCTCCAGGTCTGAGAGCAGAGGCTTGCTGCATGATAGTTTGCTTGTTAGAATCATTTGACACAGGAGAAGTCCAAGGTCACCAGAATTTAATCCATGATCTGTTTTTTTTTTGTCTCTGTGCAACCCTCGACATTCTCAGGAACTATCCCTACTCAACAGCATTTCTGCCCTCATCTGTCTGCCAGCACTCACAGCAGGGACTTCTGAAGTGATCCACATTCAGCTCCCAGATTTCACAGGTTAACAGACTGCTCTTGAGTGAAGCCAACCTTGCAGTTCACTTAAAAATTACATTGTGAGTTGCAAGAATTCAAGAGGTGACCAATGAATAGCTCAGACAGTCATTAAGAGAAGACAGACAATGCTGGAGACGGTGGCTAGTCAATTGTCCCACTCATTCAGAATCCTATAACCAACATCAGCAAAAAGGGAGCATCTTTGTACCAGCATGAGGGTCAGCACCTTGTTCTCTCTCAAGTAGTGCTTACTCCATGATCTGAGCTTTGAATGCAGTCAGTTTGAGAGACCCAAATCCACAAGTTTCCCTGTAAAAAGTGCTTGAACATGAAAACACTGGGATGCTAAAGCAATGCTACAAAATAGCACGAATGAGAATGCTCACCACTCTTTCATATTTTGCTGAACTCAATGTTATCAATTCTCCATTAAATATAACTTGCATAAGCTTAATAGATTGGCAACCTATGTGGAGGCTGTACCTCTCCCTACCCTGTTTCTAAATTGGAAAGAGGTGGGAGGAACTGCCACTTTCCTGGAGCAGAGCATCTGCACATGCAGGTTTAGATGTTCAGTCTACAGAATCACAGGATGGTGGAATATATATTGCATTAACCAATTATTTTCACAGAATCACAGTTCAACCACAGGATGTAAATGACCCAAAGTGCTATAATGCTATCAGAGTAGGCAATGCCTAAGGACTTGCTTCTGAATTCCAGTCCACGTGCCTGCCTTGATCCCAATTCTGACAGACTATAGGCAGTCTGAATTTCAAAACATTCATTGGGGTGTTTTTATATAAATGTATTAAGTGTACAAAATTATGCAAAATATTACTGTACTTCGTCAGATGGTGAAAATAATTATATTAAAGATTCTCAAACAATTTACTATTTTGATAACTGCACTGGTCATAGAACTGGTAAATAGCTTTACTAGCAGAAATATAATAATTTTCAAGCACTTCAAACTAAACATAAGTAATCTCATTCTAAGTTATACATAATGAAAAAGCAAAATATGCATTTAACTGTAGAGAACAGTCAAAGCAGACCTCATGCTGGAACCACTGCTAACAGTAAAAAGCACCTCATTTGCATTTTTTTTCCCCACCTCTATATAATTGTTTGTAATATCAAATTTGCAAAACTAACTGAGCTTATTAGAAGCAATTTTCACATTTCTTTTGTATGCCATACAATAAGTTATAGGTAACAGAAAGCCAAGTCAACTTAGATTCCTTAAAATAAAACACTGTATCAACTTAGTAGCACATGCAAGCAGCCAGATGGAAATTACTGGTAGTTAAAAACAAAAAATATTTCAAGAGGTCAATAAAAAATAACTGTTGAAAAAGTCCCTCATAGTTTTGCTCAGAACAATCTCTGGGTTTTTAAATCTATATTTCTCATGTCTTGTTTAGGTGATATTACTGACAAGTTTCATTTCAAGCAGTGTTTATGATACTGTGTTTTAAGAATTCCATTGCCATAGGTTGCAGTGAAAACAATTAAGTCCAGGACTAGAAGCTGCTGTTGAAAATGCCATGCCTGACAGGACATTAGCTGTAAGAAACAGATGTAAAAAAGTAAGTCAACATGACCAATATTCAGAATGACATGTAAGATGTAAACTTTGCAGGCTGAGAAATATTTACTTTTAATTTGGAAAATACCTTTACCCAGAACTTCAGACCACAGTGTCACTCTGCCAACCAACCTATCTACCAGCCCACAGAACTGTGCTTACTTCTTGTTCTGAGCACACATATCCCTTGGTTGTCTGCCTGTGTGTCTCACAGGACTGCTAAGAACTGTGACTTCTACAAATATTTAATACTTTTACATGTCCTAATAGCTTATGCTACCATGTTCCCTTAAAACACAGCAGGCATTGATGCATTTTCTTTTTAAGGGGGAAAAATACAGTTTTATCCCAATGCTTATTATCACAGTACCTATGTTCTGATGAAATAGAAAAGATTATTTATTAAAGGCTAATTCTAAATGTTATTTGTAACTCTTACATATCACTTTCATCTCAACTTTAACAGAAGCGTAAATTGATATCTTAATATTTTTTCAGATTTCACTCTTCTAATCTGTCTGTTGTGGTTGTGAGATGTTACTGTGTTACTAATACCAGTCTTACAGCTTCTTCAGAGTCAGTAATGATGTTAAGTCAGCCACTGTATAAGCAAGTTTCAGAAGTGCCAACAGAAACAGATTTTCATTTCTAATCCATTCAGAAGTTACTAGTTCACCTAAAGTCACCCTTCCCACATGGGTGACCTGTACACCCCCATAAGCGTAAGTCTTCTTGAAAGTAAAAACTGAGCAGTGATCACAGATTCACAGAATCATTAAGGTTGGAAGAGACCTCCAAGATCAGCTAGTCCAACCATCTACCACCAATATTACCCACTAAAACCCTACATCTATCTTTTCCTTAAACACCTCCATGGATGGTGACTTTACCACTTCCCTGGGCAATCTGTTCCAACGTCTAACCACACTTTCTGAGGGTGATGCATGGTTTATAAATGCAGACAGAAAAAAATTTTGCCCAGCTTTTTCACAAATTGTATTTCCTTCAACACACATTGTTATATATAGCAATGTCAACTGCAAATGTAGAATCTTTCCTGTTTGCAAAAACTAGCATTTCACATCAAAATGTCACGGAGGGAAAAGAAAATCTAACTGGGGTAGCCATTAAGTCCCAGCTGATATCCTCTGTATGAATTTGTGTTGCCAGTTTCAACATCAGAAAATTGTAGTGGGATACTGGGATATTTAAAGGCCTGCAATGAACATCAGATGGGAAAAATATCTCCTAACATACTTTGATTTGTAATTGGAAAATATCGTAAGAAACAGACAATAAATAAATCCTGTCACTTGGGCATTTAAATGGACACATGAGCAGCAGGATGCAACACCAGCAACCTTCTCTGCAGTCTTGCTCATCTCAGTAGCCATCCTCACTTGTGCTTCAACACATGCATGCTGGGAGCCACAGAGCAAGGCACTCACAAAAGCAGCACACTCAGAATGAACCTGAGCAAAAAAAAAGCAAGCTTTTTTTTTTTTTTTTCCTCTGAAATTCTCCCAACATTCATTATGTAAGCTGATGTGAAAAAAGTGCCTCAAGTATCTAACCTGAAAGTATACTTTGCCAGCCTGCAAAGGGAGGATCCTGTGGCCTGCGCTTTGCTGTCCCATTCCCACACTGGCACCAGCTATGGGGTCACTGAACATGCTATGACTGAAGCAAACCATGTAACTGGGGACCAAGGAAGAAAGTGAAGGTGCTCCAGACTACATCAGCTGGCAGGGATGCTGAAGGGTGAGATCATTGGGTCTTGCTGCTAGGATTTGTTTGTTTCTTACAGGTAGGTTCACTGATACTAATTTGAGTTTCTGCAGATTTAGAAACCTGCTGAAACGTTAGTTGGCTTTAAAATCAGTTAACTCCCCAGGTGGCACTGAGTAAAAAGAAAAAAAGAACTGCACAGATTAGTTATAGGAAAAAAAAAAAATCAGGATGATTTCTAAAAGCTGCCACCTCTAATGCAGAAAAATCTGCCCTTTTAATTTTTCATAGCATGTATATGATAAAAACTTGCTTTTGCTTCAGAAGATGAAATGCTTGTTTGGATGCTAACTTCTTATTTTTAAAACTTTTCAGATTATGGGCTTAAAAGTGAGTCCATTTATTTGTACAAGGCACTTTCCCACGTTTTGGGAAGCTGACACATGAGCTTGCTTGAATTCTGACCGCTTTTTTTAAACCAGAAATAAAAGCTACAAGGAGTTTATTCCCTGGAACAGTCAGAAAGGATATTATTCATTTACTATAGATTAATTCAACCATTAACTGGAGTTTACGACCACGACAGACAAAGCCATCTGCAAGTGCATTCATCATGTGCTGTAAACACAATGGCCCTGAATGCTCTGGAGATGCAGTTATAAGCAATCAATAGCTCCATACTTTATACTGGTGTTATTAATGGCAGGCTGAGGGAATTTTCTCATGAGTTTCATTTTTAAGTGTTTGAGAGATGCGACCAGAAGAGCCACTGAAGGCGGGTGGGGGGAGCTCAAAGCACATTCATAGCACATTTTAATAAAGAGAAATAAACTGACAATTTAGGAAGCGTGGATGTACAAGACAGATAAATGTCATTAAAACATTAAGAGGGAAATAAATATGGTGTACTGTTAAAAGGCAATAACCTGCTTTCATTTTGGAAATTCTCGTTTGCCACTTTCAAGTCATTGAATTAAGCCCCCATTTCTGTCAGTTAAATCCATACCTAAATTTTCAGTAGAAACAGATAATAATTTATAAAGACTGATGGTGGGGTGCATCTGTTAAAATATGAGTATTTAGATACCACGCAGACATTTCTAAACTAGTCAGTATTAGAAGAGTACCATGGAGAAACAGGATTTTCTAAAGAGTTGTTCTTACTTTAAAGCAGATGTCTGAATTAGATCAAATTAATGGCTCTCTGGAAGTGCCTATTTTTCTCCACTGCTTATAGAAGAAGTGTAGGGAAACATCAGATATAGTTTTCTGTACTGCAAACACCTTAAATGAAGTAAGATGAATTGAAACCTGATGGTATATTTTTATTTTTGAAGGCCAATCATTGGTGATGCAGTCTCTTACTCAACAAAACTCTTCTTTTTCACTATAAAGTTAGTGACAGCAAGTTTAATGTAAAACTATCATGCTAATATTGAATTATAACTAGGATGGTCCTTTCCTACAGAACAATACCTTAGAAAAAAGTTATAAGCAATGTGTATTACATGAGTACAGAGCATCTTTCTACCACTTATGGTGGAGTGATATCCAGAGTTTCAGATATTCTTAGACTTTGTGGAGAAAACAAGAAAATCTATTTTATTTATATCTAGAGAAGTCCACTGCCTTCTCTCAAGACAAATGAACTATCTTCCATATGTTTTCACTTGTAGCTGATCCTTAGCTGTCTCTTAGAGTTCAGAAGCCTGCCACCACCCCTTTCTGAGGACAGCCTATGATGTAAACCAGGGATTTAACATCTCTGGTCAACTTTGGATCCAATTGTATTTCTACAAGAATCCCCTATGAAAAGACAAAAGTAGTTCCCCTGGAGACAGTCCTATACATATCCTCTCTTTGAGAAAACTCTAAACAGTACAGCTGAATGGAATTATTTTGCCTGATCTATGAAGAAACATTTTACTACATTTTCTGAAAACATGTGCATATGTTTGCTCATGAACATTTTTTACACCTAACAGCATTCCAGACGTAAAGCAACATTGCATACAAAAACTTAGCACTGTTGTCATTTAAATTAATTAGAAATAAAATGTTTATTAATATGTCCAGATTTAAACATCTATGGTTTAGATTTCCAGATATAAGACAGTTTATGTTATTTCCCCCACAGAAAGAAATCCAGGCTTTTAGAATGCTTCTAGAAAAGACTTGGTTCAACATTAAGATACCTAAGCTTAGCTAGATATCTTCTATAATCCATAAGGTTTCTTTCCATAATCAATACAAAAACTCAATACAGTCACAAGAGTTAAAGAGTAATTTAACTGACAAGTCTGTAGATGTCTATTTTAGGGTAAGCTTAGTAATTATTCTCTTTGTCTAGCGTACTGCTGTGTTGGTACAATTCAAAATTGAATTTGACTAACATATCTTTCACAACAGAATTATATTTGGCTTTGGACTGCATGTGAGCTAACTGTACAGCTCATCAAGATGATAATAAAGCTATGCCTGAGAAATACAACCAAGACAACTGTTGTAAATGCAGTTAGGTAATTGAGCACTGTTTAGCATCAATATAAACAAAATATATTTTTGTGAGAATAATCTTCTTATATCAAGACGTTGCTGAACTATCTCAAAGACTGTTTGACTACTGATATTAAATGTGCTATGTCCTCTACATCATGCGCTGAACCATTGTCACTTCATGTTTCCTAAAGCGAGATAATGCATAAAACTCAGCACTGCACTACACTTTAGAACAGCAGTATCCAACCACCAATACAAATACTCATGTAGAAATATTCTCATTTAAGATATATTTTAAGTTATATATGATGTGTGAACAGTTTGTCATATAGTTGTATTTCTTAAAATGGACATCCCACCATACATGAAATACAATCACAAATGATTTTTGGATTTAGGAATATAAGAATTACATCAACTATTTTGACTTCAATATTGAAACAAATTAAGAAGCAATCACTTCTGACTACATGATCAGGTTCTTGCACATATAAGTTTTAATAGGCGCAGATAATTATCTTAGTAAGCAGTAATTCATCTAAATAAGCAGTTATACAGATGAGAGAAGATTCATGTAACTTAACTTTAACCATTCAATACATAAAATCAATTTTCCAAATTACAGTATGAAGACCATAGTCCACAAGTTTAAATTGGATGCACAACTTTTTGGTGACCAAAATATTTTTCTCAGTACAATTTTGTTTGAAGCCTCACTGTGGGAATTATAAACATACATAACCAATGCCTAGACTTACTCTTAAGCTTCAGCAGACAATGAACACGCAAATAAGCCTCAGCAGACACAGAACTAAACAGAAATATGTTTCTCATAACCTTGTCCTGGTTACAGTTCACAGAATCACAGACTGGCTGAGGTTGGAAGGGACCTCTGGGTCTTTCTGGTACAACTTCTGCTCAAGCAGAGACACCCAGAGCAGGGTGCCCAGGACCGCATCTAGGCAGCTTTGGAAGATCTCCAAGGAAGAAACTCCACAACTTTTCTCTTGCTGAATATCACTATCAGTTGGCCACATACAACCACCAGCTGGCCCTAAGTTGTCAGCACATAATCAGTATGGAGCAGACCTTTGATATAAATACATCAACTTTGATTTCAAAACTAAACATTATCTTTCTCTTAGGAATGCATCTTTTAGAAACACTTCTTCACTTTACTTTGCAGGTTTAGGAGAAGAAAAACAGCCATGGACCTATATAGTTACTGCTTGCTTTTGACTACTAGTAAGTCTGGTAAGTAGAAAATGAAGCATTCATGGATTGTTTGTTTGTTTGTTTTCCCTACGGACTTTCATATCTAATACATATTAAAAAGAAACAAACAAACAAACAAACAAAAAAAACCAAAATAATACACGACATTCTAGTCATGATAAAGAATAAAACTGTGACAGGTCAGATCTACAAAATTCTTATTATCTGCCAGTAGTAAATGGGTATTTTGTACATAAGGGGTTAAAAACTGATTGATAAAATGACTAGTAACAAATTTTAGAATAAATCAGTGTATAGTTCACATTTGTAGTGTAACAAGGCCATCTATTTTGGTGAAATAAATATAGTCTGTCCAAATTTAATTATCTTTAAAAGAAGAAAGCATCTCTGAGTTGAGAAAAGCTTAATGGTGACTGCCCACTAAATTCCATACACATTATCTCATCAGTTCATAATAATTTTTTTCCTTCAAATTTCATCTCATGTCATAGTCTTATACAAATCCATCTATCAATCAACAGTACTTGTAACTGGCTACATACCCACTGGAAAGGTTAATGGGACTACCAACATAACCTGCATCAACATTCGAGGATATGATGAAAGTTCATGTAATGAAAACAACATGTAGCATTTAAAAACTTTAAGAATTCCTTTCCAGCTAAAACACAACATAGAAAACATCAACCAACCAAAAGTGAACTAATTGAACATTAATGCAATTTTACAGACCTGAGTCCAGCTCCTTCTCAGAAGGAAAAGGAAAGAAAAAAGAATAAGGGGAAAATTAAAGCTGAACTGTCGTATTGTGAAGAAATAAGTGAGAGGATGCAGGCAGTTAGAATTGAGAAGAGGAACTCCCAGTCTTTTAATTAAAGCTGCAAGAAATTCTCTTGGCATCCAAATATCTTTTTTCTTTCCTTTGATCTATTCCTCCCTTACAACAATTTCTGGTTAAATTTGCTGTTAGTTTGACAACTCCAAGTTAACAATTGCATGTCTGTGGAATCAGTGTGCCTTTTCACTGTTATTACAGTGTTTACTATGACTCTTTTGTCAGAGAACTATATGTCCAGCCTTTCAGAGTCTAAACTTCACTCAAGCTTAAAGTATAGCTCTTCTTGATTTGTCATTGCTATTTTAAAATATTCTTACAAATATTATCTCATTTTACTGAAGATTCAAGTGATCACGTATTTGCTAAGCACATGTTAAATACTGTCTCGTCCTCAAGTACAGCCTTTTTTTGTTATTTCACACAGACTTCTGTAATTATTAAAATGACTAGACCTATATAGTCTGCCCTGTGCCATGGTTGCTTTAAGGAATTGCAGTGCTCTAAGTCCTGCACAGGCTGGAGTGCTACTACAGCTTCTTTAGTAAGACTTGAGAAATCCTTCACTGAAAGCAAAACATTTGCAAACCCAATGGGAACAAGTTTGATAATTATATACTTTTGATTACAATAACTGCTTTAAATGGCAAAATAACACACATTTTCCTGCTCGCTTTGATCACATCTCAAGTGTCTCTTGTTTTTCTTTTTCTGTTGTGTTGCAATTCTTTGTTCATGTACTGGATGACTTTGGGAAGCTCTGATATTTCAAAACACAAGACAGACATTAAAAATATCATGTAGCAGGATAGGGAATTGAGGGTAATTTATTTATATCCATTAAACACGTTGTCTTCAGCTCAAAGAAACACTATGCAGTTTTATTATCCAAATACATTTTCCTTGTCTTTATATAGAAAATATATGTTAAGTGCCACTGTGTTTATGCTACTTCAGCACTGGACCAGGGCAGAAATCAAAGTGGCTTAATTTGCTGGGCCAAATTATTTATTGACTCCAAAGAAAGTTCTATAGACGGGTATGAAAGGTTATTTTAAAGACATGTTGTACCTATGTTCTGCAGAGAGCTCTTCCGTGACCCTAATTGAAGCAGGAAGTACCTATGTATAGCCCTCAGGGAAGCCTAATGAGCCAGATGAGTTCAGACTTTCAGCAAAGATTATACTGCAGTTGTCCTGGTGGATATAGTACTGCCCATCCTGCATGGATCAGATTCCTCACTCAGAGAGAAAACTTATCTACTGGCTCTTATCAGCATTGAAGATTTCAAGGCACATCTCTAGCATTTTCCACCTCACTCTCTCTCTCCCCTTTGGAAAATAAACCAAAACAGGCAGGAAACCAGAAAGAAAAAGCCAGAGGCAGAATATAGGGATTCTACTGCTCTCAGACTAAGAATGATCAAATGTTACTTTAGGAGTACTCTAGACTTTAGACTATTACACCACTGGGAACTATCACTCCTACAGATTTGTCCCGAGCAGAGTGCAACCTGTGTAGTTGGACATATGCAGTACATCTTATATTCTCCATAGGAGAGACAGACAAGAGAATTAACTGAATCATAGAATCATAGAATTACTCAGGTTGGAAAGGACCTCAAAGATCATCAAGTCCAACTGCAGCCTAACCATAGTACCCTAACTCTAACAACCCTCCGCTAAATCATATCTCTGAGCAGCAAACTGAAACAGTTTGTCAGACAGGTCTGCTATTTTTCACCCATAACATCACCTTCTGCATCAGAACTATATATGCCAATATTAAACAGGCACTCAAGGTTCTAAGAAGCTTGCTTTTTCTAGAAATCCTGTCTCACTTGGATGTTACTTTTGGTAAATTAGTTCTAAACACATTTAATTATCTTCCCATGAAATACTTTATAACATTTCTTAATATGTAAAATACAAATAACATACCATCCTCATACAATTCTAATGGACTTTTTCTCTGCAATACTTCATCACATAAGATATCGTGTCAAATTAATTCACTTTTATTAAGAGTATTTTCAACTCCTTTTTTCAAAGTTTACATTTTCTTGACAATATTTTCTTTCTTTTATTATTATTATTATTATTTGTATAGCCATTATTATAATTGGAGAGTCTTTATGGAGAGGCACTGCAACTTGGATACTGTCTCTGGAGAGGTTTGTTGCCTCCTGGGAGCCCATATCTGGGACATCAAGAAGAAAATATCAGGTATGATAAAGCTGGACAACTACTATTCCCTCCTGGCCTTTCAAGCAGGGTCACATGAGGCTAGAACAAAGAAATTAAAATTTTCAAAAGAGATGTTACGTCTCTTGGGAAGATGTTGAAGACATCTGGAGCACAGGTAGCACTCTCCTCAGTCCTCCTGGTTGGATATTGAGTTCCAGACAGAAGGAGGTGAACAGATCCATTGAATGACTGTCTGTGTAAGTGGTAACATGCTGAAGGCTATGGGTTCTATGACCTGGGATGCACCTTTGACAAACTAGCAGTGTTGACATGGGACAGGATGCAACTGACCAGGAGGGGCAAGAATATACTAGGCAGCAAGCTCGCTGGGCTCACCATCAGGGCTTTAAAATAGAGCTGTGGGGGGAAGGGGCTGCACTGTTGTGTGACAGACAGCCAGAGAACACTGTCACTTTAGGAAGTAGTGGGGAGAAACTTCAGATTTGCCCCAGAGGTTTGTGGGAGGGCTCCTTGAGGGAGGTAATGCATCCATAAGCCCAGCTGAAGTGCCTCTATACCAATCCATGCAGCATGAGAAATAAGCAGGAGCTGGAAACCGTGCACATGAAATACTGTGATCTTACTGCTATCACGGAAACATGGTGGGATTATTTGCAAAACTGGAATATTACTATTGAAGACTATAAGCTTTTCAGAAGTGATAGGCAAGGTAGGAGGAGTGAGAGAGATGCTCTCTGCGTTACAAAGTGGATAAACTGTGAGGAACTCCCTCTGAGAAACAGTCAAGAACAGAACAGATGGAGAGCCTGTGGGTTAAGATGAGGGATGTGACCAATAAAGGACAGTTAGTGGTTAGAGGCTACTACAGGCTACCTGGTCAAAGGGAGCCTGTTGATGAGATCTTGCTTCAGCTGCAAGATGTGTCACACTCACAGGCTCTCATCCTCATGGGAGATTTCAATCACCCAGATATCTGATCAGAAAACAACACAGCAAGCTGCAAGTGATACAAGAGACTCCTGGAGTCCATTGATGATAAGCTGCTGGTTCAGATACTGGACAAATCAACCAGAGGGGAAGCATTGTTGGACCTGCTGCTCACCAATGTGGAGATCGTTAAAGACATTAACACCAGATGCAGCCTGGGCTGCAATGACTGTATCCTGGTTGAGTTTGTGACCTCAAGGAACATGGACCTGTCAATGAGTGGAGTCAGGACCCTTGAACTCCAGGAGAGCAAACTTCAATCTGTTTAAGGAATTGCTTGATGAGACCTCCTGGGAAGCTGTCCTTAGAGACAAAGGAGTGGATCAAAGCAAACTGCTTTTTAAGGATGCGTTTCTGGGGCATAAAAGCTCTCCATCCCTCAGAATAAGAAAGCAGGCAGAGCAGGCAGGAAATTGGTATGGCTTGGCAAGGATCCACTGGTAAAACTGAGGGAAAAGAAGGGCATGGATAGGCAGTGGAAACACGAATGTGTCACCAGGGAAGAATACAGGAATGCTGTCTGGACTTGCAGAGATGGGATTAGGAAAGCTAAGGCACAGATGGAACTGAACTTGGCGAGGGATGTTAAAAACAACATGGAGGGGTTCTAAAGGTACACTGGTCAGAAGAGACAGGTCAAAGACAGTGTACCTCTTCTGCTAAATAAGCAAGTAGAACTGGCTACAGCAGATATTGAGAAGGCTGAGGTACTCAGTGAATTCTTTGCCTCAGTCTTTACTGGCAGCCAGGATCCCTGAACCTCAGATCCCTGAAACTCTTGGTGGGAACTGGGGTCGCAAAGAGACACCTGATCTAGTACTTGATCTAGCAGTTGGCAACCCTGCCAGTGGCAGGAGGGTTGGAACTTGATGATCCTTGAGGTCCATTCCAACCCAAGCCATTCTATGATTCCATGATTATTAGAACATTCTCATCTTCAGTGGAAATAACACCTTGTCTACACAGATTTCTAACGAGACTTAAAATGAAATAGTGCTTAATTTTGTACAATTTGGAATATCTCACCCACTCAAACTCCTAATTTCCTTTTTACATCCATGCTCCAAATCTTATAGACGTCTTGTTTCCTTTCATATAAAGCCCAGAGGTCAGGAGAATGTGAACTAATGTAGTGGAAAAGGAGTGAGAAGATTGGACCAATACGTGATGAAGAATTTGGCATAAAAAATACACAAGGGTATGAAAACAAGAAAATATACTCTAGTGCCTGTGGAGTATTAATAAGTGAATATAAATGGCTGGTGTTTAAGCTGTTGAAAGGACAGATAAAGAAAACATAATGAATGCAGAAATGAGACAACTCAGAATTAAAAAGCGTATCCTAATTCAGACAATAAAGTATCTTCAGGAAGAAAGATTACATAAAACAGGAAGCATTTGTTCAAAAATCACTTTTGAAAGGTGAGAGACTAAAGGACACAAAGATGGGAATGACTGATTTATAGGGGATTTCCAAGGTCTTGCATACAGTAAGATGGGAAAATTGAAATAAGGATATACTTGGGAGAAAATTAAGAAGTTGGCAACACAGAAAAGGAGATATCACATCTCTGCTGTCATGTTGAATTCTAAGGGGATTAAATTCCCATTTGAGCTTGGAAGAAGATGCAGCACTATGGACACAAACGAAATTCTCCAAAAAGAAAGTAAATTATTTCAAAGGCACTAGGAGAGGCTGTAACTTGTAAAGATTAATGTGAATGCAGACAATAATGAATGGAGACTCCATTAAGTGGATGGATTACTTAGTCTAGTGTGCAACATGTCGAATTTCTGACAGATAATATTACATGCACTCCTGTTGCCTAGCCCTGCATTCCGCTATGATGGAAAGTTTGTACTGGATACACCAGTGTCCTAAATAGTTGAAGAAAAAGGCTGCTGCATACGTTATTAAAAGTAGGTTGAATAGCAAAATAAATATATATATATAGTAAACAGATAATAGTTGTAGTAACTAGTGATAGTGCATAACTGATGTACTGACTTGTGCCTTATTATTAACATGTTGTTATACTCCATTTATCAAATCTGAAGAATGTTTGCTGAAAGTATTCATTAACATTTACCAAAATATAATTCAAATGATAGCACTTCTTCCATGAAAGCTGATTTTATGCAGTATATATTTGTCCTTCATTAAATTTTAGTTTTATCTATTGTCTTCTATTTTTAAATCATAATGCAACGTTGCATCTCACCATTATTGCTGCTAATAAGCTATCTTTTTTTCTCTGAGTCATAAATGATAAATGAGTGCTGACTGCTTCTTGGTCTCATAAAACACTTACAGCTTACTTAGAAAAAAGTAAATAAATACATTATTATTTTTAATATATGCTGTAAATGTATGAAATATTTAAAATGTGACTTCTGAAATATGTGACTTCTGAAATATGGCTGGGATCTGTCCACTGTAATACCAAGTTGCACATTATCATCTGTGAGAGACAGACTACTAACTCATATTAACTAGTTAACAAAACATGAGAACATGTTCCTGTTTAAGTACGAAACTGTCCATTTACTGTATCACACTACTCAGATGCATTCTATTCTATATAGACATCAGAAGTGTGTGGGAAACTCACCTTCTAGTAATTTTTGTATTGAGAGATTTCAAATATTTCCACTGTCTGCCTCAATATAAAGCATTTTTGTTTTGTTTTGTTTTTGTTTGTGTGTGTGTGTGTGTGTTATCTAGAGAAATAAGAGGAGAACTCAGAATAATCCAAACTAGTGGTGAGGGAAGGAAATCTGATGTTATGTCTGTGTAGCCCAGCTGAACTGTTGGACAAAACTTCTAAGCAATTGCATTTTGAGTTGACAAACCTTCTGTTTATAAAAAAATTCCATTTTTCTTATGATTTTTCTTACATATTCCTCCCTGTTCTTCTGAAATGCTTTCTACCATCCCTGCCAAGATTGCTGGTGTTGG
Organism: Gallus gallus; assembly: GCF_016699485.2. Taxonomy (NCBI): domain Eukaryota; kingdom Metazoa; phylum Chordata; class Aves; order Galliformes; family Phasianidae; genus Gallus; species Gallus gallus. The sequence goes on along the minus strand of NC_052534.1, from coordinate 89,245,768 downwards.
AACAAGAATTTTCTAGAGTTTCAGTGGAGAATCTAGCCCATCCAATCTGTTTAAATCTGCTGGCACTGTTCATAAGAGAAACCACTGAGAGACACAGTTCCCTGGCACAGTCAAGATTTTTAAGGGCCTTATCACACAAAATCAATGTTTGCAAGAATATTGCATTAGCAATATTTCTTCACTTTCTTGGGTTTTTTAAGCATTTTAAATCCTAAAGTCAATAAAACTTAAATGATCAAACAAATCTATTTCTTTTCTTACTGTAGTTACACAACAGAGCTAATTTAACTAGTTACACTTAATTAAATTATATGAGAAGTGACTCAAACAACGTACACAAAGTAGGAAAAATAAATTATATATGTATTCAATAAATAATAATTTAAAGAATGTGTAACTAACACTATGCAATTTTGGCTTGATATACCAGTTTTCAAACACAATTTAATAAAACTAGAAATTGCCCATCACACCACTCATTTTGATTAGCATAGCAGTTTGATAACTACTTTCTTGGTCACTTCAGTTGAAGACACCACCTAATGCCAGTATTCTCAACAATTCACTATGGGATAACTCTGTCCAAACTCATAGCACCTGCCTTTTGAAGGAAATACATACCCACAGATGAAATTCTTCTTTAATGGCTATGTATAGGCTGCTATTTATGCTAACTTCAATGACAGTAAATGAGCATCATGCCTACCACATGATTAGGCAAGAGACTAAGAGCATGCATTGTTTCTTGAGTAAAGGAAGGTAAGGAGAAAGGACACAAAAAACTACGTATTGGGGATCACTCATTTGGTTTTCTACTAATTCATATTTTTGTGTGCCACCAAACTGAATTAAATGGCATTATGTTCTAAAACAAATTCCATACATTAGATAAGGAATTGTACAAATCCCTTATGCCAACTTTTCAGTTCACAGTCTAAAAGCTCTGTTTTATCTTTTCTTTTCTTGTATGTGCAAATGGTGCATTTTTTTTATCTTTTTTTTTTTTTTTGGCGGGGGGGGGGGGGGGGCTGTTTTGTTTTTGAGGCAGGAAATAATCTAGCTTAGAAAATATTTTTAGAACTGATTAAAAAGAGGCAGTCCTAGGGCTACTTGTATTTTCAGTCTATCTTACACAATGTAATCCTATGATGAAGGGAAAGCACTACCACAAATATTCAAACACCTTATAGCCCAGCACCTGCATTTGTCAGCTGCTCATCATTTTCCATGCATTTTTACAGCAGGTGACTGCTCCTCAGTAAGACACAATCATGTTAAAATTTAGCAACTGGAGTCCTAACAGCAGGAGGAAGTGGCATCCAAACAACCTATTAAATGCACACAGATGTTTCAACAGATTCAGTTAAGGTGTATCTTCTCTGTAGCATTAAGCACATTAGCAAGGTTATGCCTCTGGTCCAGCCCTCATTCACACGTTAAAATCCGCTGCCCTATTTTCTGAGACAGTTTCAGCCTATTTTTTTTTTTTTTTAATTTAACACAGGGCATAGCCAAATCTCCAAGTGAGACTTTTTCTTAAAAACGAATCCTGTCTGATTTGCATCACAAAGGTGGGCTGAAGCCAGCTGAAGAGACGCTGATCCTGCAGCTCCTTCTCAGGAAAACAAACAAAATCAAAATGGGAACATTCCTATTTATTACAACAATACTCTGAAGTTCTTTGATGGGCTGTTGCTCAGACAGAAATAGCGCAGCAAAGAACAAAATAGGGCTAAGTCCACCTGGCCATAACAAACCATACATGGAACTGATAGATACCAGGATTTTCTGAGAATTAAATCATTTCCTTTTCTTTTGGTATGTGATAATCTACATGTTAGTAAAAGTGACTGAGCACAATAGTTATTGGCCAGGTTTGTTTTTTTGCAGATATTGGACCTAAGATTACGGAGGGAATTAGATTGTGGAGGTGACCAATCTGTCATAGTACACCTAACAAAAAACATATAGGATGAGAAAAAAATATTCCATCATTGAAAGCACATCACTTGCCTTTATTACTAAACCTAACCGAATTTCTTCCAAAACACATTTTAATCGATGTTTATAAACTGAGAAATATTTTACAAAGTGAGATTTATGATATACAAGTTGAATTAATAATTTCAAATCACCAGATAACTTATTTTTAGAAGAAAACTATTCTGTTATCTGATTTCCATACCTTCCATTGCAATAACTAGGTTTTCAATAAATGTTGCCGCATGAGCTATACTCATGTCTGTGCTACCTTCACATTACCCAGATTTTCTTACATATTCTTCAAATATTGTTCAAATAGATCAGGGTGAAAGAACACTCCAAGTTATTACCAAAGACCCAGTATTGCTCACTATTTGCAGGATGTACTTTTCATGGAGGAGAAGAGTCACTCTCAACATTGAGGTCATAATCACTGCTCTTTTCTTTAGCTGCTTTCTTTTCTCTCAGGGTTGCAGGCTGCATTGATTATACACTGATAGCTCTTAAATCACTGCTAATGGCAAGTGTATTTTTAGCAGTTGGAATAAAATTCACACCAGGAAAGTGCAGGTGGTTGTGAAATTCTGTTTGAACAATTTTGCTGCCAAATTTCCTAGGCCTGAGGCTAATTTTAACATATGCATGCTAGGTTTGAGCCTTCCGAAAAAGAAAACACATCGAGGGAAATTGCAATAATTTTAAACATTTTTCAGTGTTATCAAATAACAAAGCTGTTAAAAATACACAACATTAATATGCAATACAATTTTTTTTCAATGACTATTTTTACTTTGAAACTACAGGAAAAATATATGAAAGGAGGGACGATGAACTCAAACATCAGATTTGTACACGGAGATAAGATGCAAATGAGCTGATACAAGAAGATTAGGAATTATAAAACATACTCTAAATAGACTCTCTCCTTTCTCTCCAGATAAAATTGAGTAGCAATTCCACCAGGCTGAATGTGAATACTCCTGATTTACATAACATGGAAATGTTTGTTTGAGAGCTAAATTCTGCAACTTAAATGAGTAATCCCTTACTAATACAAATAATAAGAAATAAACTACACCGAAATGAATGAAGACCTTTACTTCTTTAATTCCAAATGTATATAATGGTTTGTCAATGCATAGTGCATAGAATGTATTTAAATTTACAGCAATGGAATAACAAAAATATTGTCTAGTCTGCACTGCTGCCTCAAAACAAGAAGGCAGATATGTCCCTCTAGTCTGTAATAAGTGGTCCAAGTAATTTATAAAGACTTGTTACAAACAAACATGGCAGCTCCCAAATCCAGCAGAAGTACCAACTGGTAGTAGCAGCAAAGTACCATATCCTAAGGTCCAAAAGCCAGAGCATTTTATAGAAAAGGCATAATGCACACCTATTGGAGAGATAGCAGGGAATAGTGGTGTAATACAACTTGTCTTTACAAGTTTCCATTAACAAGTTAAGAGGTTGTGATTATTTTAATATGATCCTACTGTTACTGCTCATAATCTGCTTATGAAAAAATAATGAATATCAGAAATTAAAAAATAAACAAAACATGCTTGAGAGTTCTTATTCTCTGTTCTCTGTAAGTACCAATTTCAATTTCTGTCTACCTCTGAAGAATTAAAATACTTGCAACTGATGACTCCTCAGGTTTACTGCATCTCTATGCAGATACATGCTGTCATTTGCATTGTATTTCACATGAAGAAAATAACAAGAAGAAAGTGACGTTTTCAAATTATTTTCTTGAATTTACAATACTGATATTATAAACTAACAATAAAATTTCATTATTTTGCATTTACTATTTTACAATGACAATACACAACTCAATGATGTGGTAACCATGTTATATTCACCTTATTTTTTGGGAAGCACGCTGGTTGTTTTTTGATTTTGTAGTAGGAAAACATTTTCTTTTCTATTATCACTTTTTCCCTGTTTTTAAACTCAAAATCTCATTACTGTATAATCTTTAGAGAAATTTTTATTACACTTGTATTATTATTACACTCGTTTTTCAAGTTGCTATGATATTTCATTTGAACTTTTTTTATCTTACAGGTGACATTGCTCTGCAAATGAAACCACAAATTCTGGTCCATTTGATTTTCTTTCTTCCAAATAAAATAAAATTAAGATGGCTCTTATCATGCCTTATAAAAATATAATTGTAACCATATGACAAAAATTTAAAAGGTGTTTTACAATGTTTTTACAATGTAAAAGGCAGTTACAATGACCTGAAATTCTCTTTTTTTCCCTGTATTTATTAAATCAATACAAAGTTATCAGATTTATGCTTAATGCAGTTTTAACAGCCACACAGTTTGTCTTAGTGACAAATGAGAGAGGATATCTCTTGTGAATGAGATTCAGCTGATCCAAAAAGTTTCAAAGAACAAAATTATCCTTCTTATTACTAACATTCAGAGCAGGTAAACTTCCACAACCAGCCATGGTAAAAGCAATGCCTCACAGTTCAAGCTCAAATATGTACAGTAAATACTTCTACAAGTAAACTGAACATTTATATTATTTTAGTGTATTTTAATACCCTAATATATCTAAGCTCCAAGAATACTGGAAATAGAACTTCAACATGGCTGCAATTTGCAACAATGAAAAGTTTCCGAACCTTGTGATTTACATTTCTGAACTAACAACAGCACCACTGTCTCAATAATTATATTCTGTCATTCCTCTTTACTCAGTTCTGTAACAAAGGTTAAATCTATTCAAAAATTTGAACTCTGTTATAACTGATTAGATAAGATACTGATTTTTCTCGGCTCTTGGTAGATTTCTCTTAGATTCCTCTATAGATCTGCATAGATCATCTTCACTTAAACATGGAGTCTGCAAAAACTTGTGCTTATGTTTAACATAAAATATGTACGTAATTGATTTATATCTCAATATTATCTCTCCTTTAAGGTGTTGCATTATGCAAACTCTCACAGCAATGGTGGGATTGTTAGCAATAAGATAGCTCTTAATTTCTGTATGTCGAGGGATTAGAACCTATTCTACATTTCTCTTTATTGCTACTTTCTACTAGGGAATACAATAATGAACAGCTCCTGGTTTTGATGATATTGCGGCTGCTTCTCTTCAGCCCTTTGTTTACTGATGTGATTATGTAAAGTTATAAAAAGATACTGCAGCCTCACAGTAAACTCAAAATATTAGCATTTTTTAAGCATCTATTGAAACAGTATCAAAGGTTGCCAGAGCTTTCAAATATGGCCTGGTAAAGTAATACTCATAACAAAGGCTGTTCCCAGGTGACAGCCTTTTTAATAACAATTTATTTTACACTGTTCTCTAAGAACACCAAATTAAAGTATCTATTAGAAATGCAATAATTAAAAAAAGCTCCCAAACATCACAATTTATAACTTCCATTTTTCATTTCATTATGGGTCAGTTGCACTGCAGACTGCTTTAGCAGTTTGAATAGAATTATCATAGGAAAATTCCTGGATTTCCTCTAACCCCAAAGTGTTTTTCACACTTTGTAGAAGGAATGCCAGTCTACAGAACATTTTTACTGGATTTTGACTATTTCTTAACTGTTTTCTCTGTGCAACTTGACTGATTAAATGATAGAATTCTTATTTTATTTTCAGTGCTAGCACACATTTGGATCAGAAAAATCAGAACAGCCAAAGAACACTGTTCAAAGACTCTTCACACAAACCTAAATCACACTTTCATTAGGTGGATAAACTAACTGAACTTTCTTCACATTCACTGAACACAAACACACCAAGTTTATACAAGTCTTGAAACATCTGCATTAACTAGGAACTAGCAAGGCAGAGATGAATCCTTTACATTTCTGCCTTCCAATTCCTGTTTCCTGAAATAACTTTTTAAAAACAGATAAGCTATACAACATTTATTATAAAAGTACTTAATGTATACTGCACTTGTGTGTTTGTAAGTTACTAGATAACTCCTGTCTTTGCACTTTTGTATTCGGAATTATCATTTCTTGACTTGCCAGGGATTTCAGCTGGTCAACAAAATGAGATGTCTACTAAAACATTTTCATGAAAGTAAGTAGGCCATGATAAAGACAGACTTTACTAATATCTACTAAGATTTTTAGGATATCAAATTTAGAATCATAGAATAATAGAATTATAGAATCACCAAGGTTGGAAAAGACCCACAGGATCACCCAGACCAACCACCCACCCATCACCAATACTTCTCACTAAACCATGCCCCTCAACACAATGTCCAAGCATTCCATGAACACCTCCAGGGACAGTGATTCCACCACCTCCCTGGGCAGCCCATTCCAGTGCCTGGCCACTCTTTCAGAGAAGTAGTAAGGATGTAGTAGTTAGGATGCAGGATGGAATTTTTTAAGAACAGGAAAGATTACTTCTTAATGAAGTGATTGTACACAATTAACACATCCAGTGTTCAATTTTTTTGTTTGTTTGTTTGAACAGAGCACTCAAAAAACGAGCATTCTCTAGCCAAATCTTATTACTATTAATTGATCGTATTGCAAAATTAAAACCATTTTCTATCTAACATCTACAATTAAGCATGCATTCCCATATATTATCATCCTATGAATAATAAAAATTAAAAAAAGTACAAATCATAGTGGTATTTTTACTAGTATCTCCAACTAGGTCACTGTTTTAGAAGTTAGTCTAATTGTATTTTTATACAATCAAAGCCCAAAATATTTTTCCCAAATAATATACTACTAAATTTAATCAGCCTATGAATTACATTAGATGCTTCTGATGTAGAGAAGTTTGCTAAGATGATAGGGATTACTGACTAGTAATTGTTCTTGGTTTAATTTGATACTGAGTTTTCAGTGAACCCATGCATGGGCTACTTTGGTTAACTGCCTGTAAAACCACCTATGAGATAGCACTATTTGACAAAATGATTAGAGGTTATTTTCTATCTGCACTAACTTCTTTAGAAGCACCAGTAGTTACAATAAAACTTGCTTTATGTTTGTATGCTGTATATGTTGTACAAATAACTAAACAGTATTTGCATAATTTCTTCCATGGGGAAAAAATATATAGTTTCAAAACTCACTTGATAAGCAGAGTTTGATGTTGGCTGTATTTACATGAAAGAACATATAAAAACTGAAGAAGTAGTGATGTGAATGCAGTACTGACATTCTCTGAGGTAAAAATTTCACCAATAGCGCCACTGGATCCCAATCTTGATACCGAATGTCAGGGTTTGCCACAGAAAGGATGGTATACTAAATCCAGGGGCCACTGAAATTGCAATTTAGATAATAATGATCAGTGAGCTAATAACAGTAAGATATTCCTTCTTTTGACTTAAGCCGTTAAGCAAACAATTCAGAGCCGTTGACATTCATTTAATCATGAGGAGAAAGTAAATCCCGAATCAGGTATCAATGACGCAAACCTATTAATTTATATGATATCCAATGACAATCTGAATAAACAAGACATTTCTCATCTTAACATGTGAATGAAGAATTGGTTAGGGTTTGTTTCTTTTTTCTTTGCCATATAGTTTCCTTCCTCATCCCCTGGTTGCCGCTCTTCTCATTACTTCTCATCCAACACAGAGAACATACAGTTGCCCAACATCCTCCACAAAAAAGTATGTACTTCAAATCCTAATCTGCCTTTCATTTGCCTTTGTATACAGTAAAACCTTGTTATTATGAGGTAAGTTTAATCAAATCTATGAATTATCTTAATATGCTTTGTACCATATAATAGAAAGGGCTAACCTGTTTCACTACATTGCTGCTTTCATTAATTGGTGTAAATGAGAACCAAGTCCTTTACCAATTTGTAAGTCATTTTAAATTGTTCTCTATTGTAAATGAGTAAGGAAAACACTTCTGGAATGTATGACAAAGCGCTCCACTTTTCTGACCTCATGATATAATATATAAAGTAAAATTCTATCTTTAGTTCTGAAAGAATTTCTTGGAAGTGTCTGATAAAATTGTCTGATATATTTTAAGTTTCTGATTCTATCTTTATTGCTAGTATTCTCTTCTGCCATATTATGTTATAGTTGTTTAAATTGGAATTATTTTTATAATATCTCAGATTTGACTAAGTTCTCCTAAAAAAATCTGTTATCACAGATATTACTTGTTTGATATAACTCAGATATTAAAGGTCTGCCTCTTCATTATTTGCAGAATATTTGCTTCTTATTTTCAAAATATGGCACTGTACATTCTCTATTAATCTTGGAATTACAGAAATGTTAATTTAATAATTGATTATAACCTCAATAAGATGATAGCATTTTTTCTTAACTACATCTTACCACAGAGAATGCTATTTAATCAATTTAATCATATCCGTAGCACAGCATAAATGCATTGTTATTAAAAGTAGGCATTATCTGTGGAACACACTATACCTATTTTTGCATATTTTAATAATATAATATCAATTCAGTCTTTCAAAATGAAATATATATATATATATATTTTCTACATGACTATGTTGTCCCTACCCAACATTAGCTCACCAGTGTTATTTTTTCTGATATGTTTTGCAAAATCAATGTTAAAATGCATGGTAGCTTTTAAATATCTGGGCTGAATCATTTGAATACAGCTTTAAATGCTGATGAACATTTTTATTGGGATTATTTTTTCTTTATTCATGAGGGAAAAGCCCATTCTGAAAATACTACCTGGCACTTCCATTTGGCAAGTGAGATAGAGTTACCATGTGGGAGCAGTATATACAAACAGCACAGTTTGTACATTGGTTTAGCCTGAGCAATCTGCACACACTGAGGCTTTTGAGGCTTGTACTAAATGGCCCCATTTCACAGGGGATCCACAACCACTGTCAGCCCATAACTTGCAACAGAGCTCATTTAAAAGCTAAATCACTGAGTCACTGAATAAGGGACTTAGATTTTAGTAGAGCTTAAGGTCTGCAGCTGTCAAAATACAAGTTAACGGTGTTAGAAATTCTGAAATAATTTTATTTCTCTAAATAAAGCAAAACTTTGTCATTAGTTTGACATCAGTAATTCCTATGCAAGATACAGTAGGATATTTATCTTCAAAGTAATGAACTAGAAGAATTAAGAACAGCTATTGAAGTAGTTACCATTCATGAAAGAACAAGTGATTTTAATTAATAGATTTTTTTCAAATATGTTCTTAATTCAGAACATTTCCAACATGGAAAACATGAGAAGCTACCATCTTGTCTTCAAAAACATGAACAGCTGAGAACCTGCCTGTAGAGTTTTAATAATAATATTGTTTTATTTCACTTCTTCCTTTTATAAAATGTTAATTTTCTGAGAAATATATTCATTTTAATCGTTCACAGAATCGTCAAATGGCCTGAGTTGAAGGGGACCTTAAAGGTCAAGTTTCAAGGGGAACTGCAGCTCCCCTTCCATATGCAGATGCCACCCACCAGACCAGGCAGCCCAGAGCCACATCCAGCCTGGCCTTGAACTCCTCCAGGGATGAGGCATTCACAGCCTCTCTGGGCAACATGTTCCAGTGCCTCACCACCCTCTGAGCAAATGAAATTTCTTCTAACATCTATGCTAAAGTTTAAAGTTTAAAGTCATTCCCAAGGAAACATAAGACACAATGAAATATACTTATTTCTCATTCCTATGTTTTGTATAAATTCTAACCAGCTACCTCAGTGCTGACCTTTCTGGAGGACACATGAATCATTGATCACCTTGCTGCTGAGCCCTTCCTATTCCCTCCTCTAAAAGGGAAGCATCTACTTTATCACATAGGAGTTTTAATGTCTAGGTGTTGTTTTACATGCCAGAGCATTTTTTTTTTTTTTACTCCAGTACATTCTCTGAACACTGGCATTTTTATTATTAATATACATTATCACATGAAAAATACTTTGGGATTTGAAACATCTCTCTACCTGTGGAATGCAGAGAAGCTCATTCATACCTTTATCTCCTGCAGAATAGACTGCCCTAATACTCTGCTCAGTGATCTGACAAACAGACAGATTACTGAGCTTCTCAACTGTATATCACAAAGAAACACAAGCGTGCTTCCTTGGTGATAGTGTCACTACACAGCCTTCCCATAAAACAAAGGGAGAAAGTTAACGTTTTTATGTTAGATTGTAAAGGAAAAGACAGTGGTAGTGAGGAACACCAGTAAATCTAGGAGTCTTTTATTCAGCTATACAAGAGTGATTGAACCTCCTTATGACCAGACTAAGTCCACACAATGAATTTCTAGTGTCTCATGTTAGAATGACATTATTATATGTACAGGATGCCACTAAGATTTAATTATTTGCAACACAATTATTTCTTACTAGCATGCTTTGCAAAGACAGATTTTTTTTAAATATAACAGCGACTCTAGAATGTTCATTGTAAGTACATTTCCACAAAGAGTAGGACTAAGTCCATCAAACCTGGACTCGTATTAAGTAATTAAAAGTTCCTGACCATGCAATCTTTCTGAAGATAGGAGCACTCACACATAATTTCATATACAATCATTGTGCTTTAAATTCTTCAGTAAGTGAATTGTCATCTCATATTCTCCACTGACTTGATAATGATACTGGACACTTGCTTGAGAAAGCTTCCCAAAAGAAATAAACACAACTTCCTCAAAATGTATCTGTTAAATTTAGGTAGTAACAGCAAAACAGAATTATTTTTGAGAGTAAACTAGAATTACACAAACTAAAGATTTTACTACAGGCATTGTAGAACTATTCACATACAGATCCTTAAAATCAACAGTTCTACAGCAAATTAAAAGTTTGAATTACTGTGGTTTTTCCCCTTTATTTCATTTGAGACACTGAGTTCAAAGGATCGTATCAACACCTTCTACTTATAGCAGCAAAAGTCAAAAAGATTACATTAGATTTGATGGTGAATCTTTTAAACGTAGCCACTGATCTATAGAGTGCATTTGGGATTTCAATAAAAGACAACCATTTCTTCTAACCACATTTTTCAGTTGTTTTTTTTTAAAGCATTTTTTTCTATATTATTTCTTGTGCCTTTATTACACACCATGTGCAATAAATACCACAATGGAATTTTATAGATATTTTTTTTCTTTAATGAAATAGATTTGTGTATTTGATACAAAATTTGTCACAAAATGTCACAAAATTTGAGACATAATTAATATTTGGTCTTTTTTATTTCTCCCTTTTTTAGATTTTTCAAACAAGGAAATCCCAGTGGTAATCTTTGATTATAATCCAAGAGCACAAATCACCACATAAGTCCAGCTTACTTCTAACGGTAGGTACTGGTGTAATCAAAGGAAAACCTTTGATCAGCATGTGTCACTGGTGCTGGGAAGAAGGAAAACTACAGAGAACTTGAGGATGGCACAGGAGAGAGTTAGCCATCAAACATTCTTTCCTCTTTGAAATGTGTAGACTTATATAAACCAACGAAAGATAGCCCTAATCAGATAGGATTCAATATGAAGTTCAGTATTTCAAAGTTCAATCGACCAAAACAGAACTTTATTATGGCAGTCCTACAATCTACTCTGAATTTCCTCTTCAGCTGTGATGCTGGAGTAGAAAGGGGAGCACTACAACTACTTGGATGCTTTCAAAAATATTTGTTTCTGTTTGCTGTGACTTTTTACCTATTGTAATTGATAAAGGAAAAGCAACACTTGAAAATCGAAATCAGTGTGCCCAGGCAGATGATGTATTTGAAAACAGAGCAGCAGCCTCTTCTGCCCAAAAATCTTTTCACTTGAAAGAAATTAATAGGAAAGTTTATACACAGAACTAACTTAAATCCATTTGATAAAACATTACAGTAAAAGCAATTGCAGTGCATGTCCATGTCTTTATATATCAATAAATAGTAAGGTCTGATCTTGTAAGTCTGTAAACAAGTACAAAATACAAAAAGTCAGATTTAATAAACAATTTAAGCAGGTAAAACAAGATATAACTGGCTTAAATTGGACATAAATTCTAAGTTGTAATGCTGGAAGCCCCTGCTGATTTGCATGCTGAGTGACTTTGAAAATAACATAATTGCAACAGTCATATCCTGTACAGCTCGTTAGTATCATGCACAAACATTTAAACTTTGACAGGCTTCAGATGCTTATGCTGAAACCTAACTAAAATCTACAGATCGAGTTCTTGATTTCCTGAATTCTTTGAAAAGTTTGACTTAATAAATATTTTCCAACATACAAAATGTGTGGTGAGCCTAAACTGAGAACACAACCTCTGTGTTTGTTTTTTTTAACAGTGGTAGTAAGCGGAAATGAACTTGCTTTTATAAAATCACAAAATCATAGAATCCTTAGAGTTGGAAGGGACCTCTGAAGGCCATTAAGCCAAACTTCTCTGCAATGAATGGGCACACCACAACTAATCAGGCTGCCCAGGGCCTTATCCAGCTTCATTTTCAAAGTCTCCAGGGATGAGGCATCAACCACAACACTAGGTAACCTGTTCCAGTGCCTCACCACCTGCAAATTTTTTTTCCTAAAAAACTTATCTAACCTAAATGTACCCTCCTTGAGCTTGAAACCATTTCCCCTTGTTCTATTGTGACAGAACCCGCTGAAGAGTCTGTGCCCTTCTTTCTTGTAGCTCCCCTTCAGATACTGAAAGGCCACTATCAGGTCAACTTGCAGCCTTCTCTTCTGCAGGCTGAACAGCCTCAGCTCTCTCAGCCTGTCCTCACAGGAGAGGTGTTCCATTTCACAGATATGACACTAAGCTGTGAGGTGCAGTTGACACACCGGAGAGATGGGATGCCATTCATAGGGACCTAGACAGGCTTGAGCAGTGAGCCCAGGTGAACCTCATGAGGTCCAACAAATCCAAGTGCAAGGTCTTGCACCTGAGTTGAGGCAACCTCCCATTACCAAATTGTTTTTATAAAATATTCAAGATCCGATTTGATCAGTTACGAGTATTAATATCACAATAGGATATCAGAGTTTAGTTGTTTTTTTCCATGAATCATTACCTACCTCCAAGTTCCAGATTCCATGTTGGATGATCAACATAAAATAAATGGTAAGTTAAAAAAAGGAAGAGCTTCAAGGAGAGTGTGTAAATGATACCATTATTTTTGCAGATTGCTGCAACAAAAAACTATCTACATAATGTTGCAGGAACACCACAGTCTGAACAATCTATAAAACTCATTCAGTGCTAGATATTTCAATGACAGTACAGAGTGTCTTCAGGAACAAGTCATTTGAGTCAGTGAGAATCCATGGTATGATACACTGCTTACAATGATGAAAAAAAATGAGCAATTACTATCACCACATCTGCCCATCCCTGCCCTGCCATTCCCAAACCATTTATTTTCTACAGTTCCCATAGTAACTTATACCAGTCATACCTCCACTAATTCTGACCTCATATCAATGAAAAATTAAGATTTCCCAGTTTATCCTCCCTGATTGTTTTTAAGCCTTTGTTTACAGATTTTTGCATTCCAATGTAGCACTGTGCAACACCCACAGATTATTACTTCCAGTCTTTTTTTCTTTTTTTTTTTCCCCCTGAAGTCTTTTGAACCTCTCTGTGTGACAATTACTTGTTTCTTCCCCCGGAAAGGTCTAATTACTGAAATGGTCTATATTTAGAAGAAATAATGGTTAGTTTTCCACTCATGTGAATTGCTAGTGCATTAAGTCAGGTACCTCAGAATGGGATGATAATGTTAGTATGCTGAAGTGCAGCTAGCATGCTAAGTGTGCAGCTGTTTAGAGCTAGTTAATAGGACACACTGATGGTATGAGCATCTTATTTTCTTATTCTAAGACATCTGAACAGGAACTGCAAGGAGGAGCCTTTACCCACTACATATTTACAGCCTGAAACCCTTTCATGAATGCAAAGACTGTGCTTTTTAAATAATTTTTAAATAGTTCTCGTGAAATGCAACCCATCAAGCTGGAAGCATCTTTTGATTAAAGTGTTTCATCCACAAAACCAGAATGAATCCATTACAAATTGGATGAACAATAGTAGAGGCGGTTTAGTAACTTCCCTGAACATTTTCAGCAAAACTAGTTACAGGGACTGCAACAGAAGTCCAGCAAATAAAAGTTTCTGAAAATGATAGAAATTTCATATTATTCACATTATATATTGCTTTTAATAGTAAGTTATGAATGCTTTGTTAGTTTTTCCTGGTTTTTGTTTACTCAAATTTTGATTAGATTGTCACTTAGCATAAATTAGCCTTATTTCACTGATACAATTAAATCTTAAGAAATATCCTACGTATCACTGCTACTTAAATTATTTTATTTAATACATATTTATATTGCTGGATAACTAAGATTTTTTTACCTTTAAATGACTTCAACTGGATAATCAAATGCCTTATTCCTACTCTTAATCCTGCACTTAATTTTCATTTCTTTTTGTTATGTGCTATTTTCTTCTTGGTTATAAGCACGCAGAATGAAGAAATCCCCACGTGCTTAACAGAATCGGCTCCAGTAAAGTTTCTCATTTTCCCTTTCAAGATTTTCTAAAGTTTCCTGGAACACAGCTCCAGCTGCACTGCAAAAAGGACCCATGTGTGGTGGTTCCCTGAACTCCAGCATAAATTTGGACTCCCAACCAAACTGACAAATCTGTCATGAGGAGGTTCTGAGACCTCAGTGGTGTCAGGGATGATTTGATAAAAGTTGTTATTCTCCTCAAGGGCCATCATGTTATTTGAAGGAGGGCCATAAACATGAAGAAATAGTACACACACTAGGTACAAGCAGATATTTGCTGAGTACAAAAAACTGTTAGCAGAGGCCAAGTCAGAAGCAAATTGTTTGGATGGGATTTCTGGATACATTTTAGTTAACTAGGGAGATGAAGCATTTATATGGTGTTTAAAGAAAATCTGAAAATGTAGGATTATCTTCTAGAAAACAAATGAGACAGTAGACAAAACATAAAACAGCCCTAACTTCTTTGAGACATAAGAAGACTTGATAAGCACCAATCCATTCAGCATTAAGAGAAGCCTTTGATTCTGCTAGCATTTCACAGGAGCAAGCTCTACATTCCTGAAAAGCATGCATACTACCATCTAATTATGGTCGTCAGACAGGCTTCTGCTGTTTTGTCACAGGAGTAATAACTCCCATGAGGACTGTGAACAGGTTGTTGAACTGTGTTGCTGCACCAGCTTTGCAGTTTCTATTCCAACATTTCTAGACAAGACCAAAACTGTGTTGCCAAGAGAACTGAAACGTCTGAACTATAGAATATCTCATGCCAAAATTCAGGTACTTTTTTCAAATTCTATTTTAGTAGTTGATAAGATTACACTAAAACTGAGCTGTTATTCATATATTGGTCCATTTTATGCATTCTGTTCCTCTAGTGCCCAGTGTGCAGAACAAACTATGTGTAAAAGGTACCTCATCTAGGAGAACAAATAACATCAGAAGAGTGGGAAAATGGGACATAGTCCTTATATAATAACTTAAAATTACATACTTCTCATCTCCATACACTGCTTTCAACCTACTGTTACTCATTTGCTGTTTTTATTCAGACATCATAAACTGAGAGATTCTTTAGATGGTATCTGAAAAACAGAGGGGAGGGATGGGTTAACTCCAACGGATCGTATCAAAAGGGAGAGTCTTCAGGCACTGGGGAAAACTTAGCTGCAATACCTTACTTCACACAGCAGAGGGACTGAGAAAGAACACCTCCTACAATCATGGAACACTTGGAAAAATGCTTCTGACTCCTGCTGCAAACTCAAGACCAAACATACATCCAACCACGTGTATACATGTGGATGGCTTATGTGCATACTGCTATATACACATACACAAACATAACCTCCCTTCTACAGTGGTGGACAAAAACAAAAAATACTGTAACGCAGATAATGAATCACACTAATAACAATCAAATACATCTAAACTATTACTTCACTGTTATAACAAATTACAAATATGTACTACGGTATATCTATGTAGATATGTGAAGATACTCTGTAATCAATGAAATGAGATTAAAAGGTTAGATATTGCCACGGGTTACTTCACATTATTATGCTTGCTATGATAACTTCTCTATGAAACCTAGAATTGTTTAAAAATTGTAATTAGGATAATTTAAATGTATATTCTCTAATGCTTGCCATCCATCGCAGGTTTAGTGTAGTGTATCTAATGAAGACCTCTAGTGCAGAATAAAAAGCAATGGCAGGAGTGCCAGTCTCTGTATTTTTGATGATAAAAAGACAGAGCATTTGCCAGCAGCAGCTTGTTGTCAGTAAAAATGAATCTGAAACAGATGCCAACTGCATCAACAGCTTGAGCCATATACATTTTTTATTAGACAAAGACATAAATTGTGACTAAACTACATAGGTGCAAGGCACATCAAAAAATGCCACTAATACACTTCACATTCAAACTCTATTTGACAATTAGACTATTCTGTTCATATCTAGGACAAAATGATCATGATTAGTTAAAAATATGTTTAAAAACATAAATTGGAAAAAATCTATATATATTTTTATACTTCATCTGTATCAAAAATGGATATTGTTTTATTAATACTTGCACAAAAGGACCTACGTATTTAAATTGAAGCATAATTTTTCAGTATTCTGCAATCGCTAATTGTTCTATATTCTATTTAAGGTTTATATCAAAGCAATTTGTACACAGTACTGGATACTTATGGCTAAAAATTACTAAGATCTTTCCCTCCTACTCACCTCCCAAGGAGATCATAAGCCTCTAGATTTGTCTAATAATGAACAGGGAAAAGAGTCCTTAGAATTGCAGAAACATGAACTTACTTAAAGTTTTGCTTTACTTTTGTTTTTAAAGTATTCAGTATTTTGTAACAAGACTTATTTCATCATGTTTCAATTCTTATCTATTTCAAAATATAATTGAGAGTTTTACTTTCCATGTTATCTCTCGTTTACTGAGCTGTTACATTGAACAAGATACTCAAATCTCTTTAAAAATCTCCTAGAAAACGTGTGATTCCATTTCGAAAGTAAGTTGGGGTTTATGAAATTAATTAAAGTTCAAATGTGTTTCTTTACTTCATATATTTCATTTCATATTAGGGTTTCATATTCCCAAAGTTTCCAAAATACCTAGAAAACAATTTATGGGACAGGATAGGACAAAAATGTTGAATCTAAACAAAAAACATGGAAACAGTTAAATTATATTTGAATGAGAAAGCTGATGAAATTGCTTGCGTGCATGTATTTGCATTTTCAAGGAGGTGGTAAGAATTTTGTTTGTTTTTAGTATTCCCTCTACACCTAATCAGTTTTATCTCCTAATTGCTACCTTTTGAGCATAGATGGAATAATTTGATTCACAACTATCCCTTCTGTAGCCTGCAAAATGAGCTATACTGTCATTTGAACAATTTTCCTTTTCTGTTTTTCTTGAAATGTTAAGGAAGTGTTAAAAGAACTTCTAGCTGAATTACTTGTTGTGCACGGTTTATCTTGTCATACTGCATATTTTTTCATTTCAAGTTGTCTACTGATTTTTAAAATTATTCTAAGTATCCATTCAAAATGACTGAATGAATACTAATTAGAGATGTACTTGAATTTTTCTTAAATTATTCAAAGGAAATACATAGACTATTTTCTAACTACACTGCCTTACAAGTAGTTAGATTTCTGTTACATATTTTCATCTCTTCCCCTGAAGTGGATGATCTACTTTTTATAAATATAGATACAGAGTGTTAATCGCATCCGAGCTTTCAACTCACCAAATTTGTATATTTGTCATATACCGAAGTTTCAACTGACCACGAGTGGTTGTTATTTGCCTGAATTTTCTTCACATCTCCATCTGCCCATCTAAACTAGCTTGCAAAGAACTCTATTAAAGACCAAGAGGAATATTAAATATTCTTTTTTCTTATGAGGTTTATTTCATGTAGTACAAGAGAGATTCAGATTTATGGAGAATCGGTATATTTCTGGCCTTCCATCGTAACAATTTTAAAGAACTTATCTGCTTATACCAATCTAAAAAAGGCCATAATGAATAAGCAGCACTCAATTCAGATGTTTCTTGTGGAAAATTACATTTTCTACTAAAAGTTATAGAAAACAAATATTTGGCCCCTTTTTGCACTTGCAATTAGTACAGATTAGTCTGTAATGTGCTTCTAATTCTGTGTGAGAAGAGAATTCAAAACTATGTCAACTTCTCTTATTCTGAAAGCAGAACACATCACCATGAAGATAACATCACACTAAGGAAGATGGAAAGTAGAAAGTAGTGTTATGCTTTAGCACGGCCTACACTGTAGGACCAAGATCAGTTCATTCTTACAAGGAAGATTGAAACTTTTCCTTTAAAACCATAGTGCAAAGAAGTCTTTCAAAGTTGCTGACATGTCAGAACAGGATAAAATATGTCAGGGGAAAGACAGAAAAAGAAAGGATGAAAAGGTTAATGTTCCTTTTATTTTCCCTTAATCTACAAAGGATTTGTGTCCTTTCTGAATTTTATCTCTTGTTGAGCATTGTGCTTAACATTGTTAATTATACAGGATTTTAGACTATCAGAAAAAACATAAATGTAAGGACTAATAGAGAATCCACAATATAAACCTGTGACCTTTTTCAAACTTGCAAAGGTCTAAGTGTCATCTGTAAGAATCAACGAAGACAAAAACTCAGTCCTTGGGTCTGTTTTTGTATTTCTTTGAGAGCCTGAGATTGTGAAGAAACAGCTATAACCCTAGTTTTTTAAAACAGAAAGTCTCTGTTTTAGAAAGATAGCCCAGTTCACACATTTATGCTAACATAAACATCTTGTTTCAAAGTACCTGTGAGCAGGAGGTCACCCAGGAGCACTGGGCTTCCAAACTAGATGAGACCTCTGGTGGCAATCATGAGGGTGATGAAAATAATCGAAGGATAAAGATATCCACAAAACAGGTTATTTTCTTGATTCATAAGCAAGTTGTCTATTCATACGTTGAAAAACTACACTTAATTAGAATTAGATGAAGGAATCAAGGCTAAAGTAAAGTAACTCTTTCCAAAAATAAACGTAATCAGCATGAATCAGAAGGGAGTCCTGGGATGCAAAGCTGACCTATTCTAGACAGCTGAATCAGCAAACACTATACTGGGTTGAAGTCACCTCAGTAACAGCACTGGAAACATTCAATTTTTGTGTGAATCTAGGAGAACTGGGAACACCAGGGAAAAAGTAACTAGGAGTGAGTCATTTTTTTGAGAGGAATTTCAGCAGAGGAAAGGAAGTACAGGAGAGTAAAAAGGATGACTTCAGGAGAAGAAGGAATGGGAAATATGACACAAAAGAATAGAAGGCCTTGAGATGTGAACTTCACATGGTAATTTACCCTATAAATTTCAGAACAGAAAGATATTTTCTCTAAAGTCCCTGCACACATCAAGGAATTACAACTAGAATCCTAGGCTGAATAGTTTAAGCAAGATATGAATACCATCTTTAATATAGTTCTAACTATCAATTATCTTATTTAACACACATTGTCATTAGCTGTAAAATAGTAAGCAAACAATGTGTAATTGAAATGGGTTAGTATTCAATGGCACATATCTTTAACTGAGAGTGGTTGTAGGTTGGATGTGGGCGTAACCCAGAAGAGACATTAAAGTCTGTCTTTGCCTGTCAGTAACACTCCCCTGAAGTCTCTGTTTATCTGCTGATTGGAGAAATAACGTCCCCTGAAAATATTACCAGTCGCTACGGAGATAAAAACATCTCTAACTTTGTCATTTTAGTGGGAAATAAAAAGATACATATTTAGTTGTTTTATCTAGACTAAAGATAAATTAGACAAATCTGAAACATCCTCCTTGGAATGATTAAATGATGGTGTAGTTTGGCCATACTGCAAAACTATAGGCAACAATCTGTACGGTTCTAAAGTAAGGCTATAAATGTCTAAGCAATGATTATGAAGTCTTAAACTTCTATCAATTTGCAGCTATTTTTGCGTCTGGCACAATTCATATAAAAATGTTCAGTGAAAAATTAAGATGATAAACTAATCTGACTGAAGAACTAATTACACAAAGATCATACAAAATGTAAAGATATACTGAGATAAGATTTTTCATTAAAAATGGGATGTAACACATGTAAATTGCCGGGAGATATGCTTCTTTAAAGCTCACTTTTCAAAAGTAATGTACTGTCTTTTTGACAGGTACAGATTCTCTTCAGATTGAAAAACACATGATACATTTCTAAAATTATTTTTGTGTCGGGGAAATAGGATTAAACCGTAGGGAAAAAAAGATTCGGGAAAAAAAAAAAAAAAAAAAAAAGACATTTTTTTCTATATTATTAAAATACTAGAGGAAGAAATTGATTGTTTATTTTGAATATTTCTCTTAAGGTGACACTGAGGAAATGCCTAAAATTCCAGGAACAATTTTGATCATATTAACTTCAGTGCACTGGGTAATGTAACTGTGAAGAATGCCAGATTAGTCATAGCAGTAAAATCATCAGTTGAGTATATGTGACAAAGAAAGGTATCTGTAACAGACAAAGCAATAATGAAGATCATATCAGCAGTTTTCACAAGATCACATTTGCTTTCCAGAAGATAGTAATTCTATATAAACAAAAATGAATAACTAGCTAATGAAGAATACTATTCTTTCGGTCCGCACTAAATCCTTTATTCTAAGCTCTCACATTTTGAGACTTTCTCTATCTCATTAACAAAAATTGTTTGCTTTTTTCCTTTCTTTCTTTCTTTCCTGCAAGGAAAGAAAAAGAACTTATGACTGACACAATGATACAATTGCAGGAGGATAAAGATACAGCCACTGCATGTTTTCTGCTTGTTGAATGCAGACCACATACAAACAAGAAATATATGTCTATTTTGCTTCAGCCTTTTGTCTGTTTTGCTTATGGATTGACTTTGAAGGCTAGACAAGTAATAGGCATCAGCACTGCTAAACTGGTTTCAGACATGAGATAAGTGTTAGCAGTGCAGAGCTATAGGATGTTCAGCTTGTTTACCCCACATTTAGCATTCACAACTGTGCTACTGAACCACCTTAAAGGCTGCAAGAAGCTCATAGATTTAAAAAAAAAAGAAAAAAAAAAGAAAGACTTTGTGTTATCTCAGCTTGGTATTATTTCAATTTTCACTGTCAGAAAATCCACTCTGTTCTTCTTTTAAGGTAAAATAATCTTTTTAAGATTCCAATATTTGTCTGCAATTAATTACCTGTAGCAAAATATTTAATTTTGTGCCTGCTCTGGAAATCAGATATGACTCTTACACAGCACCTATCATATTTCTAAAAGTATCGACTAAATTTTATATGGTACATATTTCATAAACATATATATCTTTTATTACTTTTCTACTGCTCAAGAGTATAAATGTGAAATTGTATTGCTCTAATGTTGGCATGCCATTAGAAATATCACGGTCTGTGAAAAATACTATATAGTTTTCTATGCTATGCGGCCACAAAAAAAAGTCAGACAACCGATGTGATGTACATACTGACCAGTAAAAACCTAAAAATTCGGTTTGCCATGAAACTTAAACAGCTGATAAATATGGTCATTCACGCAGCTTGTATTAGAATTTGATTTAAATGATAAGCAGACAACAGAAAAATCTGAGTCACAATTAATAGGGCAGAAGTCATTTGGCAGTATACTTGTTCAGCTAATAAACTACTCACTTGTTGAAAACACAAGACTTATTAAGGCACTTGTTTTCCATTTCAAGGCTATTTTTTTTTTCCATATTTGTGTCTGTGTATGGTAAAAATAATACAGACTACCACAGTATGGTTTCAAAACTGTACTGGGCTTTTCTCCCCAAAAGCTTATTTATTTCATTACAGGTCTTGATCTTGATTTCTGATGCTCTTTAGAGTAAAGCAAAAATTGAAGTAATTATTTTCATTTTGCAGGAATTGTCTCAACTACAAAATAGAGAGTCAAGTTCACTCTGCCTCCCACCAGGGAAGACTGAGTTATTTCTGCGGAGTAGACAATAGCAGATAGGGCAACAATGTGAGTGAGATTCTGCAATGATCTGTTTCTAAGAGAGGACCAGGCTTAAGATTTTGGCTATAGCTGAATAATTGAAACTTGGAGTGAATTTTGAACATATCATGTGAGTGATCCAGTCATCAGTCTTTGGCTACAGAGACATTTTTGTTTTTTTGTTTTGTTTTGCTTTGTTTTTTTCCCCTCCTACACCTCTAGGATTCTGAGCAGTAAGAATTATTTTGACAAAAATTTCAATGAAATTGGTACATTCCTATGGAAAAAAATATATCTTTTGACAAAGGCTGCATCCTTTTACTACATAGTCTAAATCCCCAAATTCCTGATTCCTCTGATCAGCATGAAATATATTTTATAGATAGTTGTAAGAGTAACTGAGACAATATGTTTGAAATAACATGCCAGTGATTGAGTCACGTATTCACTACATCAAAATTGTCACTTTCAACAGGCATACACATTCTGTCACAATCTGGATAAACTTAACTAAAAATCTGAAATTCCTTGAATGGGGCTTTTTCACTTTGGCTCTTCATATTATGGCTAAAATATGGTCTCTACATAAGTTATTTCTAAAAGCCAGAGCAGCATTTCTTCAAGCTCTTTCCAGAAATCAGATATATCACTCAACTTTGGGGGCCACTATGTGAGAGAAGCCATAAGGCAAGTTGAGGATGAAATCGGCTGTCATGTAACACAGCACTGAAGAAATGTATTAGCTCTGTTACTTTTGGTTTCTGAATGAATAACTCAAGTCAAATATGCTCTTTTTTCAGTTTCTATTTTCACTAAAAATTCAAGCGTTTTCATATGGCACTACAAACAATTTGGTGTTGAAAGGTTTTCCCTTGAGGGAAATACAATGCTCCAAGAAGACAGTCACATGGCTTCTCTGAAAGACATTTTGTATTTATCTGCAGAAACACTTTGGATGACAGAATTAAGTAGACAGTTCTGCAGAGAAAGACAGAAAATAAAATCCTCTGCCACATTCATTTTAAAACAACAAATTTTTTCATCACCACTGAACCAGAGCTTCCTACATGACTTGGAAACACTTAATATTTCCATTGCTATTTAAGGCAAAGAATAGCTTCCCATTAAAATAAGAAATCATCATTCTTGATCACCTTTTTCTCTTTTATGAAAGCTACTACACCAATGATTTATTTGTTTGAAGTACTTAATACCTAATCCCTACAGGTTGATGCATGATTTGATTTGAAATCTATTTATTAAAATTAGGAGTCCTTCTGAGAAATAAAAGATGAAAGACTTAATGGAAAAATCAGTACAGAGCAAAGATTGTGACAGAATATATTTTATAAAGACTTCCTGGTAATGGAATTTCACTGGGTTGTGATTTCATATTTTTTTCCTCTTATTTTCCACAGTAAATGTGCTGTGGTGTTCAGGTCAGATGGCACACCTATGCAATTTAAGCAAGAGAGTTGAAAGGTGATATTTACAAAGCCATTTGTGAGAGATTCATCAGAAGTGAATTCTTTGGAGAGTTAATTTTGAATAGATCTTTGAACTCGATATTGATCTCTGAGGCTTCTGAAATCAAATGTGGATTTTATCAGGTAACATAAGAAATCTATTAAGTTTTATGCTTGTACATAGGTAGACAAAAGGAACTTTTTTTTTTTTAAGTTAGAAAATGTAGATTCAGAAAATAAAATCTTGTAGAGGTATCATTATCATATTATAAAAAGTGCAATAGGCCACAACACTTTATGTTGGGTTACAGAAAATAATATATTCTATATTTTCAAGTGTCTTTGTTTCGGTTAGGAGAGAATTTGTTTTCTTTGTAATGGCTGACATGGTGCTGTGTTTTTGATTTTTGATGAAAACAATGTTGATAGCAAACTGATGTTCCAGCTGTTTTTGAGCAGTGTTTCCACTAAGTCAAGCATGCTTCAGCTCCTGGTGCTGCCTTGCCTGCAAGGAGCTGGGGATGCACAAGGAGCCAGGATGGGGCAGAACTGGGAAACCTGACCTCATCTGGCCAAAGAAATGTCTCATACCATATGGAGTCATGTGGATCAATGCGGGAAGCTGACCAATGTAGGTAGATGCTTCTTGGAGACGGGCTTGGCATTCAGTTGGTGAGCAACTGAACTATGCACCACTTATATATCTTTACTTTATATATCATCACTATTATTTCCATTCCTTTTCTGTCCCATAAGACTGTCTTTATATCAATCTCTGAGCTTTACCTTTTCTAACTCACTCATCCCAGAGCAGAATTGAGTGAACAGCTATGAGATGCTCAGTGGACTGTTGTGCTAAACCACAAGTAGACCACATAGTAGAGCAATAACTGAGCCATTAAAAATCACAGACTTCAACCAATATTGTAATTAATCTTTAAACATCACATCCAGTTTGAGAGCTTTAAAGTGCAACTGAAGGTCAGCTAACATACTGGCAATAGTTGCACCCCTTCCAGAATTACCTAAATAGCAAAGATCTCTACATTTCCTAATACAGCACCAAATTGAAATATTTATATCAATCTGCTATGGAATATCTGAGGTAATTTGAACAGAGGGGGAATAAAATTCTGTTTAAATAATAATTCCTATTTTTTCTGTAGCAATAATTATTATGCCACTGTACAGAAAGAGCATAAATGCAATTTATTATAGCAAGTCTTTTTGTTGGGAGTTAGAATGAGACAAAGGACTTAACAGGAACATCTTGCATATACAAGCCTGCCTTTCCCATGTGTTCACCCCTTTCCAAACAAATTAGCCAACAATTACACAAATCTACTGGGAATAAAAAAAACCTTCATGTTTTCAAGAGAAAATGTCAAAATAACAGACAAGAGAATTTGCAGTTTACTAACAGAAACCAATGATATAAGACACAGCCGCACTGCATGTACAGCTGCACACATAGGGAAACCATTACCAGAGAACTCTTCACTACGATTTATTGTTCTCCAGACTCAGAGTGACATGAACTACTGTGAAATTCTAAGCCAAAAGAATAGTGAAGAAAAAGAAAAAAGAAACAAACAAAAAAAAATTCAGATGGAAAAAGTTTATCTTTTCTTTACCAGTCTGACATACTGCATAGGCATTTATGGGAGAACATGGTAAGCACCTGAACTGTGCAACTTTTTATGGATTTTCAGTAAAGTGCTATTTGACAGTAACCTACTTTTTCTTTTAAAATATGCAATCATATTAGCATTCATCATAATAAAACATTTCTTAGAATTTAAATGCATTAAACAGGTGAGGCAATAGTGACAAAATATCACAATGAAATGGATCGCTGCCTTAAGCACAGAAATCTATCCAGGACAGGGGTAGATGTCACTGCTAGCTTTACCTGCTCTTTATGCTTTCCAGGCAGCGATATGCTTTGAGAGCCCCTCTACACAGTTTTCAGTGTCACCTTGATCCCAAAACAGTAACTAGAGACAACTGGTTGTATATAAACCTGTTTTTCCTTGCAGAGTATATCAGAAAGACCTGTAGTGTTCTGTGGGTTAGCTCTCCAAAAGCACTAAGGTTGGTGATCATACAGAGTTCTAATATAGGCACTGAGTGTTAAAAAGTCTCCAGGCTGTTGTAGAACAGTATTGGACCGGTTCTGTTTAGCTACTGACTTAGATATATTATGTGCTTCAACATATCAGAAAGTCCTCTGATGATATGGAAAAAAAAATAAAGTTTTACATATGAACTTAAAAGACAAAATATCTAAGTACCAGCTGCATCAATGTGAGCTGCACTGTATATCTTCCTATTTATCTTAATATCCAACATATTTTCAATCTCCATATCAAAAATTCTAACATTTATAGTTTTACAAGTGTTAATGTCTTGACCAAAATGAAACAATCATGAAAACTTTCATGATCAGAAAGAAAAATAAATTTGCATTTTTCACAGACTGTGTTTTCTCAAATAAAACATTTTGCACTGTAGGAGAAAATGTTTAACTTTTCTAGATGGAAACAAGTCACCAACAATGAACAGGAACTTCAGTGGAGACCATGTGGCTGTACAATAGATGTGACTGTTTCAAGAGCAAGTTCTCCATAATGAAAACCTTAATTGCAGTCCTTGCTTAGCAGCAGTTGGCAAAGTAAAATGAATTTCTGATATGTGTTCTTTTTCTGTTTCTTTCCCCCAGATATGCAGTATAACAGACATAAATAAAAACAGAATTTTACCTGAACTGCCACAATCAGGTAACGTAACTTTGGTTCAACTTAGGTAAATTAGAACTGAGTGGTTGCATGGAGTGATTGCTAATCTTTGAAATTATAAGCATGCTCTTGCACTTTTTGTATTGTTCTTCATGTACTTCATAATGAAAACCACAAACCCAGAGTGTTTTGTATTGATTTGCAAGCCAATTGCTTCTGTATTTGCAAACAGTCAACTAAAGTTTACTCCTGTTATCATTTTCAGTTCACATAAATTAGGAAAAAAATGAATTTAACAAAGAATGAAAACAATGCATTTTGGGTTTAATTAGATGTAAACTAGGATAAATCTAAACCAAAAATCCAAACTACTTTACTGTGTCCTTTTGTTAACAGAATATTTTGAATGTTATTGAACAATCCATTACACAGAAGAGTGGATGACCTAATCCACACTCTAAGAAATTTTACTTATAATAAAGTTTTCATTTTAACTATCTTGATTGTGAAGGAATGGTTTTATATATTTTACTGAACAGTCATGCCAATTTCACTGTGTTTCACTGTGTTTTAATGACAATTCACTGTTTCCATTCTTCTCTGTATTCTCTATTTTTATAAATTCATCTGTATTTTGATACTGACAGCCATCCATATAGAACTGCCTCAGTTTCCTTGGAAGCCATGTCAGAAGATGAGAGACAGCCTTTTTAAGAGCCAATGTTGCTTCATTCACTCCTTAAATAATGTAACTCCACTCCTCAGAGGAAGAGCAGCATAATTTGGACATAGCAAACAGTCTCCAGTCTGGAGAAGAAATGGGGAATTTATATAACTTCTTTATCTAGAAAATATATGCAAGGACTGCAATAACCAGCTTATAATTCCCTGCATGTGAAAATAAGTAAAGAGCTGCTGGATGTGCAGAAGCCACTGACTTGAACTTTTCTATCTTTGCAGAATTTTACAGAAACTGATACTATGAAAGGAAATCTAATCCCTGTATTTTTCTGTGATAGCTGTACAACTGTGGTTACAAATCTTTTCACTTCCTATAGTTAGAGAAGATGTTCTCCCTTCTATAATCATTTTGCAATAGAAAGGAGGTCTGAAAGGAGCTATGTCTAAGCACTGTCAAAGAGAAACATGCTTTGATTAGAACAGCATTATATTTTCTGAAATTGTTTCACAGCATCCTTTTATAGGAAATTTCATTCTGAGCATGCAAAACCAACAACCTGCAATGATAACTTTGCACCTTTAGGTAGATTTATTTAAGTCCCACTTCTAAGACACATGAGCATCTTTTTAGCTCAAATTTTTCTGCCACATGTATTTTAGATGTAAATTATGAAAGATTTAGAATACAGTTGTGATATATATATATATATATGTATACCTTTACTATCTATATATACCTAATACCTTTACAGAGGTTTTAGATGCTTCGAACTTCAGAATAGATATGTTTCTAGCAAAACAAAGGAAACATTTTTAGAATTTTAAGGATATGTCATGGTAAGGTCTCTCCATAAGGGAAAAGACAAAAAAGAATTAACAGGACTATATTTTGAGGCTGTACATAATCACGAATTCTAAACATATCTAAATCTGTGTTTAGTATTTTCTAGCTAGAACAAATTTTCTTTCATATGAGTGCTATAAGACATTGCTCTGAATATGGGTCCAACATAAAAACAAGACAATGATTTTTTTAAAAAATTTGCCATTTTTATAATGTGTAAGAAAACAAAGTCCAAAGTAGTTTTTTTCCTGTTACCTGTGCACAGAATTAACATTTAAAAACCAAACTCATGCACACATAAGTTGTGAGGAAAAAGATTCAAAATCATTTATGTGAATTCAAACATTTTTAAGAAGTAGGACAATTTTGGTGCTGCAAGACTGTTCTTTTACTGTTTTAATGTTACATTATTCAGATACAACAACAACTGTGTTAGCTGCAGAATAATGGTCTAACGACATTTCCATTATAGCGTGTTCCTCTTAGGACATGGCCCAGATCTGGTGGGTAAGACCTCAACTTATCTTTATCATGCCACGGGGGAGATGCATGTGCCTGCTTTGCTCCACATCCTACTGCAACCACTTGGCAGAAAACCAGACTTCAGTGCTTTTATCAAGCCAAGAAATTCAACACTCTCAATTCCAACAAGCACGGCAATGGCTTGTATTCAAGAATACTATTTCACATGCCTTTAAATCTCCCTATGATCTTACTTTTCTGCTTCCCCAACTTAAATTAAAACATAAAATTAAGTGGAGTTAGAAACAAAATTCTAGTCTGTGTAATTTTTCCATCATGATAACTAACATTTTTACAGTACCTAGTTTCTATTGAATTATAAAGCCCTGTCTAAACTCAACAGATTCACAAATCTTCACAAATGTGAATCATTTTATACATATCAAATATATAGTTACGTATGAAGAGAAATATATCAATTATTTAATATTTTGTGTTGATACTGTGCTTATTTTATGACATGAAGAAAACAAGAAGGCCATATACCAGAAGAAAAATTATGTGGGTGCCCAGCAGTGTGAACTGCTAAATTTGCCATCTGAAGGGAAGCATAGGCTCACTATTCTTCAGAAGATATTTAGGTCTCATTTAGAAGACTGAACAGGCTCTCAGGTCCTCCCTGTCACAGTATCTGTTCAAACTAGTAAGGAACATATTTCCTTCTAGCATCATGTCCTACATTTTCTACAGAAAGCAATTTGCCATCAAAGAATTTGCCAACTTTCTGAAATCTGAAGAAAGCAAAATGCTGGGCAGAAATGACAACAACATAAATATTCTGCTTCCACTAAAGACATCCATTTCTGCTTAGAGGATTTGGCTTAAGTAACTCCTTTGAGAAAGCTTGCTAAAAATGAAAGGATTTAACTTCAGGCATCTTGCAGTAAGTCTCTGTGCTGAAATGAAGGTCCTCTCCTTCCCAGCACTGTTTCAAGATTCCTCCTCTTCTTTTCAGCCCTGGTCAGAGAAGTATTTTCTCTGCGTATGTTTCTGTGAAATGCTGTCAACACCTCCCTGAGAGTATAGCAGAGAATGAAGATAGAGGCAGGGTACATGGTAAAAGATGAAGCTTCAATAAGGATTCTCAGTATGCACAGCACAAGAATTGAGAGGAATCTCACGATTACCAGGTGGTGTATCAAAACCTCTCTATAGGATTAAAGCTGATGACTCTGACATAGGGCAGTACAGCTATCAGGTACCATGGGCTGCAACCAGTTTCTGCTCTCACACTTTTCCTGCCTATAGTTCTGTGCTCAGTACCCTGGCTTCAGCCCTGCCCCAGTCACCTCTCACCACTGTCCCTTGTGCTGCTATCAGCAGTGATCTGACAGCAGTTTATCTGCAGAACGTATGTTTATATTACTCCTCTACTTCCTGGGAAGAGTGCCCATCTGAAAAACCATGCTTCGCAGTGAGTGGAGGAGCATTTTGACGTGTGTTAAATATGATCTGTCTGCCAGAAGTCCTGTTTCCATGCTGCTCATCATCTTCTGATCATTTGGCACCTTCAAAAACCAGATAGCAAAACAGCGATGCAGACTGCAAAATTACACTTTACATATTCTATATATTTTTTCATTTGTTTCTATATTTGTTATCCTCTGTGATTTTCAATGTTTTAGATATACCACATTATTTTCCTGTTATCTGCTATATTTCTAATCAGCAGATTTTGTAAACTCATGCATCCTAGCACACAGAATAGATTTCATATATTACCACTTTGTAAATTCCAAAGGTTTTAAAGAAAAAGGTTTTAAACTTGCAGCCATCAAAATAACACAACTGTTCTGTTCCCTGACTAAAAGAAAATAAAATAGAGTAACAATTTTACACTATTCCTGTAAATAGTATGATAGATTCCTGTAAATAGTATGATAGATCTCTCAATGATAACTTAATTCATCCAAAAGACATCTGTCCTTTGCTGTGCACATAACAAATTGTGCAAGAAACCAGTCAGTGGGTAGTGTCAGCCATTTCAGGAACTACCTTCCTGATCTTTGATTGAGACTAGTGCAAACCACAGAACAGCTGGCTCTCAAAAAACTGAAAGCTCTTCGATAGTTGGTTGTTGTAAGCACTGACACCTGAGTCCTAGATCACACTGTCAGTGTTTCTGCACTATGACTTCGCTCCAAGGAAGGAGAGGATGTGCTATGACAAAGGAAAACATGATTAAAGGGAAATGTTTGGATTAATTTGTCGTTTCATTATATGTTCTGTGCAAGGGCAAGGTTGCATAGTCCCGAACCATTTTTCCACTGGAGTAGTTGTTATGCGTATCTAAAAATAAAGAGTATTATTTCCCAAATATTCAATAATTCAATTATGAAAATATGTGAAAAGGTAGAAAATGAGTATTTTTTTCTAGTGTAATATACAGGAAACTGAAGCAGGGAAATAAATTTTCCTAAGTTGTACAGTGAAGAATCAAGAGTTATTTTTGATATCTGACATCAGATTTTTCTCTCTTAACTGATAAATTTAAATTTATTTGAAGAAGCAAATGCTCATGCTATTTGTAACATGTAATCTTAACCTTGCTCTTACATGACTGCTGGCAAACTAGTTTATTCAAACCCTTACTGGAAGACAGTATCTATGAAACAAATGAAAGTAAAACTTGCTGCAGGTTCCACTTGATGTGAAGCAGTTTGATCTACTTCATAAAACTCCTCAGTTTTACAGTAACTGACAACTGTTGCCATCTTTCAACACATCTGCTTTCCAAGACTTTGAAGTACAGAACACAGGGAGTGTAAAAATATGCAGTTAGTTATATATGTATTTAAAA
Source organism: Gallus gallus (assembly GCF_016699485.2). NCBI lineage: Eukaryota > Metazoa > Chordata > Aves > Galliformes > Phasianidae > Gallus > Gallus gallus. Next base: position 89,214,678 of record NC_052534.1, on the reverse strand, counting down.
AAAAAAAAAAAAGGCTTAATGACTCTACAAAAATCCTTCTGTCATATTGCACTGTGAAAGTTACAGATATGTTTGTTGTTGTTGTTGTTTTTGAGATCAGTAAGGTTGTTGGTAACGTCAGCATCCCCCCTTTGCTGGTAAGTGACAATGAAATCATTCTACACTCCACCTGAACCACAGACAACTGGCTTCACAGTGATTTCCTACCTACCTAAACACACTGAATCATGAAAGTGCATGACTAGGTTAAATCTCTAGCAGAGAAGGGGTAAAAATGATAATGATGCTACAGGATTACAGCAATTTCTGCAAGTCAAGAAAAGCTGTGGCTGCACAGCCTTGGGTGAGTTAATTCTCTGACTGCAACATTTATTTAGCGTAACAAGAATGTGTATGCATGTTTCAAGATTATTACATTTCTTTCATCTATTTTGGACATTGCTTTGTGCTGATCATTTGAATTCTTTACTCTTCTGAACGCAGTTTCTGACTTTCTATTCTTTGCCCATGAGATCTAATTTTATTCAGCCCAAAAATTTTTAGAGATTTTGGAAAGCATTTCACACAGGATAACTTTTTAGGCACCTAAGATAGGAGGTTAGTCTCCTTAAGCTCCCTGGATCAGCAAAAGAGAGCTAGTTTTTTTTTTTTTTTTTTTTTTTTTTTTTTTTTTTAGAATGATTTTTATCATGATGTGCATGCTGCAGAGGATCTAAATGTACATGCTTCAAATCACCCTCTGGAGGGATTCCCTTCTCTCTGTTGACAGCATGGAGTGCCTTCACAGCTGGCTCCCTGAACACAGAATCACAGAATGGCTTGGGTTGGAAGGAATCTCAAAGCCCATCTAGTTCCAACCCCCCTGCCATGGGCAAGGTTGCCAACCACGGCCCAAGGTAGTCGTTTGATGAGCTCACCCTTTGAGCTCATTAATTTCCATAACATACAGAAATTCTGTATCTTTTTAAATCTGTAATGCTGAACTCAGTCTAGCTGGGATGGAGGCAACTTCCTTCCTGTCAGCCCCCATAGGGCTGTGCTTTGGATCAGTGACCGGAACCATGCTGATAACACATGGATGTTGTGGCTGTTGCGGAGCAGTTCTTGCATGGATTGAGGCCCTCCTTGATTCCCACTGCACTCCTTCAGCAAGCAGGCTGAGGATGGGCTGAGGCTAGAAGGGGACACAGCTGGGACAGCTAACGAAAGAGATATTTCACGCCATATAACATCATGCTCAACAACTAAATGGTGGAGGAAGAAGGGTTTTTCCAAAACTGACATTGCTTATAGTCTGGATGGGCACTGATCTGCTGGTGAGTTCTTGCTCTGGCACACTTATGTGTGTTTTTTTTCTTTATTCCTTTACTTACTAACCTATCAGATAATCTTTTCACTTTTACCCTCTGGATCACTTGATCCTGCTGGGGAGTGATGTGACAAAGCAGCTGGGCAGGGTGTTACCATTTGGCCAAGATCAGCCTACCAGAAACACCTCGCTGAACTTGACTGATATCATTCAATAGATTCAGAATTGCAAATGTGAAAGCCAGCAAGAAAAGTCAGATACCCATCTCCACAGCTAATGTGAATACATTCATACAAATTACTTTCCTCTAAATACTAATGCAAAGAAGTACAAAGTGACAATAGTAACAAATAAAAAGTCTACACCTGTGCACGTTCCTCTCCTATAGTAACAAAGATTTCATTTGGCACTTTTAGACACTAAGAACCAAATTCTATTTTTGCGTACTACAGATGCATTTCTACAGAATCTGAAGCCACAGTTGCAAGTCATCTTGAGCTAATGTTATTTACTATTTTTGTAAGAGTCTTCCTTTACTTCAGAAAAGAAAATAAAACTGATAATGCACTTTTTCCCTGCAATAAAGTTCTGAAACATCACTACAGTTTTAGAAGTTAAAGCATTTTCCATAAAAGCAATCAAAATTCTAGCAAGGTTCTGGAAGTCAACAATTTCCCAAGTATAGTTTTACTTTTTTTATTACTGTTGTGGCATTCATGTTATAAGTTATCATAGCTTCACTCTGTGTTGATTGACATTATAATGCATTTGGCAAATACCTGCATTATGACAGACACAGTTTGTTTGCAAATAACTGTTTGTATCCTGACATATTTTTTAATGTACTTAACAAAGAACTGCACTGATTCACAGATCATGGGAAAGTTCAGATGTGCCCAGGTGTGTACTGAAGTTAGGATTATTCAGGCAAGTCACTAAGCAATAAAAGCCAACCAGAAGGTTTTCACTAGGTGTATGCCTTTATAGTAATATCATCATAAACACTAGCAGCTGTGCTTAAGTATCAGTTACAAATGGCTAACAGCGCTAAAAAGTTTTCCATATAAATGGAGGATAAATTTGCATTCAGTATGCCCATTGTAAGTGCAAACTGCATGTTATTACTTCAACCATCATCTGTAGACAAGCAAATCACTCCTTTCTTTTTTCTGCTAAGTTTGTTAATTTATGTTATAGGGAAATGCTACACTAGGATGTCAGGAATTCAGTCAAAATCATCATCATCATTACAATAAACAATCACAAAGCAATGAATAAATAGTGTTATTTTTGTGTATTTAATACTTTGAACTTTTAACTTTGAGTCATACAAAGTGATCTTGTACTGTAATCTTCCACTCCAATATTGTTTTTTATACTGCTGAAAACAGATGCAATCGCTGCAGACTATAATTTTTTCAGGTTTTGATTTCATCAGAAGCAAGATCTAAGTAACATTAAAGCATTTTAATGAAAAAATTCCAAGCAAATATGATTCTGTTCACAAAAATGGGGCCATTTTCACTTGGATCTGTAATAGTCTCAGACCATTAGCCTGAAATCTGAGTGAAAATAACAAAGCTTATCATGAATAATTTTGAATAAATAGCAGGGAATATTCTGCTACAAAAAGGTGCCATAAGTTTTCAATACTTTAATTCCTACACATAGGAGTCCCTTCTTATTTGTGAAGTAAAGCATCAGTACAACTGAAGTCCTTAAATCACGATTTGTTAATGCAGTACTACATTGTTTTAGATAAAATATGCATATCTTTTACACATATTGCATCACTCTTGCTTCAGATGCAGGAGACATCGTGCTCACAGGCTCTCATCCCAGTGGGGGACTTCAACCATACGGATATCTGTTGAAAAGACCACACAGTGAGCTGCAAGAGATCCAGGAGGCTCCTGGAATCCATTGCTGATAACTTTCTGGTTCAGATATTGGACAGACCGACCAGAGGTGAAGCGTTGCTGGACCTGCTGCTCAACAATGCGGAGGAGATCATTAAAGGTGTTAAGGCTGGAGGCAGCCTGGGCTGCAGTGACCATGCCCTTGTCAAGTTTTTGATCTCGAAGAATGTGGACCTGGCAAAGAGTGGTATCAGGACCCTGAACTTCAGAAGGGTAAACTTTAAGCTGTTTGAGGAATTGTTGGCCAAGATCCCCTGGGATGCTGTCCTTAAAGACAAAGATGTTGAGGAGAGCTGGCTACTCTTCAACAATGCCTTTCTGAGAGCACAAGAGCTCTCTATCCCTCTGAATAAGAAAGTGGGCAGAGGAGGCAGGAAACTGGCATGGCTCAGCAAGGACCTGCTGGGCATACTTTGGGCAAAGAAAGGTGCATACAAGCTCTGGAAACAAGGGCATGTCACCTGGGAAAAATACAGGAATGCTGTCCAGACTTGCAGACATGGGATCAGGAAAGCCAAGGTGCAGGCAGAACTGAACTTGGCGAGGGATGTGAAAAACGATATGAAGACATTGTACAGGTACACTGGCCAGAAGAGACAGGCCAAAATGAGTGTACCTCCTTTGGTAAATGTAAAAGGATAAGTGACTTCAACAGATGAAGAGAAGGCTGAGGTACTGAATGAGTTATTTGCCTCGGTCTTCACTGGCAGCCAGGATTCTAACATTTCTCACGTCCCTGAGCCTTGCATCCCTAAACCTCTAGTTGGGGACCGAAGCAGTAAATCCTCCCTCACTGTAAGGGCAGAGCAAATCCGAGACCGCCTCATGAGACTGAATGCGTACAAGTCTATGAGGCCATAAGACATACTTCTCAGGGTTCTGAAGGAGCTGGCTGAGGTGGTTACTGAGCCATTCTCCATCACATTTGAAAAGTCATGGATGACTGGAGGACTGGAGGAAGAGCCTGTGAGCACGATGATGGTCCCAGATGACTGGAGGAAGGGTCACATCATTCCCATTTATAAGAAGGGGAGCAAGGAGGACCCAGGGAACTACAGGCCAATGAGTCTCACCTCTGTGCCTGGGAAGATCATGGAACAAATCCTCCTGGACGACGTGCTTGATCAGATGAGAAATGAGCATGTGATCCAAGACAGACAGCACGGCTTCACCAGGGGAAGGTCATGCCTAACCAATCTAGTGGACTTCTATGATGGAGCAATGGCACTGGTGGAAAAAGGGAAGGTGACCAATGTCATTTATCTGGACTTGAGCAAGGCCTTTGGCATGGTCCCCCACCACATCCTTATCTCCAAATTTGAGGGATGTGGATTTGATGGGTGGACCACCCAATGGATAAGGAACTGGTTGAAAGGCCACAGACAAAAGGTGGTGATCAATGGTTCTATGTCCAGGTGGAGGCCAGTAATGAGCAGTGTCCCCCAGGGGACTGTCTTGGGACCAGTGCTCTCTAACATCTTTATCAATTACATCAATGATGGAATTAAGTGCACCCTTAGCAAGTTTGCTGATGACACCAAGCTGAGTGGTGTAGTTGACACAGTGGAAGGAAGGGATGCCATTCAGAGGGACCTCAACAGACTTGAAAAGGGGACCCAGGTGAATCTAATGAGGTTCAACACAGGAAAGTGCAAGGTTTTGCACTTGGGCCAGAGCAATCCCAGGCATACAGACAGACTGGGCGAAACAATCCTTGAGAGTAGCCCTGCAGAGAAGGACCTGGGGGTCCTGGTGTATGAAAAACTTCACATGAGCCAGCAGTCTGCTCTTGCAGCTTGGAAAGCAGATCGTATCCTGGGCTCCATCAGAATAGGGGTGGCCAGCAGGGACAGGGAGGTGATTGTCCCTCCCTACAAAGTCCCTGTGAGGCCCCATCTGGAGTACTGTGTGCAGGTCCAGGCCCCCCAGTACATGAGAGACAGAGAGCTGCTGGAGAAGGTCCAGAGGAGGGCCACAAAGATGATCAGGGGGCTGGAGCACCTCTCCTACAAAGACAGGCTGAGGGAGCTGGGCTTGTTCAGCCTGCAGAAGAGAAGGCTGCGGGGTGACTTCATTGCAGCCTTTCAGTACCTAAAGGGAGCCTATAAACAGGAAGGGAGTCAACTCTTTGAAAGGGTAGATAACAGCAGGACAAGGGGAAATGATTTTAAGTTGAAGGAGGGAAGATTTAGGTTGGATGTCAGGGGGAAGTTCTTTACTATGAGAGTGATGAGGTGCTGGAACAGGCTGCCCAGAGAGGTTGCGGATGCCCCGTCCCTGGAGGTGTTCAAGGCCAGGTTGGATGGGGCCCTGGGCAGCCTCGTCTATTATTAAATGAGGAGGTTGGCAGCCCTGCCTGTGGCAGGGGGGTTGGAGATTCATGATCCTTAAGGACCTTCCAACCCGAGCCATTCTATGATTCTGTGATTACTCATCACTCTTAATCTCAACAGTAAACTGAGAGTGTATGGCCTGGTTTTCAGAAAGCAAAACCCAAAGAAATTTATGACAGTGTTGGCCAATTCCCAGTCTGCTAGCTTCATACAATACTTCAAAAATGCACGGGACCTATATTAATATATAACATGTACTACATTCTAAAACAAGATATAAAAGTAAATGAAAAATAGATTTGAAATGTATTTCTAATATTAGAACACATTTAAATAATCTTGGTTATTAATTGCAAGACTAGAAAAAATATCTTCAGAAAAAAATGAGACTTCCATTTTGCTGCAGATAATTTCTCTGAAAAATTAACTTTCACTGTCCATAGAGCAGAACTATACTTCATGGATGTGTAACAAATATAAAACTATCAATATATGTTTCACCAATATATATCAATAATAAGCAGTGTGGCTAGCCTATGGTCAGACTTCAGTGTCCTGAATTACTGGATGCCTTTAATATAAACGGTCATGGGGCAAGTAAAGATGGAAAGCAAGTAATATAGAGCAAGTAAATACAAGACTGAGCATAATGCTTTATATTCTTAGGCAGTGGAGACAGTCTCATTTTCTTTCCATGATAATATAGATGTTTATACCTAAAAGTTATATAGACACTTAACTAGAATGCCCAAATACTAATAGGCATTTTTTTTTTAATCAGGAGTGGGGAAAATAAGCACCCCCAGAACATGATTCAGGTGTTATGATTCAGTGATGCTCTATATTTTTCCATTCACTATGTAGGAGTACTGCAATGACATTCCTAGTGTAGCAGTTTTAGTTCTGTGCCTCTGGGATGAACAGACTTATCTATATTGAACACATAGATAAGTGTTATTGTTTTTAACCTTTGCAGACCTGAAACAGCACATGTGGCTTCTTGATCTTCAAAAGAATAAAATGAAAGTGGTCTGCACAAAACATCCCACAAATAAATTTGAAAAAAGTTCCCCTCTAGTAGTAAATAACATTTTATAACATAAAAATAAAATAGCATATAGATAGGAAAAGAATAGAATAAAATTTATACACTCAGGTTCATACAAGGTTACTCAAAGTAAAGATATACAGGACTCAATTAAGCTAAATCAGCATGTTGTGCTTCCAATCCAGTGAATGTCTCTTGTGAACTCAGCATCTCTGAATGGTTCTCAATGGCACAACAGAGCTCTGTGTGCAGACAACTGACCTCTCTGTCTTCAAAACTGCCTAACAGAGTCGTATTTTTGCTGTAACATCACAGGCATCGCAGCTACAACATTCTGATAACTCAATGGCACAGCTTCCAAAATGTCAGCTAGCTCATTTTTACTCCTCTGCTGTCTGCTAACTGTCTGCAGAACCTGTACCTCGAAAGAAAAAAAAAGCTCCTATATTTTTCTTCTTTCTTTCTCCCCCATCTTTTTTCTTCCTCTCCTCCACCTCAAAATAAATAAATAAATAATGTCTTTGATCTTTTTCCAGAATACTCAGTTATTTCCACTGTTTGTATAAGTTATTCAAGCATTGCAATTTATTTTTGCACAATGTGCTTCCAACTTCCAATATCTCTATTGTTTGTACCACCAGCCTGAGCTGTATCATTTATCCAGACAATAGTTCAGAATGGTGAGGAGTGATGTTCTCATCTCACTGTAGAAGGATTTTTCAACTTTCTCTCTTTTAGTTTTCCTTTAACTTTTTATACTGTACAAGTTAATTAGCACTGTTATGAATTCTATAGAAAACAATGATCAAGGAAGTTTCATTTATTATTGTCCTCATCTAACCCATAAATTCTCGTAAAACCTTGATTTTTTTAATATTATTGTTATTAATTATAAATCCAACATTATCTTTATAGTTGCATATACAGTATCACAGACACAAAAGCTGTTATCTAACAGGATGATAAAAATTTCTAAATTACAGCCAACAAAATCATGGCAGTCTACAGACTGAAAAAATGCCACTGAATGAATAAGAAAAAAGAAATGTGGAAGAAAATGTGAAGCACTGATTTACAACCTGTTAAGAAACGATAATAGATGCTGGCACAATCCATGAACAGGACATTCTAGACTCATTGTGAAGACTTATTTCAGGGGACACTGCCAAGAGAAACAAGTAATTCAAGTCACAGAAATCTGTATAAGTCTGTAGACTTCTTCCAATAAAAAGTAATTACCCATCAATGAATTTACATTTCAGGGGGCTTTCTACTTTTTCTGTTTTTGTTTGTTTGTTTGTTTGTTTGTTTGTTTTTAAATAACCTCTATTAATAAAGCCATTATTGGGGTTTTCTTTTAAATCCAAACAGAAAAAAAAAAAAAAAAGTATACTACCAAAAATCTACACCACTAAAGAAAGAATAATAAAAGATGACAAGGCAATTTCTCAGGAAACAGAGATCATCTACTTGAATGCTGAGTTTGGACAACAGTGCAGCTACAAATCCTTACATAATCTGCAGTCACCAAGACTTAATTCAGAAAAGCAAACACAAACTGTACACTGGAATAAAATAGATTTGTTTGTTACATTACCATGTGGCAGGAAACTGAATTCTAAACAATGACTTGTAAAACAAAGATGCTGACCAGATTCTATGCTTTAATTACCAGCTACATCCATAGAAATTATTTTTATTTCTCCCGAAGTACAACAGGTAGTTTGTGTTCACACAATATATAATGAAATATGTTCAATTCTACTTTGTAGTTTCATTTCTCCATTCAATTTAGACACCTGACTAAAAAGGAGATGAGAAGCAGAAGAGTCTGAATCTTCCAGCCTGTATGATGTTTTCTCTAAAGGCTGTGGAAGAAGTAGTTATTCTTTTATATAAGACAGCTTAATTTCCACAGCAGCAGAACATGACTGATGTTGAGTTAAAGAGGAAATCCCTCAGAAAGGGCTCACCTCTCTTAGGTGCCTGCTCTACCAACCTGATTTATTGTAGCCATAGCCAGGCTCACACCAGATGCTGTGTGGTTATCCAATAAACTTGCTAGGATATACCTGAAAAAGTGCTGAAGAGGATATTCTCCATGGTCCCTAACTCTGCCTTTGCCTGTAATTACTGCTAAAGAGATTTCTGAAGAAAGAAACTTTCCTCTAGATACATCCTGTATTGGAAAGAAAGATCATAAAGTTCTACCTCACTTCTGGCTGCTGAGAAACATGACGCTCTTCTCCCAATCTTAATTAGTGTTTTTGTGCCTAACAGTTTATTACTAAAATGTCTATGAAAATGGATATATAAATACAGCCAGTGTATTCCAATATGTTCAAGAACCAACTATTAGAAGACCATTACATATCTGTCAATAACATTTTGAAAACTGAAAAAAGTTCTATCTTGCTGTTCAAAAGTATTTGCTTGTGAATTAACTAAAGATAAAAAAAATGTAAATTTGCGTTCTGGGGGAAGACTTGAACTGTGAGTGTGAATGTCAAATTACAAAATAATCCTGATCAGAAGCAACCTCTGGAGGCCATTCAATTCAATGCTCTACTAAAGTTTGCCTGTTTAGATCAGGTTACTCATGTTGTATCCTGTACAGTCCTGAATAACTCCACTGCTGCACAAACATTCCAAGGAATTCATTCCAGTATTATTTGACCATCCTCATGGTATTATTTTCCCTACATCTAATTCCCACATTCCACCTTGTGTTTGTCAGCATTCGTCCTGCTGCTGTACAGCTCCACTCTCTCCACTTGGTCTTGTTGCATCTGCTCTGCATTCTCCAATCTAGTAGTTGTAGACAGCTTCCCTTTATCTTCTCACAGCTCAACAGATGCAACTGTCCCATCATCTCCTCATACATCATGTGTTCCATCCTTTCTTCTGCAGAACTTCTTCCAGTACAGTCAGTATGCACCCTGAACTGCTGAACAGAGCTGTTCCAGTCATAAGACTTTGTGTTCGCTTTTACTAAACTTCACAATTCACTTGTCAGTCCATTTCTCCAAGTAGTCCTTGTCACTCTGAATAGCAACCCCTACACTGTTCCCCCCTCTCTCCTGCCTCTAAAGTTAGATAACATCCATAAACTTGCTGAGCATACTCCATTCTTTCATGCATAACATTAAAATATATATTTAGCTCCTTTAGTCATGGTGTTAATCCTCCATTAACAGTGCTAGTTACTGGTTACCAGCTGGACTTCGCATCACTGATCCCACTTCTTCAATATCAGTAGTCCAGATGGATAAAAATCCATTTATTGTTCACCTATCTATTCCACATATTACACATTTTTTAATAAAGAGACCATGGCAGATTGCAAAGGCATTGCTTGTGTTAAGATATATAACATCCAGCGCTCTCTCTGTGTCCACAGCGCCAGTCATCTCATAGAAAGTAATAGAGTTAGTCAGGCATGATATATCCTTGTAAATCCATGCTAGCTACTTCCAATCACCTTCTTGTTCTTCATGCATAGGAGGACTTATTGTACAACTTTCCCAGGGACTGAGGTGAAACTTAGAATTCTGTAGTATCACTGGTATGTCCTGTTGTTCCCATTGAAGATTCAAGGTTTGATGGTGGGTTTTTTGGTTTTTTGTTTTGCTTTGTTTTGTTTTGTTTTGTTTTGTTTTGCCTTTCGCCAGTCAACAGAAATCTCCTCCATTTGCCAGGAGCTTCCAGAAATGGTAGAAGACAGTCTTACAGTGACATCAACCAGCTCCTTCAGCCCTCTTAGATGCATCCCATCTGGTCCCATGGACTTACATGTGTCCATCTGGCCTAAACAATCTATATTATCCAGATGTCAGTAAAAGCACTAATATAAATAGGGCTTCCATATGTATTACTATTACAAGAGAATAATTTACAGTTTGATACAGATGCTATAGAAATGATGTTGAAATATCTTCACAAATCTAATGTCTTTCACCTCCAACTTGCATTACACTGTGAAACGATCTCAAGTGTGATGCAAAGTATTTCATAAATGCTTCATTCAGGAAAAATCTATATGCTTTACTCAAGATGTATAGCTCTAGAATCCCTAACAATAGCTGGGATTGAATATTCAAGCTGGGAAAGTTTTTACAGTTTATGTTGCTCACAATAAGACATTAGTGACTCGTGTACTGTTATTACACATTTTCCCTTTATATGATTCAACACAAGGGAAAAAAAAGCGTGATTGACACTCCTAAGTTAAATTGATCACAAAATAAATGATTGTCACTATGCTATTATTCTGATAGATGACATCATTAAAATATGCAAAAAATGGGAGTTATATCACAAATCACATCTGCTGCTATATTCTTCTTCCTCTCTACTTTTGTTAGAAATACAAATACAAGAGAATTTGTATCAATCTATAGATTATAGTTTACTTTCTTAAAACTGGAATTTTTTCTAAGAGAAAAGAATCTGACAAACGATCATCAGAATACTACCCAGAAGTCAATAAAGATATTGATTACTTCAGTAAAAAAAAAAAAAAAAAAAAAAAAAAAAAAAAAAAAAAAGACAATTCACAACCTGTTAATCTGGAGGGAAAATATTCAATAAACTTCCTACAACATTTTTACAAATGTACAGAGCTACAAAGTTGCACGATACAGAGCATTTGCACATACAACTAGCTCATAATTCTTCACGTTTCCTTCTTCAGTTCAAAACAAATGACAAAAGCCAAGACTAATCAATGTCCTGCTAAATTCAAATGAGCCCCTACTGGGTGTACAACATTACCACATGCTTAGAAAAACAAGTTTTAGTTTGAAAAGTGTCACAGTGGGGAGAAATGTTTTCTGCCAAGTGCCAGTTTCTCAATACTGGTACAAGACAGAAGAGGGCATTGCTTATTTGAAACGACCTCTGCATTAGCCTTCATTTCTTTTGTCTTACATAAACGTAGCAATGTGTTGTCCCTAGTGTTTCCTTGTATGCATGAAAAGTCCTTGTATCACCATTCAAATCTGGCTGCACAGCAACTCTCTACAGCTTACTCACAGGGCTTGCAAGGATCAGAGGAGACAGGCACTACTGCTAGCATGACAACTTTTACAGCTATTGGAATACTTCAGAAAAGTGATCATAAAAGAAACAAACTCAGTGTATAATCTAATCTCCCACATGGTATTAGTCCTATCTACTTTCAAGCAACCTTCTCAATCTCTTTAGGCAGAATTTGCTGATATACATTTCAATGTTATGGAGATTAAAGGCAGATTTTATTTCTGTTCAAAGTGAACTTCCAAATTCCAGTAACACAATTCACATTTTTTCCACCAAAGCTTCAGAAATAAGTAAGATTTAATGTCTCCTTCAGATCGTTGAAAAATAAACATCATAAGACTTTTTTGTTGTGTCAACTAGTAATCAAGGCAAGCTGAAACACAAGATCAGCAGACATAGATCAGTACTTTCTGAAAATTAAACAAGAATCTCCTCATGAAAGAACGGGACCTTTTTTTACTCTAGAAAGTCACCAGCAGGTCAGCTGTTTCAATGCTGACAGACAAGAAAAAGGTTTTTTTAATTCATGCCTGAGTTCTATTTGAACAAAATGAAATCTTCAGAACTATGGAAACATTAGCATAAATTTCCACTTCAGGACCCCAAAGAGTGGAAGAGACAGCTGAATTTTGATGGATACAGGTGAAGAAAAATGTCATATTCTCTCCAGCTTATCAGAGCATAATGGGGAAATACAAAATATATATATATTTAATGGTGACCATGATCTAAGAATGATGCAGCTAAATTACATTCACTGCTTTACAAGCTGTAATGGTAGTGTGTTTTTCTTTAGCATGTAGGCTGTTCTGTGAACTGAGATGAATCAAAGTGGGAGCCTGGGAAACTAAGCCTTGCACACAGTATTAATGTACTGATATGAAGGGCAGGGCAGGGCATGGCAGGGATAAGAGAAATAAGCTACTGTATCTTTCTACTAAATCACCTGAAGAAAAACTGAGGGGGTTGAAATACATACACAGTATGACCTAAATCCAGACGATAAAAACAAAAAACAAAAAACAAAACAAACAAACAAAAAAAAAAACAAACAAAAAAAACACCCAACAACCAAACCAAAATAAAACCAACACAAACCTGCTAAAGTGTGTCCAGGACCATAAAACATATTGCATTAGCAAGGCTTTTTGGTTTATTAGTTTATTATGTTGACAGAATTCCCTCTGTGTATAAAATGGGTACTTTGCTAATCCACATACTTATAACTCACAGAACACTATTAAGTCTATGCATTTGTCAACACAGATTTAAGAGCAATGTTGTAGTGAGGTCTCAACTTGATTTCATTGCATTTGCAAAGTATACCGCACTACAGTACTTTATAATACACTAGTAGATATAACTTATTAAAAACCCAGGTTGATAGGACTCAGCAACCAGCTGCAACATCAGAATTTAAAATTCACTTATAGCAAGAAAGATAAATTAATAGTTTTTCAACAGATCTTTGCTTGAAAGTTGAACTGTGAAATCTAAACTTAATATATACATTACCTTTGTTCAATGAAAGCTGGATCAAACTCATTTCACATCCACCTTCACAAAAGTAGTTTGGTTTTATTACTCAAAGGGCACAGATACCGTATGGTAACTGGAATCTTCAACCATAGGTTAAGACACTTAAATATCCTATGAAGTACATCAGAAAAATTAGCATTTTAAGTATGAGAAAAGGGTAGCATACTAATCAGGAAGCTATGTAAGCTTGTAGACAGAAATCTTGAGAAGAATTTCTGAGAAAAAAAGACTGGAAAGAATCATCTCCCTCTACTAGGGACTGTCAGTCACAAATCATGTCTAGGAATGGTTGGCTACACCAACCAGCTCCTCAGTGAACTTCTTCAAAAAACTGAAAGCAGTTGAAAACTTGAAGCAGTGCATGCTCAAGCCCAGTAACCCTGTGGGTAATCTACTCAGATAATGGGGGAAAAAAAAATAATTAAAAAAAATCTCCACTCTCATTACACAAAGTATTTGAACTTCCAAAAGAATTCCCTAATTGTGTGCATTTAAGATTGTCCCTATTCTATACTGCATTCTATACTAGTCATTTTGAAAACCTCGAAACCAAATCTTAACCTGTATGTCCTAATCCTGTTTGCCATTCAGGCAGCTAGGCACTCCCTTCTCTGTGAGGCAGGAAATATTCAAGTGTGAAAACTAGAACACATTCAGCAAGAAGAGCTTAGCCTTACATAAACGTGGTTTAAAACACATCCATGATGCATGATCTCAGTTCCAATCCTCAATAAAAAATTTAGCAAGGAAGAGGTGTTAGACCACATTCTATTGTCCAAGGAAATGCTTTAGTCAATGGGCTCAGAGCAGACCTAAACAGCCTCTCATTATTCAAATCATGGTGTGCTGATTTCAGTAAGCATATCCAGGGGAAATCAGATTATACAAGAAATGGGGGACAAACACTCATTCATCATAGAGCTTACGTGACAGGAACCTTTGTGTTATCATGATTCTGGTGACTAAAAACACTTGCAAAAATGCATGCAGAACTTTGCAAGTCACAGCTCAGATAATTTAGATACCTCCATTTTTTTGACAAGAACGTATATATGGACTTTAGCAGACATAGATTGGAAGTATGCTTCTGTCTAGGAATCAGTAGACAATAGCATGTTTACAGATGACCAAATGTGTCTTCTGAAAAACTGAATTTTTACCACACTGTACAGCTACATTGTTTCTGAACTAGTGCTAGTTCACATTCAGTGAGCAAGGAGCACAGGAATAATGAGCTGCCTCTGTCCGCACTTATCCACAGAAACACATCTGTAATCTCTCTGTAGAACCCTCACTATTTAAGTTCAAAAAGATTGCTCAGAGAAGTGTAACTTAACGAGCTTATCTGACTTTCTGTCCTCTGTATATTAACTACATATTTTTGTTCAGTGGAACGAGAACAACATTTGAAATGCTCCAGCTTTCTCATTATTTGGTTTTGTTTGGCTCCGCCCTGGATTTCTAGCATCTATAAGAACTTACTGGACTAGAATAATAGCACAAAGTACCTCTGATAGGTCACCGTGGCAGTCAGATGACTTCACACAGCTTACAGAAGTGCTTGTATGATTCATATTTAATTTAACTTACTAGAGAATAGGAAAAAATGAATAGGAAATTAGACTGTGTCAGAGAAAAGAGATATAAGCTGATGAAATATGAAGAGAGAACATTTTTGATTATAATTTTCTTCAGAATATGTCAGTGTCTACTTTAAATTGCTGTTGCGATATAGTATTTAGCAGTAGAATCTCAGTAGAATACTATTCACACATTTCATCAGATCAGCACTAAGGACTACTACGTGCCTTCAAAAGAAGTTGATAGTAGTTATAGATTCAATTAATTTTTTGGTGGGAGTCACAGCCAAAATACAAATTTCCTGCATCAGATTCCATCAGCTAGCATTATAGTTGATAGATCTTCAGATATACCGGATATGCAAATCTGTAAGCAGTGGGAGCATATTGTAGCTGCTTAATAGCTCAGACTATACAGCATTTCATGCTAAACATTCATACATTTGCCTTTCATTTCTAATATCCAGGTTTAGTAAATGAATTTATTAAGATTCTAAAAATAATTTTAAAAAATCATTTGTAACATATGATAGATTCAATGATTAAGAGAATAAGAACATTTTTATTAAAATTTTGTAAAGTTAATTCATATTTTAATTCATTGCTTATATTATGATTTAATCTAAATCTGCATCTGCAACAGCTTGAAGTGAATTTTATAGGGTTTTTCATGCATAAAGCAGAAATAATAGATAAAACTGGCTTTTGTTCCAAAGTATATTGGTAGCTCCTTATGGATGCAGAACTTTTTCTTACTATAAAACCATTTATTATGTCTTTACTTAGGGTGGGATGGCACACTCCCACAGCTCTCCCAGTGCAGAGCATGAGCTGTATGAGGACAACCTCAGTACACGCATCCCATCATAAGGGCAGAAGTGTGGAATACGAATGTGATACAGACATCCCAGAGGAACAGGAGACTGAAAGGGAGCAGAGGGCAATTTTCCAACAGCAACGTTGGTCAAGGTACTCTGTGCATAATGACCCTACACAATGCCAAAATTCAGAGAACAGCCTGACAAGATAACGTCTTCATTTTACAACTAGCAACAAGTATTTATGACGAAAAGTACTTGTAAGCAATTAAAGAAAAATCTGAGACTGTATGCATTCAAGATGGGTCCTCCAGGTGCCTGTCTAACCTCCATGATTATTTAGAAGGACTTAGTAGATACCAAGAAGTACTGACTTCTTTTTTTTTAATCAAATTGTCAAAATGATTTTTTTGTTTGTTTGTTTTTCTACAAATATAATCAA
This sequence comes from Gallus gallus, assembly GCF_016699485.2. NCBI lineage: Eukaryota > Metazoa > Chordata > Aves > Galliformes > Phasianidae > Gallus > Gallus gallus. Next base: position 89,198,650 of record NC_052534.1, on the reverse strand, counting down.
CATATCACTTGCAAGGGTTTTGTTCCAGAGAGCTGAAGCAGGCTTTTGATTAAAGAAGGTTCAGGTGGATCACATCTTTTCAGATATAGTTAATTTTTGATGAGTTGGTACCTCAGTCACTTTTTTTTTTAATGATCATTCTGCAACATGTGGAGGTTTTTCACAGCTCTTGAGTCTACACATACATCCTTAAGAAATGAATGTATGCAGCTGTCATCCAATCCCTGGTTTCCATTGTCAAGTCTTCTGAAAATTATCTGATTTGGAATATCAGTGGGCCATGACTGGTGAACATTGTGCAGTACTTTCACTCTGCAGACTCAAAGACTATGCAAATACCCTAAAGATACTGCTTTTATATATATATATATATATATATATATATATATATATATATATAGTCTAAACATGTAACACCCTGTTCTGCTAGTGGAAAAAATGCAATGATGTTGGTAGGGTTTCTGTGCGGCACACAGTAAAAAATGTTCCTGATGGCTGTCCAGTGTTCTTATATCTCATTTTGAATAAGTTGACTTTGTAACTTCTCCAGTAGATTGGAAGCGGTGGTTGATAGCAACCATGCTAGTGGCAAAATAGCAATAAAGTATTGGAAAATGAGAACTCCTTCACAAGAATGAACAATCGAAAGAATGTGCATGAGATCAACTCCAATGGGCTATAGCCTCAAAGTAATGATATACTTTGTTGAAAAAGTAACTGTTTCCTTTCAGCAGGGCACTTAATTGATTATATGTCTGCAGTTCACACGAAACTATTAAAAGGAAATGCTTATCAGATTCAGTCTGCACTGAAAAGGTTTCACTTTTGCCCTTCTCACAATAGTATTTGATTTACTAATTTGCACAAACATAAGTAGTACAATGATTAAAACCACTGTTTCTCTCCTTTGTGACCCAGTTTTAATTACAGCTCATCTGGTTTTCTGTAACACTGCCAGGAAAAAGGGCATGTTCAACAAGCCGTTTCTAGGCAATACTCATATACGATATATAAGGGTACTTCATCAGCTTGATATCATGATATAGCATCATTCTTTTCTTTTACCTCCCAAGCACTTTGCTCATTATTCATTGTATTCCTTGGTAACTTAGTATCCTCAACATAGTAGTTACAGGATTACTTAAGTCATCGGTCGGCAAGGCAATTTTCTACATTACTGCCTACTTGCCAGTACAATAGATCTTGCTTCTTCCACTTCCAACTTTAGGATGCTTGTGCTTGCCAATTAAATTAATCAGATTGTAGCATTCAGTCTCACTCTGATACAAAGCATTAACTAGCCAGCACACTTAAGGAACTCAATCTCTCTTCATTTTGATCAGCTGCCACTGATTTCTGGGTTGTCGCTTTTTTCCATTACTAGTTTATAACAAATACTAGCTCTATAGAATGGTATGACCTGCAGCTGAGACCTACAGTTTTAGCCTGTCATTTTCTCTACTCCTTTAATAAGAATTTCAAATATTCAGAATTTTCTTTCACAGAAATTTCATAACTGTAACTCCTGTATAGAATTTACAATGTTTTATTAATAAATATTGGGATTTCCTGTAGAAATTTTGCTTCCTTTACCTTATAAGCAATCTGTGGTGCAACTTTCTAACAGAAAAAAAAAAAAAAAAATCTGTTATTTAGGACTCCTTTAAAACATTAAAAAAAATGGGTATGATACATGATGAGTTTTCTAGCTGCTAATATTTGAAAACTTTCTAAAGCCGTACTTATACCAAGAGTGCAAAGACATCAAAGCTAGCACCAATAAATCAGCTTACATTCAAAAGCAGTATTACAGTTTAGTTTGATGTTCTCCTTTGATCCCTTCCTCTCTTCAGTACTCTGCAAGCACTTTCGAGCTGAGTTTTTCAGGAACTTTTGGGCCCAAATAGAGTTTACTGGCTTAGCCCTCCACTCCTTTGAGGATTTCTGCACTGTATGCCACAGCACTATGGAAGCATTCCTATGATCTTCTATATCTTCTAGTCACTGGGGTTTAATTGCAGTAATAATTCACAGATGGTGATAATATTATGTTATGTAATTTTATATACACATAGCCAGTACACGTTTTTCGAAATAATTATATTGTTTATAGAAATACATCCCTACACAACAAAAAGACTAAGTAGCTCTCCAAATACCACCCATAAATTCCAGAGAAAATAGCCAGTCTATCATGTAAGTAACCCTCTGTGGGATTATCTCATACCATCTGTGTGTTCACTTTTTTCTAGTAGTTTGGCTTTTTTGTTGTTTTTTTTATCCTCCCTCCCAAATGACATGGAGACCAGTGAATGTTTCTCCTATGTAATTCAGAAGACTGACAGGAACAGCAGTCTTGCAGAACCTGAGTGATTCGCTGTTTGTTAGCAAAGTCTTTTCCTTCTGACACATTCATAAGTTTGATAGAATTGTGATTCTGTAACTCTTAGTGAAGAATATCAGAATCATGATCCCAACAGCTCTAGAAACAAATGCTACAATTCTTTCCTCACTGGTTTGTTTGCCAACGTAAATAGTCCAGTTTTGCTGTATACCAAGGCCAGAACTTCTCCTCCTTAAGTTAAATCCTTCAGTACACTTCTTTGTGTCAATATCTGAATTAACATTAAGATATGGTAGAATTCTGTACAACCTGTAGATGTTAGTATCATTTGTAGAAATAATGTATTCAAAAAAGATAAAAAGTGAATTTGAGTTTGTTGTTGTTGTTTTTTTCCTTCTGTGCCGTTTTATGCCTATGAATTTAAAGTATGATTTTTTAAAAATGGTTTTATTCTCTATTCGATATTGTAGCTTATGATTAGACAAGTATTCACTTGTAGAAACAGGGCTAAGGAAATACAGTTTAGAGTCCATGCTTTTAAAGTAATTAAAGTTTTACCCTATCATGCAAAGCTTTATATCCTTGAAATGTATTTTGTTTTGCAGTGGAACAAAAACAAAGAAAACCAAAACCTGTATAAAGACATTTCATATGGCAGGTGCTTTCCAAGAAAAATGCAGTTTCAAGTCTAGGTACTGAATCAAAACATTTAATTTGGATATGGAGAACAAGTTAGATATTCAAAACTATTTTTTTATTATTATTATTATTATCATTATTATTGTTGTTGTTGTTGTTGTTGTTATTATTATTTTCTGAGCATACAACCAGTCCTGTGTCTGTGACTGGGAAGTCAGTAAGCCTTAATTAATATATACATAAATATTCACTAAGGATTTGACTTCAAAAGTCACAGATTTTAAGAGAAACTTGGACACATAATATAGAATAAATAATTTTTCACAGCTTTATGAAGAGGGTATTTTGGAAAACCACAGTAGTTTACATCTTGGCAGTTTCTAACACTGAAAAAGAAAAAATACAGGCTTTGTGTTTCTCCACAGACTGGAGTCTTTGTGAATCCAGCCTGTCTTTAAATTAGTAATCTCTTAAATTTAAATCAGTCATCAGGTAGTAATGAGCTTTGCAGCTCTCTAGACAGTTTTCTGAATTTGAATTTCTGGACTGTGTTGAGGCCTGGGGCCCCCAGTACAGGAAGGACATGGAGCTCTTGGAACAGGTCCAGAGGGAGGGCCACTAAGATGATAAGAGGGCTGGAGTACCTCTCCTATGAGGAAAGGTTGAGGGAACTGGGATTGTTTAGCTTGGAGAAGAGAAGGCTGGGGAGACCTCACTGTGGCCTTCCAAAACTTGAAGGGAGCATATAAACAGGAGGGGGAATGGCTATTTACGAAGGTAGATAGTGATAGGACAACAGGGAATGGTTTTAAACGGAGAAAGGGGAAGTTTAGGTTAGATATTAGGAGGAAGTTTTTCACACAGAGAGTAGTGACACAATGGAACAGGTTGCCCAACGAGGCTGTGGATGCCCCATCTCTGGAAGCATTCAAGGCCAGGCTGGATGTAGCTCTGGGCAGCCTGGTCTGGTGGTTGGCGACCCCGCATATAGCAGGGGGGTTGAAACTCGATGATCACTGTGGTCCTTTTCAACCCAGGCCATTCAATGATTCTATGATATGATTCTATGAATTTGACTAGCATGATCTGACTATGTCCACCATATGTCTCCCTCTTCCTTAACGATTGTATCATTATTCAAGCATTTTATTTTCTTTGTTGATGAATTCAGTAGCCAGGTCTTTGGCAATTAATAATCCCGTGAAGGACAAAAAAAAACAAAACAAAACAAAACAAAACAAAACACTATTAATAGGTCAACATGTTTTTAGGAGCTTTTCTCTCTTAGAAATCTTGAGTACTCTCACCATGCACACAGATGGCCCTAGGCAATGACACCTTGTCAGTGGCACAGGCTGAAATATATTTTGTAACAAATTACCTAAAACTCTTGCCCTTATCCTGCCCTTTCCCTTTACACTTTCTGTCGTACGTTGCAGTATGGGAAAGCATAAGGACATAGGCTCCCCCCTGTTTCAACTCTTCCTGTAATTAAAATATTCTAACTATCTGATCTCCTCATATAGAACTTTCATGCTCCTTTTTTTTTTATTCTTTTATTCTTTTTTTTTTTTTTTGGGGGGGGGGGGGGGGAGACCAAATCTACAAAGAATATTCCAGAAAAAAAAAAAACAAAACTACCATCAAGTTTTTATACAAATACAACATTTAAACCTTTTTTTTTTTTTTTTTTTTTTTAACAGCTTCACGTATCTTATACGTCTTATCTCACATATCTTATCCTATCATGGATGATCTGAAGAGGCAAACATTTGTGACAGATTTTATGTTTTCCTTCAAGAGTATTTTCACATCACAGAACCAACGATATCAATCTATCAATAGTTTAACCTCCTGTTTTGGAACTGTACTCCCATAAGCATTTTTACTGTCCATTTTGCTTAAGGATTCCCCACTGGACTCCTTCAACCCCAGCTGGCATAATGATTTCCCTCAGCACAGGTATTGAAACACACCACGGCAACGAGGTCGCTGCCTTGGTCTGACTGTCTCTCATTATCCCAGCAACAAAGGGGCTGACTGCTGTTTTGCACTTTTCAGTTTCAAACAGGTAATGATTTCAGGACAGTACTTTTTAGATGAAGTTCACTTCCTGAAGAACACAAAAGGGCAGTTCAAATGGTGAACTAAATAAAAACTGCTTAAGTCCAAACACCTCAGCCGCTGTTATCTATCCCAACTGTACAAATCACTGCTCAAGTCTTTCATCTTGAGGGTTTTAATTAAAAGACTATCATTAAGGATTTATTTATGAACTCATAAAAATACTCTTTGTAGGAAGTTTTTCAGAGCAGAATCTACCATAACTATGTAATTTCTGATGGATAAGTCTTCTGATCTGATCTGCTTTTAAATACCATCAAGATGCACAACTCAAAGCTCCTGTATGTGTTCCATTTCGGAGCTGCTTTATGCATATTGTTGTTAGGAAAGTTTTTCTCAAGTCTAACCTGGCACTTTCCTGCTGTAGTTTGAGTGCATTGCTGGTCTCCTCTGTGAGAACAACATAACTAAATTATTTTGAGCAACTGAAATTCTGTGAATTTTTATGACCTTTTTTCCCCCTCAATACTTTTCCCTTTCTAATTTTATCTAAGCTAAAGTTCATTGGGTTTATGTAATATGAATTACAGAAGAAAAGTATCTGGCTAAACTTACAGCAGAAACACGTCCCTCATGGTGGTTTATCAATGAACGTAAAATTGTAACATACAGACATTGTAGCATAAATCTAAAATACACGCCTTTTGGCAAGTTACCATGTTCCAGAGTTCCTCGAATATGACAAATTCATCAAAGCAAAAAAGTGCCTCAGGGAAACTTACTAATAACATGGCACCATGTTATCTTCCCTGGGGAAAAGGAAAAAGGATGGGAGCCTTTTCCTCTAATTTAATTAAAAATGAAAACTTTCATTAAACTAGGATATATCACACAGTATTTTAAGAAAAGTAATCTCTGTTGCGTTCATGAATCACTATTGTGTATAAGAAAATTAAATAAGATAAAATTAAACGATAACAAATGGATACTTCATGGAAGCACTCTGTGATAAGTTTAAGGCTTTTTTCTTAAGGTAGAAATAAGTTCATCAGACTGTCAAGATTTTTTTTTTTTTTTTAATTTTTCTTTTTTACAGGAATGAAAGGCAAAGCAAACAGAAATCATTACAGAATGAAAGATGAAGAGATGAAAGACTTCATATTATATGCAAGTGGGAGCTCTCCGGCTACCACTGACATAAACAATTTAGGAGGGTCAATTACTGGTGTCTTTCTCAACTTGTTCAGTCACAGTACTTAGCTATATGACACAGACTATACCCAAACACTTAACTGAAGGTGAAACAGTTTAAACAAACAAACAAAACAAAACAAAAAAAAACCAGCACTGTTTTATATAAGTAGTAAACTACTGAATGGCGTTCATTACATAACGTTACTTTCTTTGTCAAAATAATTACATGCATTTCACAGAACTGTAGACAATAGGCTGGGAAAGTAAGTCAAGAAATACTCTAACCAACCTTCCCTCCCTTGTAACCTAACTACTGATAACATGCTATCTGCATGCCTCCCGCTGACAAAACACTCAATCACTCTCTGTCCAAGAAAGGCCAGAAGCTGGCCAGTCAGAAACACAAATTGAAGTTCTCCCACAATACTTCATCCCTCTCAGCTACCTACTTACTGCTGCTCAACTCAACACAGAATTCTTTGTCTGACGTTGTTAGCTTAAGAAAATGTTACCTTTAGATTCTTTTTTTAAAATTAAAATATGAAGTTTAATTATTAAAATCTATGACTGTGTGAATTTTAGAAGCTGTTTTTAATTACCTTCTTAGGTTTTCATCTTAATCTTTAAGATTTCTACCCCAAAACATTTCAATTGCATTTTTTATTAACCAATATACTACACAAAGAATATGAGCTATTTTACCCTCGATCAAATAGAGAAAAGTTGAGGCACCAGAAGAAAATAATGGTCTCACTACTGTTGTGAGATCATCACCTAGTTACCATTTCTTCTCCATTTTGTGTAAGACTGTACTTTATTTTCAGTTAAAATTTATATTTCCTGTTATATACTTTCCTACAGCATTGCTTATAAGTCACCACATGCTTATGGATAATACATCCAATGCTTGGGACTACAGCTCTAAAAATGAAGAATGGCAGTAGCAGATGAACGTAAATCATTCTATTGACTACTGTCACTCTCAGACACGACATGAAAATAGATGCAGCTCAAGAACAGAAACCATTTCAGTACAATGGCAGATCAGTGTAGGAGGTGCAGAATTACCCTGTAGCTAAAAAGAGAATCTGTAAATTTGCCAGTCTTCTTAAAAAGTAACATAACAAGGTAGCAAAGAATTTGACAAGACAACATGGGAACTGGTTTAAAGTAGATTTATGTGAAAAAATGTTACATTACTGGAGCACATCTTTTTTTTCCCATCTTTATTTTTGTCTGAAGGAACTTTACTTGTTTCTCCTTCTAATTTGTTCTCACTCCCAGTGCCCCCCTTCATCTTCATCAACCTCAGGAGGGACTAAAGATTCTACACTGCAGTTAATATTAATTCCAAAACAAGTATGCAACAGGCAGGGAGAAGTCTGGTTAAGCATCACAAAGAAAAGCTGGTAGTGTTTCACATCTCTGTTTATGATTTCTAAGATAAACTGGATCCTTTATCACATCAGCAATGAATTTCCATAAGTGAGTAAGGCTGGGGCTACAATTTGTAATTTGTTAACATTCTGCTGATTCTGCATGTAAAAAAACAAAGTTAAGCTCACTAAGTCTTTATTCTACTCTCTTAATTAGAGTTAAATGCTCCAAGAAGTGTTTTTGTTACTGAAATAAACAGTTAATTAATGAGAAAATATGATGGGAAAACAGATCAGTAAAAAAAAAAAACAAACAAACAAACATATTTTTAGAGTTATTTTTATTAGTAGTATCACACTTTAAAAGAAATGCAGAGTGTAAATCAGGATGGAATGTTTGCATAAAAGTTCTCTCTAATGAATTGCAAAACTCCTTGCTCACAGACTATTTTGGTTTATTTTGCTGGAAATGGGATGATCAGATTCCATCCAACACCACCACTGAGGTTTTCTACCACAAAAAGCAAAATTATGTACTTTTACTGTTAGGTCTTTTGTAGGAAGGTTAAAAAGCATAAGACATTCTGCAGTCAACCATTTATTTAGGGAATAATTCCCTCTCTCTTGTATTAACAGTATTTAATGGGACCTAAGGAGTGGGACTCAGTACAGATTGTTTGAGTAGAGATCCAAAAGGCATCTGAACACAGTAGTTGGGTGCAACATTTACTCTTTATTACAAAGGGATATACACAATCCCCTTACTAGCAGTTCTGAAAAGGAGCACTTTCACTCCTCTGAGTGATGCAGCAGTTCCCAGAATAAAACCCAGGAAATTATCTCCTTGCTGATCCCCAGCCATTTGCACCAGGCATGCTGCCAGCTGGGAAATAATCATCTACAGAGAAGCTCACATCTCCGTACAGTTTCAGCACAAGCAGACTAACGATCTCTAACGGTGACTTTATAATCTCCTGTCTTCCTCAAAAGATATTCATTTATACTACATCCAATCATATATCAGGTAGAATGGATTTCAATACTCCTAAATTCATTTCAAGCAGTTCAAGTCCAGACAGGACTAAATAAAGTTCAAGTTCTTTTTCTTCTGAAAAACTGTTTGGATTTTGCTGTTGTTGACTGAGCAGTGATGACTGGCATCCTGCTTTCTAGACACACAAACAGCACTTGACTGATTTGCACACAATCTTAAGCACTCCTTGCTGAGGGCAAGGCATCATTCGGATTGGCAGAGCAAGGTTTTCTCAGCCTGAAATCTCATCACACACATTGCTGATCAATTGCAATTATCTTTTACAGTTGCTGCTTATGGAGTAGACGTCATAAAGTTCTAGAGGTTTTCTTTCATTAGTCACTGTATGTGCAATCTTCATTAATCTGTTGCACATATTTTGTGATGTTACTTAATTTCCAGCAGAGTGTTTTTGTTAGACTTTGAGTGGTAGTTTTATTTGCTCTGTATGTTGCTGTAGATGTGCTACGTCATCTCTCAGAGGAGTATTACATACTGTGTTAGGCTTATGCCACACTTCTGGAACTGTGTGGAACACAGAAGGTATGAATTACAGACTCTTGAAAAACAAATCTACTGAACTTAATCAGGACCTGGTGACAATAAGACAGGCTTATTGAGAAACAGGAAAATTCCAAAGCACTGGCAGAAGTGGATCTGCTGTGTTTTTGGGCCTACTGTATTTTCTTTGTAGGTTGTCAATAACACCAGTAAAATCAATTGTGAACAGCACTTTTTGTTCAAAGCTGATTATTTAACACCATGGGACTATTTTAGAAGTTTGAGAAGAATTACTAGACATGTAGTAAATAGGGAATAGTATAAGGCCTAGAGAAACTAGAAGAACACATTAGAAAAGCCTTAAGGAATCTGTGGATCTGGGGGACTGGCCCAGTGAAGTTTTAGGACCTACATGCTGTAGGTATTGTAGAAGTCTGAGTTGCTGACAAAGGTATCAAACTGGTTTGATCTTCTGATCTCAACTCACATACTGCATGAATACAACCACTAGCACGGTTATATTCTGAAATTTGGACCAGATACACATTTGCAGGCAATGGAGTGGTGCAGCAGAGACAACATTTTTATCTCCCTTCTGATTTAATGTATAAAATTGTTCTGGGATTAGATAGAAAAATTCTGCTAGAATGCAAATTACTAAGAGGAAGGAAATGGAATTGGAATTGTATCTAATGCACAACAGTCTGAATGCAAAGAGGTACCCTTATCTTCACTAATAAAAAGAGCTCCAGCTCTTACATTCAGACCTCCGTGGTACACCTACATAAGCAAACTAAACCAGCCTGGGCAAAGGCTAAACATAAGCTTTCATATGCTGTCAATACCGTTAAATTGATACTCAGTTCCTGAAACAACACTGGCTTTTTATGGGAAGACTTTTGGAAATAACTGCTCAAGTCTTAAGGCATAAGGTAGAGGTCGGCCATGAGCATGCAAGTCAAACTGTACCATGACATTCAATCTCTGGGACAGAAAATTGCCCCTGCCATAGTCTTTTCACTAGTACAGATGCCTGAATGGCTTCAAAGCGCTCTACAGAGGATAAATTACAGGAACAGAGTAGCATACTGCAGAGGAGGTTAAACAACATTAATTAGCGTAAGATATATGTATGTTGATAGCTGAAAATGTAAATCTAAATTCACTTTAACGTTACTGATAAGATAAAATGTTAACTGTATTTTCCCATATTTTTAGCATAAAAACATAACAAAATAAGTTCAGAAAAACTTGCTTATTTTTTCTGAATAGCATTCCTAGAATGTCAGTAGCCTTTAATGACTGCTATCTCAGACTACTGAAAAGGGAGGTTCTAAAAAAATCTTGTTTTCCTGAAGTTACAGCTTGAGTGTTCTTTCTCATTCTACCTCATTTTCTCACAATGCCTGCTAAAAACATTCCCAAACCCCTGCCGGTCCTTGACCACCTTCTCCTGAGGTGTCATTGCTCCTGTGTTCCTCAGCTGTCTGCACATGAAAATGGGTGACACTTGCTGAGCCTGGTTGAGGAATATGGGATTGTCAGCTGTCCAGACAGTAAAAAATTTAATGGGACAGCTGTCTGCTGCCTCTCAGACTGCATCTATTTTATTAGCAGGGAGCTAAAGGGTGGTTTTCATTCTTTGTGTGTATGTGTGTTGGTTTTTTTCCCCCTCTTTTTTTACATGGTAAAAACGAGCTTAAAGATTGACTTTTTAAAGAACTTCCTTCAGGGAGGTAAACTGGAAAAGAATACACAAACAAAGAAAAATCAATGCATGACAGAGACTGTGACTCTCCAGAGTCTGAATCAATGTAAATAAACCTCAAACCAACCCATTTCAGCTGGCAAAAAAAAAAAAAAAAAAAAAAAAAAAAGCCTGTGAATTAAGAGCAGCCATCATCAGCCACAAGTATTTTCTCACAGCAGCCTCCTAAGCAAGTCATTCTATAGAAAATTTTGTACTGAGAAAAGAGTTTCAATGCTATTATCAAAAAGCTAAGTGTTAACTATGATAAACAAACTGATAACATATTAAGGAAAGCAAGACAGACTAACAGTGAGTACCAACATCACTGAAATTGTTTTCAGTGTAAGTATGATCATTCCACAGATGCTTACTATTCAGTAAAAATAAAAAGCTTTAAACAGGACTTGATGTTGTTTCAGGAGTGGTATGATGTATGTCAACAGTTTTGCCTAACAGCAAATGAAATCCATGTATATATGTACATGCTGAACATACAGTACATTCAAATTATAAAGTCTCATTAATAATGCTTTATATTTGTCAAGTCAAGAAAGTATTATTGAATAACAGAAATTTAACTAATTAATATAGAAAAAATGGAAATGATGTTCCAGATGAACAAAATCCCCTCCCTCCCCCTTTTTCACATAATGAAATACAGTAGTCTTTCCACATTTGACAACATATTTGCAAAGTCCTTTCTTTGAATCATCTGTATCTAAAAATGTAAGCCTTGAACACACATCTTCACAAAGCTTTGCAGTATGATAACAATCATTAAAAACTTTCCTCCTGAATAGGCACTTCTGTATCTCAAATAAATACTGAAATTCAGACAGGATGCAACCTTGATTTATCAACTTTTGAGCATAATTACCTTATGGTAAAGTCATCTGGGATTGAGGGCATTTACTGGCTTGGAAGATCAATCTTTAAAGTGACTCAGATTGTACCACAGTAAGTGGTTGAGTTTTAAACAAGGAATTCAAGACATGACACAAGGCCTACTGACCTGACCTTCACCATATGGTGATGAGTTCTGTTGCTAAATACCTTGTCTCCCAGAACAGCAATAAAAAAAATAATATAAAAAAACTGGCAGATGATTTTTTATTTATTTATTTATTAATAGTGCACTGACACAATTACTGGTACAATACAAGATTCATCTTGACTTAGTACTTGGCCTTAACTGTGCAAGTAGCCCAAACTGAGATAATTGCTCAGCAAATCAAAGTAGTGAAGTGAAGCAAGTAATTATGTCACAAATTGCTGTGCTAAATCATTTTTTTTCCACCCTCAATAAGTAACACAAAGCAACTCAGCTCAAGCCTTCATCTTCTACAAGAAATAGAAAAATGTCAAATTATTTTGTCTCCAGATTATACAACACTTATTTTCTTTCCAAAACTTTAAAACTCATGAAACATGAAATTGTTCTAAGTATAGAAGCTATGTCTTTAGAGCAGAACAATTTTCTCCTAGATAGGTCAGACCCTGAGTAAGGTATTGAAAGTTAATCACCATGCAGTACTTCAATTCAAATGCTAAAAGGTCTAGAAAGAGTTCAACAGATTCTATAATAATTTTTTCCTTAATAAGCATTAATTCTGTTTGGATTGAACACAATGGGGGCTTGATTTTTACACAAATATTTTGAGAAAACGAGGATCACTGATTTCCTATCAATAAGTGAAAAGTTAAAATTTCAACATTATTTTCCCTTTTTAAATATAGGCTTCAGGGACGGGAAAAAAATGGCAAAGAAGTGATTCATCTCATCCTAAAATAGCTCTCAAAGATAACTGAGATGAAAGCTCTTCAGAGGTGTCCGTTTCTCTCTCTTGGAAGAGGAAGTCCATATCCCCAGATTAGATTTGTTCTACTTTTAGAGATGAGACTCAGTTTAAGAAATTTTCATGAAGGCACCTACAGATGTACTTGCTAATTTCTCTTCAAAATCAACAGAGATCTGATCCATTCCCAGTTGAGTGAAATAGTTTACTGTGAAGTTAACATCAGGACACTTTAAATGCAAGTAACCACTTCCATACAAACTGTTCAATTTGAAAACTCTCAGGAAACAATCACTAGCTCAAAGCAGAGTCAACATCAAATTCAGATCCAGTTCCTCACAACATTTTCCATTCAGATCTTGAAAATCCTCAAGGACGGAGATACTAAAACTGGCGAAGGGTAACCTGCTCCAGTGTTAGACTGTCTTCAGATTTACTTTCTTCCTCCTTGTATCCAGCTGGAATATCCTCCCTTCATTTTTAACTGTTGTCTTTTTTTCTTAGTATTTCTCCTGAAAGCAGATAGCAGCTCCACCCAACTTGTAACCTCCTTTTATGGCACTAAGGGACTATGCTGTTAGGTCCCCTTGTAGCCATCTCTCTGCAGGTGGAGGAAGTCCATTCCCCTCAGCATCTCCCTATAGCTAAGTGGACAGCTTTGTAACTCTGCCAAACTCATTTCAGTCTACTGGGGGAGAAAAAAATGGAAGTAGTATTCCCATGTGCGTAAGTAAATGGGTCAGAGGGAACAGGAATGCACCTCAATCTACTGCCTGTGCTACTACTGATACAGCCCACTATGCTGTCAAGTCTTCATCACCATTAGGGCATGTTGCGGGCTCACATTCAGTCAACTGTCACCTGGACCCCAAGTCCTTCCCAGCAAACCCATGACTTGGCAGATCAGTCTCCTAACTGTACTAGGAAAGGAATTTACTACAGGTATATGATTTTACATGTGGCCTTGTTGACTTTTGGACAATTTCTTGGGGCATGTAACAGCAGCCCTAATCCTGCACATATTCCCTTACTTTGGTTTCATCAAGCTTACTAATGGTGCACTCTCTCTCTCTTTATCCAAGTCATGGATGAAGAAAAGGACAGGTCCCAAGATAAATGATATTAATCATACAGTAGGAGTTAAGACTCCATATACACGGTAAGGCATGTATAGCCAGACAAGCACAGTCAGGTGTCAGTCTTGCACTGAAATGCTGTTGAGACAGTTAATTGTCAGCTGAAATGAGTCACGTTCTTCATCAATATTCAGACAAGCATCTTGTGTAAATAAGGTATTATACCTTTCTTGGTATGGAAATCTTTTCATATGTAGAAAGAAAAAAAAATCCTCACTGCAGCTTACAAATTGTGCCAAATAAAGCAAACTTATTATGATATTTCTAGTAACATAGAGATGCATAAATTGAGCATAATATGGCATCGCTAAGGACTTTGAATACAACAGAAGATGTATTGAAATTAGTCTAGTAAAAGGCATCATAAATCAGAACTTCCCAGCTGCAAAAGCAAACTGTACATCTTATAAGAGAATTCATTCTTAAACAGGGTGACACTCAAAGTCAAATGAAGGAAATAATTTTCACATTTTTTAGAGGGTAGCAGAGGAATAATGAAGTTTTTGTGAAAAAGATTAAACCGAATCTGCTCAACTCATAACAGAAGAATAAGCAACACAGATCTCAGACATACAGGTGCCACTGCTTACAAGCAAACCATGGAATTGTTGGTTTGTTTTTTTTTTTTTTTTTCAGTAGAACTATTTAGTAGTCATGACATTTTAGACATAACCTGCCATAAACTCTGAAGTTACCAAGTTTCAGAGCAGTAAAAACAAGTTTGCTAGTCTTTTATACTAGCTATATTAACTCACTGTATGAACACAATGCTCTTAAGAATTCTCTACATTTTTGTTTTCTGTCACACCCTATAAAAAACATCAGGAAAGTAAAGGGTTGTTTTTTGGTCTGAAGCCCCACACCACCCTCTGATGCAGATTTCATGGTCACATCACTGCATCACTTCTCCCAGCAGATCGGGGTCATGTTCACTACTGAATTAACTATACTACATATTAAACATATATTAGAAGTGCTGCTGCAGACACTGTTTTAACACAAACTCAGATATTTTGCAAGTTTAAAATGAAGAATGTGGAAGAACTCATCCCAGTTTACACAGGGAGAAGCAAACAGGTTCCTAAACATTTGTATCATTTGAGAATAAGAAGAGTTGATTAATTAAGGCATCACATGAAGTTGATAGTAGAGCAAGACCACAGAGATTGCAAAGGATATTTTTAACCTTGAAAACACCTTTTATATCTCAGTTCATGACTGCTGCTGTACTAATGCTTCAGCTGATGTATATAAATAATTAATTTTTTCCTCTGAAACTTTAAAACAAGTTTTTCTGTTGATCTTCACTTATTAGCATTGCCATAATTAATTGGAAAAACAATATAAAACCAATCGAAGGATAAACAATCTATGTTAGCTCTGAAATCTTCATGAAGGAAATAATTTTTCCTTTGTTTTCTTTCACCATTGAATCAAGTACATTGTAGAAGTCTCTAATGATTAAAAAGTCCTTTTCTCTTAATTAAGCATGTTCACCAGACGTATTAGAAAAAGCATGCATGTGTTATTATAAGATAGCTTTATCATTAGGATCAAAAGAACAATAAGACTAAGGAAGATTTTTCACTTCGTTGGAACTCTGTTTCTGGACAGTGTGAGGAAGCATTTTTGTTCCGCTATCTCCCTTTATTCTGTGATTAACAGTATTATCTTGCACAATATTTCAAGTGTTATCATTAGCCAAATTGAAAAAGTTGCAATCCTAAGAAGAGAAAAGATTTTGCATTAGCAGGCACAATTTCCACCCCCATAACCTACATTTACTTATACGTATCCATATGCAGAGCTGCTACAGAAACAAAATAGCTGATTAAGAGTGTAAATTTCAAATAAGCTCAGTACAAGTGCTAACCATTATTCCCCATGAGAACTTTTACAGACATTAGTGGGAGCAAGATTAAGTTAATACTGTTTTTGGAAATTTAATACTTAATTGATCAACTTAGTAACACTGCAATTTATCTCAAGTTTTTGGTACAGCTGTAGTGTATGAAGTACAAAAAATGAGTCAGAATATTTTGCTGAGCAGTTTGCTTTTTCCTGAAGTCTCTATTTAGGTGGGTTTACAGATCCTTACTTCAATTTAGATTCCATACATTGTCTGAGCAACTGAAGCAAGTGGACTTCAATTAACAGTGCATTTGCATTTCATGTATCAGGAATATATGACCATAACACTTTGTTAAACTATATTTCAAGAAATCATCTCAGTTCTGTTATAGAAATTTCTTAAGAAAAATGAGTTTGAAGGATGAGATAAAAACAATAAGAAGAAAATGTAGAGTAAGAAATGTCCAGTATTTAGGATAAAACATTCAGAATTCAGAATTGTACTAGTTACCTTTTCTTACATAAAATGATATCACAGAATTGTATGGGTTGGAAGGGAGCTTCAGAGATCACCGAGTCCAGCCCCCTTGCCAAAGCAGGCCTTCTACAGCTGGCTGCACAGGTAGGCATATAGATAGGTCTTGAATATCTCCAGAGAAGGGGAGCAGTTCCTTCACAGCTAAATGTGATCTGTCATTATTCAAGTTAATCTTCTTATTACAACATGTGACTTGGAGTAGCGTTACTTTTGTGCAAGCTTAAATGCAAGACATTAGATTTGATTTCCATTTTCTGAATTACAGATCCATAGAATATCAGAATGACTGAGGTTGACAGATATGTCTGGTCTTTCCAACCCAACCCCTGCTCAAGCAGGGGCACCCACAGCAGGGTGCCCAGGACAGTGTCCAGGCAGCTTTGGAAGATCTCCAAGAGAAGACTCCACAGCCTCTCGTCAGCCCGTGCCAGTGCTCAGTTACTCAGATCCTCTCCTTCAGAAATAAAGCAAGCAGAAGTTTTCTATGTTACTCTAATCAAGTAGGAGACTTTAAAATAAGTTTAGACTTCTACTTATTATTAAAATATTGCTTGTAACTTCTGGATAATTTTTTCCTCACACAGCATCTCCTTGTAATTGCAGGAAGTCCCTAGCAAAGTTGTTACTCCATGCCATCCATGACATGCTACACCTGAGATAACAGGAACACGTTTATAACACAGCTTTCACAAATAAGTGTTCTAGATATTTTTTTTTAAACAAAAAAAAAATATTTAGACATGGATATCACAGCTAATTGTATAAATACCATATCTAGCAAGTACGTTGTCATCACTTGTTCCTTAAGCTTAGCTTACAGCTATATCAATGACTAATCCGTAGAAAAAAAACAATTCAACTAGAAATTAAAATTTCAGTATTTTTCAACTGAAAAACTAAGGTCATTCAAAAAATCTTCATTATTCTATTCTCAATATGAAGCTTCACGTAACTAAGTATCACTATAGTAATTAGAATTCACAGTTACAGTACAAATAAAGCACTGAACTGTGTAAGAAAATTCTAGCGATTCAGATGGGAGCAGTGAATCATAGAAGATTTGATACCTATGTAAGATTAAACTTGCTACAACTCCATTCACGTGCAACACCTTTAGAATAACAGCTACCTAGTGGCGAAGTTTTCCAGAATGAAGTCATTTTTTTAAGAATCACAGCAATCAAATGTAGAACTCTAAGGATCTTCATAACTAAATCTGCACCAAATCTGAATTATGCTTTCTATTCTCTGAAGATTTGAAACATTTTTTTTTTCTTACATCATTCTTTCTTCTTTACTTGTATGAATACATCTATTTCTTCTTTGCAATCTTTTTCTCCAGCAAAGATTTGAAAAACATTTCCATTAACATTTTTGCTTAAATCATTCTGCTTTTTTTAATCTCAATATTTCTTCAAGTGTCACGCCTGAAGTGAGACAGAAAATTCAGCCCAAGCCTTTACTAGCATATAAAATCAATCAATCAATCAGAATTCTTGAAGTTATTCACCTTCTTCATATCACTACCCGGAGCACTGTTTAGTTTCTTCCCTTACACATCCAGTAGAAGTTGGGATGTTCACTCGTGATTCATTATAAGTTACTAAGGTAATGCTTTCCAGGCATCCACACTCCCTTTGAATGTGTACTACACATGCAAAGACAACTTCTGTACCAGCAAGGAATTTTGCCACTGCCTTTCTTTGACCTCTGTCCAGTTTATCTTAAGGGGCTTACTTTCTTTCACATCACTTTCCCTCTTTCTGGTGATACCTTTGAATCTTATTCCTACAGCTACTTTAATGTCTGTTGTTACTACATGCAATAGTTTCTTAAAAGCTAATGAATAGTGCTCAACCTACAGCAGAGACTTGATAACTTCACTCAGCCCATCACTTCTTTAGATGGCATATTATTTAACCCCTTTGAAAAGAGTACTCCGAGCATCTACGCATACTTGCCTAACAGTAGCTCTATCTAGTTCCTGTTTAGTATCTATGTACAACAACATATCCAACTGACCATAGCCCATTTTGTTTTGTTGCTTTTTAATGACTTATAGAGAGGTAGAGAAGAGCTATGAAATCTCTGGAAAAAAAAAGAACACTATCTGAAATTTAGGAATGATCTCTGCGTTATTTCAAGGGCAATCATCCATTAGAGCAGAGGCATTCTCCTCCACTACTGCCTGATTTAGCTGTGCAAGCTACTGTAGAAGGAAAGGAGAATCATCATCTGTGTCATTACTTTCTGGCCTCTTTAATTGTGGAAGGGAGCATAGAAAAAGTCTACTTATATTTTAGAATGCAAACCAAACATTAACAGCTGCATAAGCATTGCCTTTGCATTATTTAAACTGTAAGGGCCTCTCAGGCTGTATGTAATATGCTCTTAATTTTTAACTTCAGAAAAGAAACTGTACCACTTCGTTATTTTTTTTTTTATTCTCTTCTAACTACCTTGTTAGATTTAACATGCAAGTACTATCACCAAACTAACCTTAGATTACATTAGGCTACATTTTTTTCAATTTCTCCTATTCTGAAGAGACATTCCAAACAACAAAAACAAAAGTTAACAAAACAGTAGAGTATGTTTATATACAATTAATCTAATTCCAACAGAGATGTAGGAGAAAATAACAGAAGGAAGAAACAGTGAGGACAAAGAATTTACAGTGATAATCACAATGTTACACTAATGGAGAACACACTTATTCTAGATACACACATTTTGTAGGTAAGAATATAGAATCATAGAATCACCAAGGTTGGAAAAGACCCACAGGATCATCCAGTCCAACCATCCACCCATCACCAATAGTTCTCATTAAACCATGTCCCTCAACACAACATCCAAACACTCTTTGAACACAACCAGGCTCGGTGACTCCACCACCTCTCCGGGCAGCCCATTCCAGCGCCTGACCACCCTTTCAGAGAAGATTTCCTAACGTCCAGCCTGAACCTTCCCTGGCGCAGCTTGAAGCCATTCCTATCACTAGTCGCACGAGACAAGAGGCCGACCCACAGCTCACTACAACCTCCCTTCAGGTAGTTATGGAGAGCAGTAAGGTCTCCCCTGAGCCTCTTCTTCTCCAGACTGAACAATCCCAGCTCCTTCAGCTGCTCCTCTCAAGGCCTGTGCTCCAGACCCCTCATCAGCTTTGTTGCCCTTCTCTGAACTCGCTCCAGAGCCTCAATGTCTTTCTTGTAGGGAGGGGCCCAAAACTGGACACAGTACTCGAGGTGTGGCCTCGCCAGTGCTGAGTACAGGGGGAAAATTACTTCTCTGTTAGTGGCTCTATAAAATGAATGGCCAAAATATATAAAGTAGGGTTGGTTTTTGTTATTGTTATTACAGTACACATTCATGAGAAGGTCTGTATTAATAGAAATACCTGAACTATGACTGTATGAATAATATATGAAAGCCTGAAGAACAATAAGAAACAGAGGTTTTGATCAAAACTCCAAGTCTTTTTGCAAGAATATTGTCCAAATAATCTGACTTCATTCCTTTATTAATATAACATAATCAGTGTTTTTCTATGGCTGCATACTGTCTTTCTACTTCGTGTGCAAGAGAAATAACAGAAGAGAGGAATGTATTTCCATCTACTTGTGTGGTTGTTTCCTAAACATAATTTAAAATATATTACTCACTCTAAATGATAAATGTTTTAGCATACCAGTAGAAGTCAGGTATAATACAGACAATATCATGCGATCAGAATTTAATGACATATTAAAGTACTAAATAGATTTCCAGCTTTCATATTTCAGCTGAGTTGAACATCAAACTAGTGACCACAAATAACTGTGCTGAGTCATGTGTTTTTACTAATTTAGTCCTATGTTTATAATCTGAAAGGGCATCATTTATCCATTTAAACACTCATTTTAACTAATGGCCCATGCAATTGCTTACAGCAAGCATCTTTACCTCCCTGCTTGTCTTTTCAACATCTTTGACAGCAGATGTAACCAGGAGAAGAAATATGAATTTTAAGACTAAAATAACTTCTTTACAGAAACACTACATTTTCAATGTGATTCAATCTTAAACGTATTCAAAATCAAATGTCATAAAAGATTTACAGACTTCTATGAAGCCTTTATGCTTATAAAAAAATCTACACAAAATCATTATAATTAAGATTATATAAAATTTCAAGGTATACAAAATTTACAGATAAATATTACTTATCAGGCTCCTTTCAAGGATGGTGCCTATACCAATCAGATGGGAACTAGTGATTATAAAAACAAACTTTTTTTTCTTATATGTGAAGGCATCAATAATAAGCGAACAGAGATGAGTAAGGATAAATAAGCCAAAAATAAAAAGTGGTATAGAAATGCAGGCTCCAATTTTTACATGCGGCCATTAACAAAATCAAAAGATAAAGGCTGAAGGAAGTCACTGAGTGGCCTGAGGAAAAGGAGACTGTACCAATTAGGAACGACATCCGCTACCTTCTTCCACCCAAATATTTGAAGTTTCTGGCGTATCATCATATAATTCAGCTGCAAGTGAAAGTTCTCCACATGTCTAAATTTATGTTTGGTACAGTTGAGTACTCCAATATATTTTACAAAACAATAGGTTCCTTTTCTCCTGTGGTGGTACTGAGAAGAATTTTGAAAAAATTTAATAAGAATCAATCTATTTATTTGTACTTCTATAGAGAAACAGAAGATGATGACAGAGTGAAGTGTCTTATAGGCTGATTCACATTGCTAATCTGAAGAAGTATTCACCAAAAGTCAGATTCAGTAATTTTCCCTGTCCAGTAAAGACCTTAACAGCACCTTATAAAGCATGATAGGACCCTACCAGTGATATCATATGTTTTAGGAAGTATTTCCTGCTTGAGAAAGTATTCAAAAGGTGCAACCTCCTTCTTTTTGACTATTTTTTAAGGAATATTTTATAGATTCTTATTATAAACTAATAAGAATATTTGAAAATTTGAATATGCACATACATATTATGTTTAGAAAGAAGTATGTAAGTGTTAGGGCAGCAGTCAGCAGATGGTGCTGTTACACATAGTGACAACTTCTTTCCCTCAGAGCACAGGGATAAATATGCTCTTACAGTGTTTTCTGTGGCTGTCACGATTTTTTCTCTCCACCTTGACCAGACTTCATTGTTAACAACTGATTTGCTTTGGGTTTCCTTGGAAGAAAGCCTTCCTGCTTCAATAACTTAATATCAAACAAGGCTTCTGTTTCTACAGTCACATAAGTAAACTGGCAATATGCAATGCTGGAGAATTTATATTAGAGAATGTTGAGATGAGAGGGGATTTGTGTTATGCCTGTGTACATACCGCCTGGTTCTTGTTCACCAGAGGGTTAAGGCTGCAGGTAAAGGCTGACAGCACAGGCACAGAGCTGATGCATGAGGACTGCAGCTAAAATGGGAGATTTTTTTCTCTCCAGTTCTTCATACTTGCAATTCACACTCATTTCATTCTATTTAATGCATCCAAGGAGTATGCAATCTGTTGCAGACATTTTTCCCTTTTTAACCTAAGATTCTCTAGTATAAGTAGAGAAGGCTTCACTGGAACTAGTACATTTCAGTATTTGTCATCTTTCACCTGAAAATTAAACTGAGTTATGCTCAGGTTGAATATAGTTATAAGGGCAGAACTTCAGTGGTAAAGCAACCTGTCTATCAGTAGACCCAAGCATACATGATTTTAAACAGAGATTAACATAGGGAAAATGAGTTTCAACCTTGTTTTACGCAGCTTATCTATCCAGTCAGGCCCACGTTGACATATCATTGTGCAGGCCAAAGTAACATAAAAGTAAATTTCAGTCTCCTAGAAATTGTCTAAATTATGATGGAAAACTCTGTAGGTTTTGCTTATCAAATTTACTCTTGCTATATTTCATTACATTTAAATATTTCATATTTTAATATTAAAGATTATGACTCTAAACAAGGTAGGATTTCAAAGAGTGAAAACTTTCAAATAATCTGAACAGGAAAAATAGTCTAAATTAAGTTCCCACATGTCATATTCTAGTGTTTTTCTCTTCCTCCCTTATTGATTTCCTCACTTGTATTGGTTCATGCAGCAATTGCTGTTTTTGATGTGACTCATTTCAAACTGCTGTGCTGTACGTTAGGGTAAAATAGCTTTGTAAATATATTTTTAAACATCCCACTATACCAATGTGCTATAATTATTTCCCCCTACTACCTGCTCTGATAAAATCGTGTTTTCTTACTCTTTGTAACAGTAGGTGCTCTAAAATAATTATAAGTATTAACATATGATGA